>NC_090936.1:18520293-18829714 GCF_040938575.1 Ambystoma mexicanum | reverse complement strand
TCCATGTCGACTTCGAGTGCGGTCGGTAGGTGTCTAAAACTGTCATGGAGTTCCCCCCGTCTCACCTGAGACCAATCCTTGCTGGACTCCGTGGGCGGTGTCTTCTTGCGGACAGACCTGGACTTGAATAAGGCTGAGCGAGTCTCTTCCGACTCCAGCGTGCGTTTAAGATTCCAGGATGCAGCAATCCGGGGATCTGGGAAACGAAGAAGACGTGCTGATGGCGCACGAGTCCAGGAAGCAAGAGGAAAAGGGAAAGGGGCAAGGAATGGAAGTAGAAAAGCTAGGAACCAGGAAAGCAATAATGCGAACTACGGAGCACACGTCTGATCGCTACTTGGCAATAGCATTGAGATGCGCGGAGCCGCTGGGGTGAGGTCTATTAGTAGAATACATTACGTCCAACGTATAGACCGCGGAAGGCGTGTCACGCTGGACGGCCATGTTGGGAGTGTCAGGGAATGCAAGGCCCGTTGCAATAAGGACCAGGAAGACCAAAAGGGGCGCGTCCTGTGGGTCATGACAACTGTTGCTTCCTCCCGAGACAGGCATTACACACACAAGAAGGAAAAGGATTACCTGTCTCATCGGCAGCTACATTTGGAGGACTTAGAATCAGGTGAGGAGAGTGGGGAGGAAAGAGGGTTGGAAGATAATATAGAAGAGGACAGCATTGCCAAATTGGCAAAGAAAGACACAAAAGAGGTAAAGCAAGAGACATTGAATGTTAATGAACACAAGAACAAGAAGAAACCTAAAGATAAGGAAAAACAGCCTTACTGAGGAGGAACTGAGTCGAAGAACTACAGACAGAAGGGAGAAAAAGGAGAAAAGGAAGAACGCCTTTGTTATCGATGTGCTAGTAGTACATATTTTGCTGCCTCAGTAGTTTGTCCTGGTAGGAGAGCAACATGTTTAAAATGCAAGAGGAAGGGACACTTCTCCAATTGTTGCAAAAATTATCAACACACTCAAAAAAAGGTTCTATATGTTACGAAAGATGAGGGACAGAAATCTTCTGATGATGAAAAGGAATTTCCAGTGGAAAATGTTATTGTTAACACCATTGTTGATATCGTTAATGCTGTTGATGATGTGGATAATGAAGAGGATGAATGTGAGCGTCCATATGCGAGTGTTAAAGTGGATGGTAAAGAAGTATGGATGATGGCAGATTCAGGATCAAAAACAACACTCATGTCAAAGGAGGTGTTTGAAAGAGTAGTGAAAGGGGATGTACGAGGACTTTTTAAACCTGATATTAGGCCTGGTGGCTACAATCAGGACCCCATTGATCTCTTAGGATATAGTAAGAATCGCTTTCAATTTAAGGATAGGGAATGTGAAGGGGAAATCTATGTAACTAAAAGAGGTCTTACTCTACTGGGGTGGAGGGAACAAAAGAAATTAAAGATCAAGTTAGATTACAATAGTCCTGAACAAGTGTTGCAAGTAAATGAATCAATCATCAGTAAACAGCCCAAAGTATTTAAAGAGGGCATTGGAAAGATTAAAGGTATATAGCATCAGATCTTATGAAGAAAAGGGAGTACTCCTGTAGTTGCAAAATTGAGGCCAGTTCGTTTGGCAGTTAGAGAAGGAGTTGAAAAGGAGCTTGCAGAATTGTTGAAACTAGATGTTATTGAAAGAACAGGAGGGGTAGACTGGACTTTTCCACTAGTGGTAGTCAAAAGAGCTCAGGTGAGCTCCGCTTGTGTGTGGATTTACGTCAACTCAATAAGTGTGTGGTGGTAGATTGCCATCCTCTACCTAATCTGTCAGAGATGCTTTCGAGAATTGGGCAAGGAAAGGTATTCTCGAAATTAGACATGGCTTCTGCCTACCATCAAGTAGAATTGGAAGAACGATGCAGAAAACTCACATCATTTGTCACTCATGAGGGAGTATTCCAGTTCAAACGCATACCTTTTGGACTTGTATCTGCTGCAGCAGTTTTTCAAAAGGTCATGGACAGATTGGTTGGAAAAATCAGAGGTGTATATTGTTTTCAGGATGATGTGCTGATTTGTGGAAAGAGTGAAGAGGAACACAATAACACACTTCTTAGTGTTTTGGAGATATTTGAAAAAAATGGCATAGTGTTAAGGGAAGGAAAATGTAAATTTGGTTTTTCTAAAGTTGAATATTTAGGCCATGAAATATCGGCAGATGGTTTAAAGCTAAAAGAGAGTTTGGTAAATGCCATAAAATATATCAAAAGCCCAGAGCACAAAACACAATTGAGATCATTCCTAGGGATGACTGAATTTTATCAGACGTTTGTACACAACTATGCTAGTAAGGTGACTGTATTGAGAAAATTGCTGAAGAAAGGAAGTGAATTTGTCTGGTCGTCCAAATGTGAGAGTGAATTTGTCAGATTGAAGAAGGAAATAGATTTAGCACAACCATTAGGACAGTTTGATACGTGCCGCCAGAGTAAAGTCACTGTTGATGCATCTGAAATGGGGATTGGCGCAGTGTTGTCTCAAGTGGATGATAAGGGAAGGGAAGAGATTATAGCACATGCATCTCGAGGGTTAAGAGGAACTGAATTTAGATATTCTGTTCTTGAAAAAGGAGCTTTAGCCTGTTATTGGGCCATGGAGAAATGAAATTCAGAAATGTTATATGGGGAACATGTTTTATGTTGTGCACTGATCATCAACCACTGAAAGATATTTTAGAGAATAAAGGCCTATATAAGGTGTCCAGGAGGGTTGCCGGATGGATTACTCGTATGCGTTGTCACTGTTTTGTGGTTAAAGTAATTCTGGGTAAAGAAAACATACTAGCAGATAGTTTTTCAAGGTTAAGGAAACAGGAAAATGAAAGTGATTTATATAGTGAGAATATGGAAATGGAAATGGTTTTCATTAATACTGAGGGCATAGTGTCCAAGGAAGAATGGTTGGAGGAAACGGACAGGGACGAGTGTTTAAAGTTGGTTAATACATATGTGGATTCGGGTGTATGGCCCAAGAAAACAGTATTGAAAGAAGATACCGTCCCATTTTGGGAGGTCAGGAATGAAATAAGTGTGGTAGATGGTATTTTATTCAGATGGGAGCGTGCTGTGGTTCCCAAAATGTTATGAAATATAATTACTGATTTAGCTCGTGTAGGACACATTGGCATTAGCAGAACTAAAAGTGTCTTACGTAACGATTATTGGTGGCCTGGATTTGATAGGGACATAGAAAGAAGACTGGCTGAGTGTCCTATGTGTACAAAGATTGGAAAAGGAGAAGTTGCTAGACAACAACCTCTGGTAGAGGTAGAACTACCAGGTGGAGTTTGGAGAGATGTGGCAGTGGATATCCTAGGCCCACTTGATGTAGGGTATGGAAGAGGAAAATGTATCTTTGTTCTAGTTGATCTATTTTTGCGCTGCTGTGAGTTTAGTATAGTAAGGGAGACCACCGGAGAGGCCTCAGTAAAGGAGTTACAGCAGATATTTGCTAGGGAAGGTGTCCCTGAAAGCATTCTGACTGACAATGGTCCTCAATTTGTTGGTGGTTGTTTTGCAAAAAATGTCAAAGAGTCAGGAATCAAACACAAGAGGACTGCGTCATATCACCCGGAAACAAATGGATGTGTGGAAAGAATGAATAGATGTATCATGGAAAGTATTAGGATGGCAACTGAAACAGGATGTGATAGAAAAGTTGCAATCCAGGACAGAGTTTTTGGTCTGCGCATGTCACCTCATTCAGTTACGGGCATAACTCCCTTCGAGTTGATGAGAGGACGCAAACCAAACACGGTGGTCCGTCCACCATGGTTGGGAAGAAGCAGGGAAAGTGACTATGTGGTAGATGGTGTGAGCAAAGATTTGAAAAAGAAAAAAAAGGAATGGGTAGCGTGGGAGAATGCAAGGAGAGGGAAGAAAACTTTGAGAATTGAATGTGGTGACATGGTGAGGATAAAGAAACGGGTGTTGAAGAAGAAAGGAGTAGCACTATATTCCGATCCTGTGAAGGTAATTGCTGGGCTGCGTGGAGCGATTCGGTTAGTGGGAGGACAAGTGTGGAACTTGAATCGTGTTGCTTTTGTGAAAAGGGGTGGATGATGTTTTTGAATAAAATAAAAGAGGGAGATGTGTTATGGTGTAGCTTTTATGAGGCATACATAAATGCAATTAAGATGTAGATGCAAGATATAGAAATATAAGCAAGTTAAATGTTGTGTCCAATAACAATGGAAAGCAAGTATTGCCATGGAAAGAATACAGCCCTGTCTATTCAATGTTGCCTGGAATGGAGGTGTGTCGTACTATAAGGGAACATTCCATTTTGCTATGATGCTGCTGTTTACTTTTGTTGGCATTCTAAGTTAACCCGTTGCTGCTTTCCTGTGTGCCTGGTTGTAGTGTTATGCAGCTGGAGGTCCTTTTATTATAAATATAACTTAAATAAAGAGTTATCTTAATCTACGGTTGTCTGGATGTCCATACTTAACAAAAAAACGCTGGAAGGCTGGTGTCCTGATCGGCTCCTCTACATCAGCCTTAAACTGGTATCTTCTAACCAGGACTTTTTGGAATGATGTATTCATGTTTATAATGATATATTGATGTCCACAATAAGTTGCAATTGGTTTTTCTTGCGTCAATATACACATGATGGTGGCTTAACTTCACTGATTAGCCAGGGGCAGTCAGCAATTCAGCTGTATTTTGTTTTGCACATAGATTCCTCTTGGGACTAATATTGTTTCAAATTACATTGGATGTGCTTTTCCATTTCATGCTGAAACTGTTTTCATACTTACTGTTTGTGTTTCCTCACAATATTTTCTCTGTTGCTAGCTATTCCCCATATGATTATGTTCAATTGTACATTTAGATTTTTTCACAATCACTGTTTAATTGTTGAAACAATAGCAAGTTTCTCTATTTTATTTAGCTTTCGTATCACTTTTTGATTTATCGGCACTATATTAAGCCGGAATGTCTATTTCATGAATCTCAGACAATTTTCTTTTGCACTAAAAAAATAAAAAAAACGATTTTTCTTGTACACTCTATTTACTTTTTCTTTTCTATTTTTCTATTTTCGATTTTGGCATCATTGGGACCCTGAATACTCACAGGGCTTATGTAACAATATATATACAGGTACCATAGATCTGTAAAAATATGTGATTAAATCACCACTTAAGGAAACATCTAAATAGCATAAGTTGTGCTTACAAAGTTAACTAATTTCATACACGGGAACACCTTTTTGTGTACTCTGACTGGCAACAAGGCCTGGGTTATGAAAGAGAGAGAGAGAAGGAGAAAAAACCATCTTGCCTGGTGGTATGACCACATGGAAGCTGTGGTGGGCCTGGGACCCATTCACTGATGCCAAAATCAGAGTGCAGTGGAGAGGCCAAATCCCTGAGCTCCGCACGAGAGGTACATTAGCTGCCGAACTGAGCAAGTGGAATGGAAGCAAATGCTCCCAAAAAGGTAACGCAGTGGAGAGGGGCGAACTGTGTGAATCGAGGCTGGGAAGGCCACAATGGTTACTAGAACCAGATAACCCTGAATACAGGCAAAGCAAGCCTATCTGAGGGCCAGAGTGCTTTGGGGAGTCTGGTAAAACCAAAAGACAATCACGCTCATGGATGGATAAGCCACAAGGGTTACGGAAGCCTGGAAAACCCAACGGGCAGGAGGAGTACTGAGGCCTGCTAAAGCAAGCCTGATAGAGGACATGAGGACTTTGGAGAGTCACTGAAACAAGAAGCCTAGTGAACAGAACTGGGAAGAGAGAGAACCTGACGGGTTCAATTGTTTGGAAACAAGACAAGGACACCACAAGCACCAAGTGGGAAAGGGTGGAGTTGTGTGGCCTTCATTACAAGTTAGCCGGTCCGGATTTAACAGCGCCGGTAAACACGTACCGGCACCATTTACCGGACCGACTCATTCTGACCCGTGATGCTGGTAACACCATCCCCGCAAAGCGACCCCCACGGTGTCAACGCACCCTCTAGCTCCGTGGACGAAAACAGCGGGATGACTCGCCGGCTCACCCCCAATCACCGGCAATGTGCAACACTGGGTGCATTACGAGTAGCACGGACACAGAAACACCACCATGATCATGGCATAAACACCGTGAACGCTGTGCCGGTACCGCCGGCACCGCAGACATGGCGTTAAACAGTGGCAGATGAACTGCGAACTGCAACAAGCACCAGGTGTGCACAATTAGGCTAGCTGCAGATCATAGGCCACTGGGAGCCTACAAAAGGGCCACACCCACACCCAAGACACCTTCCATCACAACCATGCTGTCAGCCCCCCAGCAGCATTTGAGACAGGGAACCTGCAAGCAGCAGTGCAGATTGAGGCAGCACTGAGGCAGAGGAGGAGGAGGAGGTGTAGGTGCGGGTGCAGGAGGCAAATCAGGGACCCGGTGGCCATCCAAAACATCAAGGTGCAGCAAGTACCACCCCACAGGCAGCTAGCAATACCCTGCATCAGGGCCTCACCCTGGAACCTGACCCCAAGTCAAATCCACACATTATACCGGCTTGACAGGGCCTCAATCATATCTATCATCACCCTCATTGAAGAGGACATCAGCAGCCGCATCGGCATCCAGACTGCAATCACCCCCCTGCTCAAGGTAGTCTCTGTACTGCATTTTCTCGACATCAGGACCTATCAGCACACTGTTGGGGAGCTGCACAGGCTGTCACAACCCTGTTTTTGCAGGATACTGGTCCAGGTACTGGATGCGCTGCTGCGCTATGCGTCAGAGTACATTTCCCTACCCTGTACCCCTGCCCATGTCATTGCCACCAAAGTGGCCTTCCATGCCATTGCCGGCATGCCTAATTGCATAGGCGCATTAGATTGCACGCAGGTGGAGTTGACTGTCAGTCATGCAATTGAGGCGCTGTACCGCAATCGGAAGCAATTCCAATCACTGAGTGTCCAGATGGTTTGCGATGCCCAACAAGTGATCACCTATTGCTGTGCACATTTCCCGGGTTCCACACACGACTTGATGGTCTTAGGGAATTCAACATTGCCACACTACATGGAACTTTATGCGGGACAATGCACATGGCTGGTGGGTGAGTACAACTGCCAATTCCTGACCCCTGTGTATTGGGGGTGGGGGGAAATAGTCATGACCCACAGTGTCCCAGGCAGTTGGGTGAGCACAACTGCCAATGCCTGACCCCTGTTTATTGTGGGGGAATAGTCAAGGCCCACAGTGTCCCAGGCAGTTGGGCGAGCACAACTGCCAATGCCTGACCCCTGTGTATTGGGGAGGGGGAATAGACCAGCACCAGAATCCACACAGATCACCGCAGCAATCTGAAAATTGCCCCATGCCATGTGACGCTAAAACAAGCCCTGTTTATCTCCATGCACACACTAGCCATGGGGTGGCACTACATGCAAAATCAACCTAAGGGTGTGAGTCCATCCCCCGCCCAATGTACATTTGCTACTCCCATGCACACGATGGGCGCATCTCGCGCTGTGTGCAGTGGTCACATCTTTGCAGGGATCTCTGTCTGCCTGATGCAGATCTGCCCATCACATCACAATGCCGGAGTCACCCACCACATCTGACCACATGTACATTGCAATGATTGGAACATGTTCTTGCCTAACATCACTCCACGAATCTAAGCATCACAGACCCCAGCATGGAAATGTCATCCAAGTGTGCTCAATAGATGATTCACACATCGGATTACCAGAAAGGGGCATCAGTGGACTGCATCTGATTCAGACAGTAATGCCACAAACAGTGACAGGTGCCCTTGCTTTCACTCCCATGCAGGTGATGCCGGATATGCACTCACGCCATGGCTGATGACGTCCATATGACAGCCACGGAACAGGCATGAGGAGGCCTACAACCGGGCACACATACGCACAAGTGGCCTGATAGAGCGGACCTTTAGGACTGATGAAGGCCAGGTTCCGCTGCCTGAGCAGATCAGGTGGTGTATTGCAGTACAGCCCGGTGAAGAGAGGGAAAATCGTACTTGCATGTGCGATGCTGCACAATCTGTGCATACGCAGGAACATTCCACTGCCCCCGGACATTGAGGCAGCAGATGAGGAGGATGATGGTGATGGGATGGGTGCACTACCAGGTCGGGGCCATTGATGGACAACATGCACGTGCAGCACTCATACTCCATTTTTTCTGATACACTTCCTATGCACATACAGCACTTCATGTGGTAGCACTACAGTAAATGGTTTGTATACACACGAAATGAGATTGTCCACTCATCATTTGCATTTTCACACCAGTGTATTTTAGAATGAACAGGGGAAACAGGTATTGGAATGCAATGAAGAACATACGTGCCCCCCCCCCACCTCCCCAACGTACCCACCCACCAACCAGGCCCAAACTGACTAACCCCACTAAGGACCACCCCCACCTCCCCAAGGTACCCACCCACCAACCAGGCCCAAACTGACTAACCCCACTAAGGACCACCCCCACCTCCCCAACGTACCCACCCACCAACCCGGACCCCACCACAACTAGTGGGACAACAGTTCTGCAATGCACAGCCTATTTTCGGCCACGCTTGTGCCCATGATTGTCCCTTCCAGAGCCTCCTGCAAGCCCTGATGACCTCCTACGAGGGCTGCTGGTCACTGAACTCGAGGGTGTGCTGCTGGCAGAGGGCAAAGGAGGGTTTGATGGTGGCACACAGCCCATGAATGCCTGCTGGGCAACCAGCATTGTCTCAGCAATGTTGGACATAATGTTGTAGCCCTCCCTGACCCTCTGTGATATCACCATGTTTGTCGTGGCAAACCACCTGATTGCACATGAGAGGTGGCGCACAGAGGTGGCAGTGCTCTCCCATTGTAGACGGGCCTCCTCCTGTTGCAGCCTTGACTCCTGGAACTGTTGCTCGACAAGCTGAGTCAGACTTGCCTGGTGCTCCTCGATGTGCTGTAGACGGCGCAGAGTTCCTGGATGGAAGGTGTGGGGGAGTGCAATGGACTGTGAAGTCTCATGGGGCTGAATATGGCCACCTGTTCTGGTGTGGTGTTGCCTCTGTCATTCGCATTCTCGGGTGCGTCAGCGCCCTGTTCTGCAGGCGCACTTTCGACGCTGGCAGCGTCATTGTCGCAGTCTTGCCCACAGGCAGTAGTGGGTGCAATGGAAGGGGCTGCAGGTGTATTTGGCGTTGCCACATGCTGGACTGCAGGCGCAGCGGGATGGTGATGTCTGTGTCATCGTGAACCATCACCATTGCGGATGCTCGTCTCTCAGAGGTGCTGGCAGTGGCGTACTGGGATTGCCTTGTCGGACGGCCTTGTGCAGTCCCCATTGTCGCTGGCTGTTGTGCTGAGTCACTGTCGGTTGATGTGCCTGTCGGGGAATGTAGGGCATGCTGTTAGTCGTGTGACAGGATGTGAATGGCGCAGTCACATGCAACACACTCCTCATACTTGGTCCACTTGCATGTGCACACATTGATGGGTGATGCACTGAGGTGTGTAGATCACGGCTTGTCCTGGTGGTGTTGTCACATGGGGGTGTTGTGTGTGGTGAGGTCAATGGTGGATGTGTTGTGTGCCTCTAGGCCCTGGCTGGGGGAGGGGGGTCAATGGTGGATGTGCTGTGTGCCTCGAGGCCCTGGCTGGGGGATGGTCAATGGTGGATGTGTTGTGTGCCTCTAGGCCCTGGCTGTGGGGGGTCAATGGTGGATGTGTTGTGTGCCTCGAGGCCCTGGCTGGGGGGGTCAATGGTGGATGTGTTGTTTGCCTCGAGGCCCTGGCTGGGGGGGGGGCAATGGTGGATGTGTTGTGTGCCTCTAAGCCCTGGCTGGGGGGGGGGGGTCAATGGTGGATGTGTTGTGTGCCTCGAGGCCCTGGCGGGGGTGGGGGGGGTCAATGGTGGATGTGTTGTGTGCCTCTAGGCTCTGGCTGGGGGAGGGGGGTCAGTGGTGGATGTGTTGTGTGCCTCTAGGCCTGGCTGGGGGGGGGGGGGTCAATGGTGTATGTGGTGTGTGCATCTAAGCCCTGGCTGGTGGAGTGGGGGGGGTCAATGGTGGATGTGTTGTGTGCCTCTGGGGGGGTCACTGGTGGATCTGTTGTGTGCCTCTAGGCCCTGGCTGGGGTTGAGGGGGGTCTTCCATCATTCACACTCATGGCTTTGCACTCTGTGTACTTACCGGCCTTGCCATGTGTGCCAGCTCCGACCTCTGATTGACCATCTCCCTCAATCCCCTCTAGTTGCATGATGCTGCTGCATCTCTCCTCCTAGGTCTGGAGCTTCAGTGGGGAATGTGGTCCCCCTCATGTGCCAGTGCTGTGCTGCCTGTGTGCTGCCATCAGGTTACCGACACGCAGCCGCAGATCGTCCCAACCGCTTGTGGCAGTCCTTCACTGTGCGCACTGTGACACCAACTGCTGTGCACCTTTGTGCAGCGGCTGACCAGATCTCCAGCAGTGCCGCATTGTCCACAATGTGCTCCACAAGCACTGTCAGTTCTGCCTCGCTGAAGCAGGGTTTGTGCTGGCGGGTGGCTGAAATCCTTAATGACATCTCAATAGTCGTTTGTCAGCAGCCGCAGGAGCTGTAGGCCTTGTGGTTACTGAGGATTGCAGTGGATTGTGGTTTAAGTAATGGCTGCCGGTATGGATGTGTCGGAAACGGATCTACCACTACCATTGTACCCGGTGCATCTGTCTCCGTGGGTGTTTGCGTTACGGAGGTGACACTGTTTCCGCAATGGTCTGGTGCACGCGACCGACAAACCGTAATCACACCTTACCTCTGCATGCTTGCGGTCGCGGAAACGGTGTCACCGCCTTCATGGTACAACCGGATTCTGGACTGTCGAACTTGTAATGAGGGCTTGTCTTTCCTGAGGAAAAGGGAACCGTATGAAATATATAAAAAGACTGCGAACCCTGGTATACAGAACCCGCAGCGAGGCTCAGGACTGTGCTAGAAGAAATTGATGAACTTTGCCAAACTTTTAACTGTTAGGCCAGGCAGAAGACAATGATAGAAGTTATTGCTCCGGACTCCCTCTCTTTGTTAATTTTGCTTAAGTGGTAGGTCCAATTAGCTGAAAAGGATTTGGACTAAGGACTATTTTCTTTTGGACTTTGACAAGCACCATTAGTTTAAGTTTGTTATGCAGGGAACTTCCCTCCTAGCTGTAGGGCTAGACAGGCATTTTTATTTTATTTTAAATAAACACCCTTGAACATGTCAGTATTCAGTCCAACTCCTTCTTCTGGTTTGCCACAACTGCTAGCGAGATCTTGTGTGTTATTAGTAATAATGAGGTTCCTCAGCAAGCAGCAAGCTTATATTACCTCTATGTGTATAACCATATTTTTCTTCTTACGGGCAGGTCATTCTTCCCGGTGTTGAAGGTGTTACATTACATTTTATTATTTATATCACGCCAAGAAGCAGGTTCATAGGCATGGGGGGCACAGAACAGAAAAATAATAGGAGCATAAACAGTAGTACAGATCGTAAAAAGGACCCGGAAAGAAGACTTATTCAAACATATGGGTTTTCAGAGATTGTTTAAAATGAGCAAACGAAACAATGCCTCTTAGGTCGGCGTCAAGGTGTCCCAAACTCTTGTAGCTGCAGAGAAGCAAGCGCACTTGGTAACCAGAGAAAGCTTCATTCTCTGAACCATCAGAAGATTACTAGTATTGCAGCACAAATTCCTACGATTCGGTAGACAGTTCAGACAATCGGATAAATATGGCGGGCTGCCACATACAGGCATTTATGAGTTACTGTCAAAAGCCAGAAAGAGATTCTGTTAGTCACTGGAAGCCAATGTAGTTCTCTTCTGGATTGAGATACATGGTCTCTCTTCTTCAGCCCCGCTACCAACTGAATCGCACTGTTCTGCAGTACCTCAAACCTATTAATGTTGCTCTTCCAGATACCCAAACAAAAGGCTGCCACAATAGTCGACTTTAGAGTCAATAACGGCCCGAGCAACCGTGGTGCAGTTCTGCTAGGAAATAAAAGGGCGAATTTGGGTCAGGAGCTTGATGTAATAAGCCGAAGAGGAAATAAGACAGTTAACATGAGATCTCATTTCCAGATGCTGATCAAAGATCACCCCCAGGGTCTTAGCTTTGGGTGAAGTGTTCAATTTACAGGCCTCAATGACAAAAGACTGATCAACAGAACTCAATAAATAATAGTTGAAGTAGAGGCAGAGTATACACATTATAAAGTGTCAGGTACAAGCATGAACCTTGAGGTTCACCATACTGGATTTTCACCGGCTCCGCAGCTGCATTCCTGTGAAAGACTCTGACGGTACTATTGCTCAGAAATGAATTGACCCATGCTGCAGCTGATGGAGAGAAGCCTGCGACAGCCTCTCTACTAGCGGGGCATGGTCCAGGAGGTCAAACGCAGCAGGAAAATTCCAAAAACATTAAAAGGACGGTCTGACCCATGCCCATCACGCATAATATGTTCGATTTCAAATACAGTAGGGCAGACACAGAAACATGAGCCACCCTGAACCACGTCTGGCTTTTGCTCAAGATGTTATTGGCATCAAGATGGTCCTGCACCTGTTAATATGCCACCCTATCAATTTTAAGAAGGAAGGGGACATTGGTGATTGCTTGATAGTTATTCGGTGCAGAGGGCTCCAGCTTCAGTTTCTTTTTCAATGAGATATCCAAGAATGTTTGATTCTATCTGGAACATGACACTCCCAGAAAGACTGATTAACACATTTCATTTTAGAAGGTACTAGCAAAGTTACACAGTCCTTTAACACTGCCGCTGGACACGCATCACCCATACAACTGCTAGGCTTAAGTTCGCTAATGATCTCCGACATTTCTGCCTCCATGACTGATTGAAACTCAAAAGGTACACAGTCCTGAACAGCCACCTGAGAGACATTACAGGAGACTTCCACTCCAACAGATACTTTTTTACTCTCTAGGTTTTCCCTAATGCACTTCAGTTTTCCAAACATAGCCTCCTGTACGGAAGTGTACCACCAGCTGTCCTTGGTAATCCTAGGCAGCTCAAGTGGACACGGATTCTCCAGTTCTCTCAGAATGGCGAAACACTCTTTGGTGACAGAAGCAGCATTCCCAATTCTTGGATTATAATCAGATGTTTTGGCTTTGATGGTGGAAGCATTGTAATTCTTGGCTGCTGTAGTATACAGAGCTTTGTCTACCTCTAGTCTAGAGGTGACCCATTTGCTGTAATATTTCCTCTTTATAGTTCTTAACTCGTAAAGCTCTGGAATGTACAAAGTATCCTGCTTTCTGAGTATCAAAGATTAGTCTCTAATGGTGCTGTGAGAAACCTTATGGTATTCTCCCATGTAGACCTTGGGAGTTCCTTATTCAGGTGGCCGGGGACGGGCTGGCGCTCTCAGATCCCAACCCTGGGCGTGGACGATCGAAGGAGGATCACCTGAGTAGGTGTCATGCACTCAGCCAGTCAGGGCACCTCTGACAGACACACGGTAACGTATTCAGCTAAGCAGCGCACCTCTGACAGGCACACAGTACACAATACCTTTCACAGGGTTCATGCACACCCTACCCAGCTGTGGCATAGTGTTTGTTTGGCATGCCGTATTGGTTCTCCTCCAACCCAGTACGCTCCGTTAACTCAGAGGCAGATTCCATGGCGGCTCTGGCTGCGTTGGCGATTGCCATGGGGATTGAGTCACACACGTCTTGCACGGCACCAGGATCACGTGATGCGGACCCGCTCACGCCACCACGCTTCCATGGCAACGGCTTAAAGGAATGACTGCTGCTCGGAACGGCGCTTCTCCACTGTGATTCTCTCAGCAAGTGGCGTTTCCTGATTCTGGACTTTTTTGGACCTCAACCTTGTTTCGTTTCGGACTTCCTTGTGCTGGACCCTTGGCTATGGCGCACTCCTCTGCTGGATTACTTGTACTGCTTTGATCCTGCACGACCTCACAGACTGCCTCTGTATTTATGATTTTGCTACAGTGTTTATTGGTATCTGGACTTCCTTGATCCTAGCCTTAGCAACCTGATCTTGTTTGGACTATGTTGCCCCTCTCACCTCCCTTGGGGTCACCCTCCTGGAAGTGTGGTCTAAGTTGTCTGCCCCGCATGTGCCTTCTAGGACCCGTTGCCAGCTGGTCCTTCCTTCTTTGTTACACTGCAACATCCTGGGGGAATAGCCTTACAGCGACTGGGGTGGGGGGCTGGTCTATCCACCTCCCCAGGTACACATTTCCCCAGCAGCTCACTGGTAGGTGCCTTGTATTTTGTGACGCATTTAGGGAGAACGGCCTGTGTTGAATCTGCATTATTATCACTGAACTGCCTGTTTTCCTTGCAGATGCCTGGGGACCCGGTGCTCCTGTTACAGCCACCTGTGGCCCCAATAATCGGTCAGCGAGTTATTATAATCTCCTTGACTGGTACTTGGGGATGGAGGTATTTATAATCTATGCGGACCCCGTTTCTTGACAGTAGGATAGCCCGGGGTTATGCTTGGGGAAATATCCAAGGTGAGACGCGGTAATATGCCAAAAAAAGGGACGAGGAAGACAAGCTTCCTGAAGCTTTTATAGGTTGAACTTGCACCAACTCAACTTCACTTTCACAAAAAAGATCTCCCTTACCCCAATCCCACAAACCCTCTGTATCTGATAGATACCATAGGAACCCAAACCTTGTTGTACTCCAAACCCACAACTCTGAGAATCCTTGTTTTCCTGATTTCCACTCAAACACTCCCCATCCTTCGTCTCCATGACCTTCTGGTTATTCGTTTCCGAACACCCAGTCTACTAGGACAACACAGTACCGTTCCCGCAATCCCCCCTTGTTTATTTCAAGATAGTAAACCCAGTCATTCACGTCTGTCTCACATATCCTATCAGTTTCACCGTTCTAAGTTTATCAAACCCCCTTTTACAAACATTATAATTCCCTATAACACTTCTTTCCCTTCCTGTCATGCAGAAAACTTGGAAACTCTACATCTCCCCTTTTCCGACACAAACACTTTTCTACACCGTAAAAGACAACAGACTAACCACCAACTTGTGTACCTGACATGTCCCGATACAAGGGTCAGGCAAGGTCAGGCTATTAACCAGAATCATACACACCTGACGGTTCTTTCCCTTCGCCACAGGGATAAAAGGTGGAGCAACAGAGCACAGGGGGAGCAAAGTAGACGGCACAACATGAGAGCTAATTTAGCACAGCAGTTCAAGACGAGGCGAAAGACGGCCAATAACGAGAAGGTGACAAGGAGAGAAGTATCCTTGCCCTTTCTGACCCAGGCCATGAAACTTCTGCAGATGGAAACATAAGACCGTGAACAAAGGCCAGTGTGTGTTGCAACAGATCGAAAAAAGGGAGAAAAGTAGGTGCACACCACTTTTAGGAATGATTATGGGTGGGTGATGTACCTAGGAGTAACACCAACTAGGTGTTAACATTCTTTATTTCTCGGGAGGTGCAGGGGAGGGAAAGAGGGTTCTGGCACAAAAACCCTATTGTATACAAGAACAAGGGAAGAGGACCCAAGGTTGGAGTCCTCCCGTCCCCTGCACACTCTATGGATACGCAACAAGGCGTAATAGCTTAGGGATTTTGGTGCTTTATCAATAAGGTTTGTATGGAAACACATTCAATGTTGATGTACCTTGTGAAAACCAAGGAAAGTTAAGCGTGGTAATATAAAAGGAGAGACGGCTCTCACATTTATTCATAAACACATATTTTGAAGAGAAAACAAATCAAGACAGAAATACATTGTCTGCATCATCATGATTGACAGAGGTTCCACTATGATAGGCTTGACGCGTTTCGAGGACAATCCTCTTCTTCAGAAGCCTTTGTGGATCTGTTGTTGAGCATCATGTATATATTGGTAAAAAAGAATCAGATCAAAAGGTGATGTTAGACATGGCTCCAATAGACTCATCAATTAATTATTGTGAAATCACATATCTAGTGTCCCTTTCCTGTCTAAAGGTATACATACATTTAATAAAAAAAGAAGAAATGGTACAGACATCATACATTTCAAAACTCAACGCATCATATTACCTGATTAAAAAAAGGGGTCAATAATCTAGCAGAACATACCTAAAGTGTACAGGTTGATTTCTCATAGTCTCATATAGAGAGGCAGAATAAGCTGTCAAAGATGTCACGAGCAGTTCTAAATGAAAGTGGGCACTTAGTCAAGTAAGAGGCATGTGGCTAAAAAGGTCAAGGCATTACCTTGATATTCGAGTAGATCAGAGTATTGCTATAAAGGGTCTGAGTCGTACCGGACTCAACGGTCTCATTCCTCGAGAGGATGGTTTGAATCTGGTGGAAAGTGCAAGGGCACTGAGGAAAAGTAATCCTAAAAGAATTAGGATCACCAAATGAGGTATATATATAGTGATTCTTATATGTGTACTCGAGGGTATGACAAAATGGGTACTATACATAGTCACTGGTGGCTCTACATGTCTAGAAAACAGTATAGTTTAGAGAAAAACATACTCAATTGGGTTAGTGAAATCCAGGGGGTCATAGTGTCAGACAGAGTAGAAATAGAAAGTCATGAATAACAAGTCATGCACAAGGAATACCTCGCACTAAGTGAGGGTGCGTTGCACATAATTATCAAATTTTAGTGAAATCGCACGTGAAGAATGGGTTTGCTGCCCGAGTGCAGGAACAGTATCTATACACAGGGTTGCTGGAGCGGGGAAAGCACAGGTTCAAGAGAAGAGGTTCAAGGGAAGAGATGAGAAAGACTCATGTGTGGGGAGGTTTGCTAGTGCACTGTTCGAATAAAAGTGAAAGAAGGAAGGAAAGAAGAGGAGATTAGAAAGAGACTGACCTGTTCTAAGCCAAACGTGTGGCAGGACGAACGGCCGCAATGGCTGAGAGTAGTTGGTAAAACGGTGTATAGCGCTTTCTGAAAAGATGCACTGTACCCATCTTCCTCTTGTGCATTCCTCTTTGTGTGCCCCTAGTGTGTGCTCCGCCCAGACCCCTCCTGCGAGGGCTCCCCAGCTTCCCTGCCTGTCTGCCCTGCACCCCTCCATGGCGCGCTCAGTCTCCCCTATCTTCTCTAACTGTTATTTTATCTCCTATCCTGTCCCTCTCACTAGGTCGGGCAGGAAAAAGCTCAAAAGGGACATCCTGGTCTCCAACCCAGAACTCCCCATCACTGATACCTATACCAGTGCTTCCTCCAGAAAGACCCTCACCAACATCCTCTTTGTTGTTCCCTCTCCAGGCCTCTGGACCCCATATGGTCTCTGTTCCCTCTCCCATTAATGGTGGCACTCAATTGGAGGGCCTCCTGGCCCCCTTCCACTCCTCCAAGACCATTATTGTCTGTCTGTCTGAATGGCACCGTCCTGGTCCAGGGCGCTCAGCCCAATATCCTCCTTTTCGATAGACGCTTCCCGCATCTTATCAACTTCCTTCCATCTCCTGCTTCTCCTACCTTCACCTCTCTGGTTCCTCCACCACCCTCTTCTGGCACCATCCTCAGCCTCTCTGGGTGCTCTGCTTCCTCTGCCACTTCCCTGGCACCCTCTTCTTCCACTCTGACTACTCAGCCTTCTCCTTCTTCCTCCTCTGCCCACTCTCGGGAACCTCTAAAACCTATGCAGGGTGTACCTCATGCCTGTACCCCTCCACGGAAGTCTTTCAAATGTGGAAATCTTCTCCACGTCGCTACTCTTAACTCTCGCTCTGCTGTCAAACATGCCTCTGACATCTGCCGACTCCTCGAAGAACTTGATCTGGATGTCCTCTCCTCCCTGAGGGCTACTCGATCCTCTCCGAACCCAGAACCAACCTACCAGGAGGAGGAGTAGCCCTGATCTTCCCGGAGTGGATCCCTGCTTCTGTCATTCCTATGCAGGCCTACTCCTCCTTTGAATGCCTGGTCTGCAGTCTCTCTTCCTCTCCTGGCCAGCATCTACAGTCCACCTGGCCAAATCGCCCTCTTTCTCTGCGAGTGGGCTGACCTCTCCTCCTCCCTCCTTGCCTCTACTTCTCAACTACTTCTCCAAGACCTCAACATCCACTTGGATGCTTCTAGTCCCTCTTATGGGCTCTTTCGTAATCTCTGCAACTCTCTGCCTCTCTCTCTCTCTATTCTTCCGTCTGGCCCGACACACTTTGCTGGGCATACCCTGGATGTTCTTATCTCATCAGACATCCCCCTCTCCAACCCTCTCACTACTCCTCTCTTTTGGACGGACCACTTTCATCTCTCCTCTCACGTGTTGCTCTCTGTCCCTGAGGTAAAGCCGACTCCAGCACTGCCACCCACCTTCTCGGTCATCAGACCCATGAAGCGTGTGTCAGTTGAGGCTTTCGCCGCTACTTTCTCTCCTCCTCCTACTCCGAGGCTGACTCATACTCTGACACAACCCTTTCTAAGCTGCATCTCTCAACCTCTAACACTTTTGATGTCCGTGCCCCTGTCATGAGGATCTGTCTGAAGCCCACATCCAAGTGTAACACTTGGTTTGTTTTCGACCTCGCCGCCCTTAAACACAAGTGTAGGGTGGCTGACAGAAAGTGGAGGGCATCAGGCTCATCCTCCGACAAACTGGCCTGCCGCCTGCTCCAAAGGCAATATAGACTCTCTGTCCTGTCCAAGAAGAGAGCCTGCATCCAAGCCTGCATCTCTGCAGTCTCTAACATCTCGGCCAAACTTTTCAAAATCTGCAAGGAGCCGGCCAATCCTGCTGCAGTCTCCACATCTCCTGTTCACTCCCAGGCCCTTTGCATATCACTGGCTTTTTACTTCACTACTAAAACTTAGAACATCCTATCATCTCTCACCTCTTCCTCTCCCTCTTCCACTCCCGGCCCCTCTCTGGCCGTCTCTCCTCCTCCTTTCTCCTCCTTCTCCGTGTTTACTCCCAGCAAAGTTTCTAGACATGTCCGATCTATGATAATCTCGTCAAAGCAAGTGCTCCCCTGCTCCTCCAGAACCATCGAGGACCATATTGACACCCTTGCTCCAGCCTTGGCCGATTTCTGCAATCACTCTTTTGCCACTGAAACCTTCCCTTCGCCCCTAAAGCACTTCCTTGTGCATCCCCTCCTCAAGAAGCCCTCTGCCAATCATTCCTCTCTGGCAAACTACCGCCCGATCTCTATCAATCCTTTCCTGGGCAAAATACTGGAAAAGCTGGCAATCTCCCAGCTTACTCTTCATACTGGATTTGTTGGTTGTCTCCATGACCACCAGTCTGGCTTTAGATGGGCCAGAAGCATGGAAATTGCTCTCCTGAACACCCCTGAAGACTTGCTCTCTGATCTCGACGCTAACCTTCCTTCTGTCCAAATTCTCCTTGATCTATCCTCTGCTTTCAATACGGTCAACTACACCATGCTGCTCAATCGTCTCTGTGACAACCTGGGCATCACAGGTCAGGCCCTAGCCTGGTTGACCTAAACTCTCTCCAATCGACCCTCCCAGGCCTAATTTGGGTTCTTTCTCTCTACCATCTCTATCTCTACATGTGGTGTTCCCCAGGGCTCTAACCTCTCACCCTAACTCTTGAACCATTACTTGGCATCTCTGGCCCACGTCATATCTACCTTCAGTTCTAACTTCAGTGTTGTACGGATGACAATCAGCTCTCCTTCAGGCTCCCCTCAGCCTTCTCTGCTCTCTGGATCATACCTGACTGTCTATCTGCGATTCAGGAATGGTGTGCCTCCAACAATCTCTGCCTTAATGTCAGTAAGATTGAAATCCTTCTCATTGGGACCCATGCTCCAGCTTTCCCTCTTTCACTCTGGCCGCCCACCCTCGGCCCTCTACTCTCACCTTCCTTTGAGGCGAAGAAGTTTGGGGTCATCTTCGACTCCACACTCTCCTTCTCTCCTCACATCTCTGACATCTCTAAGAAGTCACACTACAAGCTGCACCTCCTCAGAGGTATTCTTCCTTTTTTCACTTTCCCCCAGAAGCTCACTGTCTCCAGAGACCTGGTCCTCTCTTGGCTGGACTACTGCAACAGTCTCTTTCTAAATCTTCCTGTCTCTACTCTTTGCCCTTTGCAACTAATCCAGAGCTGCACTGCGAGACTTGTCCTTGGCCTCAAGTCCAGGGATCATATCTCTCCAGCCCGATGTCTCTACACTGGCTCTCGGTGGCTGCAAGGATCAAGTTCAAGACCCTCTGCATCATCCACAAGGCTTTCTGGGGCTGGGGACCCCACTAATTCCAACTCTCTCTTCCTTAGCATCTTCGAGCCCTCCGCTCATCCTCCTCCAACTCTCTGAGGGTCAGACGCTTCTCCAGGCAGAGACGGGGGATAGATCTCTGTCCTCAGCTGGGGCCTCCCTCTGGAACAGCCTCCCTGCTTCTCTCAAACTTGAGCAGGACCACCTAAGGTTCCGGAATGCAACTCAAGACCTTCCTCTTCGCTTCTGCTTTCTCTCTCTCTCTCCCCTGCTGATGCTCCTGTCTGCTGCACTAACTGATTATCTGGCCACCCACTGAACCTCACAAGCACCAGGCTCCTGCACGACCAGTAGCCCCTTGCACTGTCTCTGGGCATCCCACCCACTTAGGACTATATCTACAACTCTTCAGCCCCCTGTCTCCCTGCACTTACTTGAGCCACCACCCTGGCAGCACTTACCACGTTTTTGCCTCGGCACTCACCATCCCCCCACTCTGGCACTTCTCCCCTCCCACACGCACTTGCCCGATCTAAATTTATTTATTTATTTATTCCTATTTTTAAAGCGCACAATCAGCTCATGGGCATCGTGGCGCTGTTAAATATAAATCCTTTGGCTGGTTACAAGAAGGAAGGTTGTTAAGATTACAAGGCATTTTTGATTTACAGTAGCATTTTTTAGTTACATACGTTGGCAGTACAGACATCAAGGCGTTAAGGTGTAGTTCATGTCAAAGGGGGGAGGGAGGGAATAGATTATGTAAAGAGCGTGGTTTTGAGGGACTTCCGAAAGGAGAACAGAGAGGGTTCGGCTCTGAGAGAGTTGGGGAGGTCATTCCAGAGCTTGGGTGCTATGTGTGGGAAGCCAATGCCTCCAGCTTTAGCTCTTCTTATGGTGGGAACTTGGAGTTGGTTGTCATGATGGCTTCTTTTAGGATGAAGGGAAGATGTCCTGGTTATGGTTTCTGATAAGTAGGATGGAGCTGTGTGATTGATGCATTTGTGTGTGAGGGTGAGTATTTTGAAGTTGTTTCCTTCCTTGATTGGGAGCCAGTGAGCATTTCTTCGAGCCTGCGATACATGGTCAAATTTGGGGATGTGCAGAGCAGCACGGAGCGCATTGTTTTGCACTATTTGGAGCTTGTTTAGATTTTCGGCTGATGTGCCGGCTAAGAGGGAGTTGCAATAATCTAGTCTGGCTCCTATGGTGGCTCTAGCGATGGAGAGGCAGTTGGGAGTGGTAAGGTAGGGTTTTATGGCATAGATGAGTTTGGTGGTCAGTGCGGAAGAGGAGGAGATGGCGCTGACTTGTCTTGTCATGGAGAGTGTAGCGTCTAGGTAGACTCATAGAGTCTTCACGACGGTGGAGATAGGTATGTTAGTGTTGTCAATGGTCATGTGTGAGTAGTCTTGGCTGAGTTTGGATAGAATTTTGCTGGGGGCCAGGATGATGATCTCTGTTTTGTCGCCATAAAGGCAGAGACCATTGATAGCCATCCAGTTATGGATCGTGGAGTAGATGTTGAGGAGGGCTTCTGTGTCTTGGGCCTAGTCTCCAGTGAGGGGGAGGAGGACTTGCGCGTCATCGGCATAGTTAGTGTAGGATATGCCGAGGGAGTCAAGTAGGTCAAAGAGGGGTTTAGTGAAGAAGTTGTAGAGGATTGGTGCAGTGCATGACCCTTGTGGGACTCCACAGTTTATGGTGTCGGTGGAGCATTGGCCTGGTCAGAGTACACCTTCATGGCTCTACCTTCTAGAAATGAGGTGATCCAAGTGGTTGCTTTGTGAGAAAAGTGGGCTGCATTGAATAGGTGAGATGTGAGGATGCCATGGTCCACTAGGTCAAATGCTGCGGAGAGATCGAGTAGCAGGAGGACAGCAGGTTTGCCTGTGTCCATTATTTTGGTGATTTGATTCTCTAAATCTAATAGGGCACTTTCAGTCCCATGGCCTTTGCGGAATCCCGATGGTCTTCTGCCTAGAATAGCATGGGTTTCGAGGCATTGCTGGATTTGGTTATGGGCGGCTTTGTCTAGGATTTTGAGGAGGAAGGGAACTTGTTGAGAGAGGATTGGTTAGGCGTAGATTGCCAGTTGGATAGGGCTTTACATTTCTTGGTGCGCAGGGCAGATAGTTCTTCTGAGAACCAGGAGTTAGAGTCCATGGATTTTTTTTCTTCCAGCGGGGCAATTGAATCAATGGCTTGGGCGAGGGCATTGTTATAGATGTTGGCGAGAGAGGTGGGATCTTGGTTAAATGGATGCTTGAGTTCAGGAATATCAAGAAGAGGAGCGAGGTTGGTCACAGTGAGTTATTTGGAGCTTCTGACTTTAGCGGGGGGTGCATGAGGAAGGGTTTTATGAGTGGGTGTGGTAGGGATGGAGAATTGGATGAGATAGTGATCCGTCCAAGGAAGGGCTGAGATGGAGGTGATGGTCGATGAGCAGTTATGATCTGCTAACCGGTTGATGGACCGACCTTTGCAGTGAGTTGGTCTGGTGATTTTGTGTTCGAACCCCATGTGGGTGAGATCCTTGGCTAAGTGTGCGGCAATCTTATCCTTGGGGTCATCTAAACCAAGGTTAAGGTCACCAAGTAGAAAGGTTTTAGTGGCGCTTTTCAGGTTGCTGCCTATGATTTGGAGGAGTTGCTTTTGGTAGTCTGGGGAAGAGCCTGGTGGTCTGTATGTGACTAAGAAGTTAATGGTGCAATTAGGGGAGAGACCTTGTTTAGCATAGAGAAGGTCAGCGTTGTCCCATTGTTGGTTACACAGCCTAATGGCAAGTGAATTTTTATAGATGAGGGCGACGCCCCCACCTTTAGAGGTTTTGCAGTGCTGTCTAAGGATGGAGTAATCCTGGGGGAGGGTGAGGTGTATGGATGGGTTGGACGCCTCATGGAGCCATGTTTCGGATATGGCTAGTATGTCTAGTTTGTGGGTGGTGATGAGGTCATTGATCTCAATAGCATGGGCATGGAGGGAGCGTGCATTAATGAGTGCGCATTTTAGGATCAGATTGGCTGGTGATGGATCATGAGCGCTGGTGTTCGGGGTAGGCGAGGTGGTGGGGGCACGTATGACTGAGGGAGGTTGGGGTGTATGTTTGGGCGCAGGGGGGTGGGGGATGTGTGCGTGGACATGAAGGTGTGTGTGTGACAATGTTGTGTGGGTGCGATAGCTAAGCTTGTGGTTCCTCCTGTGAGTAGATGGTGAGGAGCTGCGGAGTGAGAAGGAACGTTTAGTGCGGGTTCTTAGTCTGTACCGCGGTGGGTTAAAGGTGCAGTGGTTAAGTGTGTTGTGTGGTGTTGTGGATGAGGCAGAGTGAGGCATGATGTCAGGTGGTGGTGTAAGGTCTGGGTGTGCAGGGAGCAAGCTGCGGGTGGCCCAGAGAGAGAGAGTAATGAGGAAAATGGAGTAAGGGGAGAGGAGAGGTGTAAGCGCTGTGGGGTGGGTAACTGAGGAATGCATTCGAAAACACTGCTATATAGTGCTTGTGTGGTACTGGTTGGGCAGGTACCACTAGTATGGTATCAGTGGGGCAATCAGGCTGCTAGAGGCTAGTAAATGCATACACAATCACGGGGCTGCTGGTGGCTGGCGAGGGCACACACAATGGAAAAGCCGCTAGGGGCTGACAAGGGCATACATACTCACGAGGCCTCTAAAGGCTGGCAAGGCATACACAATCACGGGGCCGCTGGTGGCTGGCACGGGCATACACAATGGAAAAGCCGCTAGGGTCTGGCAAGGGCATACATAATCATGAGGCCTCTAAAGGCTGGCAAAGACCTACACAAACACGGGGCCGCTAGGGGCTGGCGAGGGCATACACAATGGAAAAGCCGCTAGGGGCTGACAAGGGCATACATACTCACTAGGCCTCTAAAGGCTGGCAAGGCATACACAATCAGTACAATACGCACAGGTTATGGGGGGATTAATCCGGCATAGTCTTTGGTGGGATAGTTGTGATTGTTAGCGTGAATGCGGCCAAGCTCAGTAATGCATGTTACAGCAACAGAAGTTTCTTATAGTTCCCAGGGGCCAAATGTACTTACAGGCTGATGCCCAGTGGGTAATTTGTGCAGGGTTCCTGGCCGACGGCCCATACGGCATCGGACAGGCACGGACAGGCCCATGCACTCGGCCCTTAGACGAGGAGCTGCTTCCGCACTCCGTCTTCCGCCTATCGGTGTGGTCGGTCGGCAGAAATAGATGCAATCGGCCAATCCAGTGCCGAGGGCGGGTGATCAAGGCAAATGCACAAGGCCTAGTAAGATCGCGTATTTTGTCCTCCCTCTGTCTACCCTTCCTTGTCTTGTTGCGCCTAGAAAGATTTCTCTGCAGATTATAAAGCCTAGAATATTCCTGCCCATGTCACAGTCGCCACAGGTGACCGGCCGTGTTGGCCTATTGCTTCTTATGTGCCCATTTTCCACTGCACAACCAAGTGCCTCACAGTCTCCAATTGACACCTTATCGTTTTGGTCACCTAAAGACGTCAGCCAGTTCCTCGAACTGTACGCCTGGACGGTTGTCATTTTTAAGCACTATAGCTTCTGTGTGGTTTATTTCGCCCCTCATTTAAAAAAGAGCACTATCCGCGCTGTTTCAACAATGTTAGCGGCCCCATTGATTATTCTTAAGCGGCTGTAAGTCTTCTCGCTATCGGCAGATGGCGCCATTGTATAAGAAATTCTGCGGTATCACTTTATATATTGCATTGCATTTGAAGGTGTGAGTTCCTATGAAGGCTTTGCTAAGAGTTGCTGCAACCTCGTGCAAGCCACCGGTGCATTCACGCTTTCTTGTGCCATTGATGTAGTCTCTTGGCTGCTGTAGATGAGACTGGGTGGGGGTTTCTGGGGCTTGAGCCAGTGAGTTTTGCTTTAAGCACCGGGGGGGCTGTGTTGTGCTGACAGTGGAAACAGTGTGTGTTTTATTATCATTTTTATAAGCACTCTGATTACTTACTGGTCATATTCTTTTCTCCAAGCCCCACTCTTCCATGTCACAGTAGTTACTTTACTTTTTAGGTTTTACCTTCTATCCAGGAAGTTAGACCAACTACTTTTTTCCTGACCCCGACGCCCCAGGATACACAGGTCTCCATAATCCCACAATGCTCAGTTACTTTACCCTCAGATTCTGAGCCCTTTTCCACACTGGGTGGGAGAGGTTGGTGACAAGTACTGTGACGAGGAAGAGCAGTGCAGAGTAATGAAGATGACCATAGCTAATCAGAGAATGTCCTCCATGTCCTTCTTCCTAGTCCTAATAATTACTTTTTTAGGAACACCAATGTCTTCTCATGGAGGGGCTCATTAAGAATCATACAGACTGCAGAACTTGCTGCCTGCCCCTCTCAGCCATATTATGGCACATGAGGCGTGAGAAACAATGTTGATGTCAAGTGCCAGAGCTCAGAACCCAACACCAAATGCACACGTGGTGTGTAGATGCAGATTTATCCTGTGATGCTTAGTGAAATAGTTAGAGAACGTCCATGTTGAATAAGGAAACTGCTTCAGCTTGACGCACAGGGCCGCACAGCACCCCTTGTCCATCTCTCCTGCACTCGCGCAGGAAGCGGGACTGCTGCAGTGTCACAGGCCAGCTTGATAGAAGCATGAATCCATCTGCAAATGGAAGCCACCGCGAGAATGATGAAATTTGGAGATGCTCTTTGGGAGAAAAAGAGGATCACATTTTATGGCAATTGCTTCTGGCACGATATTCAAAAGAAGGGGGGGCTGACAAGAACGTCAGTTCACCAAGAGCCCAGGGGGAGCGAGAGGGACATCACACATCTGTTGACATCACAGGATATAGTGTCATATGATCTTTGACCCTGGTGACATCACATGAAATAACAACACATGACATTTAACCCCAATGACATCTTCTGAAGTCACTGATGGGTTTAAACAGCATACATATTCTTACATTTCATAAAATACCAAACAGTACTAAAGCACACATAAGCCTTTTTAGGTACCTACCAGATTTTAACTAGGGTGCTGCCTCTATATGCCATGGAGGAGGTCATGTAGAGCCAGCATAGACCAGGGACACTGGCATGTATATGCCACTACTGCCTCATATGGGCATTTACTTTAACGCTCTCAGGGATATAGCGCCCAGAATGCTTCATTAATAGTCTGAGGGATATAGCGCCCAGCATGCTTCTTTAATAGTCTCAGGGATACAGCGCCCAGCATGCTTCTTTAATAGTCTTAGGGATATAGCACCCAGCATTCTTCTTTAATAGTCTCAGGGATATAGTGGCCAGCATGCTTCTATAATAGTGTCAGGTATATCGCATCCAGCATGCTTCCTTAATAGTCTCAGGTATATAGCACTCAGCATGCTTCTTTAATAGTCTCAGGGATATAGCACCCAGCATGCTTCTTTAATAGTCTCAGGGATATAGCACCCAGCATGCTTCTTTAATAGTCTCAGGAATATAGCGCCCAGCATGCTTATTTAATAGTCTCATGGATATAGCACCCAGCATGCTTCTTTAATAGTCTCAGGGATATAGCGCCCAGCATGCTTCCTTAATAGTCTCAGGTATGTAGCACCCAGGATGCTTCTTTAATAGCCTCAGGGATATGGCACCCAGCATGCTTCCTTACTAGTCTCAGGGATATAGCACCCAGCATGCTTCTTTAATAGTCTCAGGAATATAGCGCCCAGCATGCTTCTTTAATAGTCGCAGGGATAAAGCGCCCAGGATGCTTCTTTAATAGTCTCAGGGATATAGCGCCCATCATGCTTCTTTAATAGTCTCTGGGATATAGCACCCAGCATGCTTCTTTAATAGTCGCAGGGATAAAGCGCCCAGGATGCTTCTTTAATAGTCTCCGGGATATAGCACCCAGCATTCTCCCTTAATAGTCTCAGGGATATAGCGCCCAGCATGCTTCTTTAATAGTCTCAGGGATATAGCACCCAGCATGCTTCTTTATCACTCTCAGGGATATAGCAGCCAGCATGCTTATTTATTAGTCTCAGGGATATAGCGCCCAGGATGTTTCTTTAATAGTCTCCGGGATATAGCACCCAACATGCTCCCTTAATAGTCTCAGGGATATAGCGCCCAGCATGCTTCTTTAATAGTCTCAGGGATATAGCACCCAGCATGCTTCTTTAATAGTCTCAGGAATAGAGCACCCAGCATGCTTCTTTGATAGTCTCAGGGATATAGTGCCCATCATGCTTCTTTAATAGTCTCAGGGATATAGCACTCAGCATGCTGCTGTAATAGTCTCAGGGATATAGCGGCCAGCATGCTTGCTTAATAGTCTCAGGTACATAGCACCCAGCATGCTTCTTCAATAGTCTCAGGGATATAGTGCCCATCATGCTTCTTCAATAGTCTCAGGGATATAGCAGCCAGCATGCTGCTGTAATAGTCTCAGGGATATATCACCCAGCATGCTTCTATAATAGTCTCAGGGATATAGCGCCCAGCATGCTTCTTTAATAGTCTCAGGTATGTAGCACCCAGGATGCTTCTTTAATAGCCTCAGGGATATGGCACCCAGCATGCTTCTTTACTAGTCTCAGGGATATAGCACCCAGCATGCTTCTTTAATAGTCTCAGGTATGTAGCACCCAGGATGCTTCTTTAATAGCCTCAGGGATATGGCACCCAGCATGCTTCTTTACTAGTCTCAGGGATATAGCACCCAGCATGCTTCTTTAATAGTCTCAGGAATATAGCGCCCAGCATGCTTATTTAATAGTCTCGTGGATATAGCACCCAGCATGCTTCTTTAATAGTCTCAGGGATATAGCGCCCAGCATGCTTCTTTAATAGTCTCAGGTATGTAGCACCCAGGATGCTTCTTTAATAGCCTCAGGGATATGGCACCCAGCATGCTTCCTTACTAATCTCAGGGATATAGCACCCAGCATGCTTCTTTAATAGTCTCAGGGATATAGCACCCATCATGCTTCTTTAATAGTCTCAGGGATATAGCACCCAGCATGCTTCTTTAATAGTCTCAGGGATATAGCGCCCAGGATGCTTCTTTAATAGTCTCCGGGATATAGCACCCAGCATTCTCCCTTAATAGTCTCAGGGATATAGCGCCCAGCATGCTTCTTTAATAGTCTCAGGGATATAGCACCCAGCATGCTTCTTTAACACTCTCAGGGATATAGCAGCCAGCATGCTTATTTATTAGTCTCGGGGATATAGCGCCCAGGATGTTTCTTTAATAGTCTCCGGGATATAGCACCCAGCATGCTCCCTTAATAGTCTCAGGGATATAGCGCCCAGCATGCTTCTTTAATAGTCTCAGGGATATAGCACCCAGCATGCTTCTTTAATAGTCTCCGGAATAGAGCACCCAGCATGCTTCTTTAATAGTCTCAGGGATATAGTGCCCATCATGCTTCTTTAATAGTCTCAGGGATATAGCACTCAGCATGCTGCTGTAATAGTCTCAGGGATATAGCGGCCAGCATGCTTACTTAATAGTCTCAGGTACATAGCACCCATCATGCTTCTTCAATAGTCTCAGGGATATAGTGCCCATCATGCTTCTTCAATAGTCTCAGGGATATAGCAGCCAGCATGCTGCTGTAACAGTCTCAGGGATATATCACCCAGCATGCTTCTATAATAGTCTCAGGTATATAGCACCCAGCATGCTTCTGTAATAGTCTCAGGTATCTAGCACCCAGGATGCTTCTTTAATAGTCTCAGGGATATAGCGCCCAGCATTCTTCTTTAATAGTCTCAGGGATTTAGCGCCCAGCATGCTTCTATAATAGTCTCAGGGATATTGCACCCAGCATTCTTCTTTATTAGTCTTAGGGATATAGCACCAAGCATGCTTCTATAATAGTCTCAGGGATATAGCGCCCAGGATGCTTCTTTAATAGTCTCTGGGATATAGCGCCTAGCATGCTTCTTTAATAATTTCCGGGATATAGCGCCCAGCATGCTTCTTTAATAGTCTCAGGGATATAGCACCCAGCATGCTTCTTTAATAGTCTCAGGGATATAGCACCCAGCATGCTGCTGTAATAGTCTCAGGGTATAGCACCCAGCATGCTTCTATAATAGTCTCAGGTATCTAGCACCCAGAATGCTTCTTTAATAGCCTCAGGGATATACCACCCAGCATTCTTCTTTAATAGTCTCAGGGATTTAGCTCCCAGCATGCTTCTTTAATAGTCTTAAGGATATAGCACCAAGCATGCTTCTATAATAGTCTCAGGGATATAGCGCCCAGGATGCTTCTTTAATAGTCTCCGGGATATAGTGCCTAGCATGCTTCTTTAATCATTTCCGGGATATAGCACCCAGCATGCTTCTTTAATAGTGTCAGGGATATAGCACCCAGCATGCTTCTTTAATAGTCTCAGGGATATAGCGCCCAGCATGCTTCTTTAATAGTCTCAGGGATATAGCACATCAGCATGCTTCTTTAATAGTCTCAGGGATATAGCGCCCATCATGCTTCTTTAATAGTCTCAGGAATATAGCAGCCAGCATGCTTCTTTAATAGTCTCAGGGATATAGCTCCCAGCATGCTGCTGTAATAGTCTCAGGGATATAGCGGCCAGCATGCTTCTTTAATAGTCTCAGGTATATAGCACCCAGCATGCTTCTTCAATAGTCTCAGGGATATAGCAGCCAGTATGCTTCTTCAATAGTCTCAGGGATATAGCAGCCAGCATGCTTCTTTAATAGTCTCAGGGATATAGCGCCCATCATGCTTCTTTAATAGTCTCAGGGATATAGCACTCAGCATGCTGCTGTAATAGTCTCAGGGATATAGCACTCAGCATGCTTCTATAATAGTCTCAGGGATATAGCAGCCAGCACGCTTCTTCAATAGTCTCAGGGACATAGCAGCCAGCATGCTTCTTTAATAGTCTCAGGGATATAGCGCCCATCATGCTTCTTTAATAGTCTCAGGGATATAGCGCCCAGCATGCTTCTATAATAGTCTCAACTATCTAGCACCCAGGATGCTTCTTTAATACCCTCCGGGATATAGCACCCAGCATTCTTCTTTAATAGTCTCAGGGATTTAGCGCCCAGGATGCATCTATAATAGTCTCAGGTATACAGCACCCAGCATGCTTCTTTAATAGTCTCAGGGATTTAGCGCCCAGCATGCATCTATAATAGTCTCAGGTATACAGCACCCAGCATGCTTCTTCAATAGTCTCAGGGATATAGCAGCCAGCATGCTTCTTTAATAGTGTCAGGGATATAGCACCCAGCATGCTGCTGTAATAGTCTCAGGGATATAGCACCCAGCATGGTTCTATAATAGTCTCAGGTATATAGCGCCCAGCAAGCTTCTATAATAGTCTCAGCTATCTAGCACCCAGGGTGCTTCTTTAATAGCCTCCGGGATATAGCGCCCAGGATGCTTCTTTAATAGTCTCCGGTATATAGCGCCTAGCATGCTTCTTTAATCATTTCCGGGATATAGCGCCCAGCATGCTTCTTTAATAGTCTCAGGGATATAGCGCCCAGCATGCTTCTTTAATAGTCTCAGGGATGTAGCTCCCAGCATTCTTCTTTAATAGTCTCAGGGATATAGCACCCAGCATGCTTCCATACTAGTCCTAGGGATATAGTGCCCAGCATGCTTCTTTAATAGTCTCCGGGATATAGCGCCTAGCATGCTTCTTTAATCATTTCCGGGATATAGCGCCCAGCATGCTTCTTCAATAGTCTCATGGATATAGCACCCAGCATGCTTCTTTAATAGTCTCAGGGATATAGCACCCAGCATGCTTCTATACTAGTCCTAGGGATATAGCACCCAGCATGCTTCTTTAATAGTCTCAGGGATATAGCACCCAGCATGCTTCTATACTAGTCCTAGGGATATAGCACCCAGCATGCTTCTTTAATAGTCTCAGGGATGTAGCTCCCAGTATGATTCTTTAATAGTCTCAGGGGCATAGACCCCAGCACGTTTCCTGAGTTAGCCTCTCCTTTTCTCGTCCTGCTTCTTAGTAATGACATTGAGGTAGGTCGGGCGATACCCCTCAGACCTCAATAGAAATGGCAGTAGGAGGCAATGCACCAGCTCTGGGGCTGGAAGCAGCTGGAGGCGGTATGCAGAGGTCTTTGATGGTTCAGGAATCAAGTCCACCAGGAGGCTCTTCTGGACTGACATTGCATCTACTCTGGCTTAGTTCAGTCGGTTAAGGATGCTCTGGGTCCAGACTCTGCCACTTCTGGCTCACAAGCTCTGGTGCTGGGCAGAGGAGTCTTAGGTCTCCCTGGGAGCACATCATATCAGGGGCCTGGAGGACACAGGAGCAGATCCCTGAGCAGCCCGTCAAGGCTTCTCGGGAATGGACACTAAATCCAGGGGTGTTCAGACAAGTTTGCGTGAGATTTGGGACCCCTTGACTGCACCTTGTTGCTTTCAGGGAACACTGTTCTCCCATCACTTTGCTTTGGATTCCGGGGCAACCAGGCATGGGGGTTGGGAGGGAGTCGTATCCCTCTTATAGCTGGAGTGACTCCAGTACGCCCCACTCCCCGCAGTTTGTTAATTCCCCAGGGTGGTGTAATAAATCAAGCAGTGGGAGGCCTTGATCATTCTGGGGTCCCCTTCTGGGCGAACAGACTTTTGTCCCCTCTCCTCCTGGAGAAGGCAGTTGAACCAGTGTGCCAGGATCGCCGACCCCTCGCCCAGAGTCAGGTCGTGACCTCAGGCTCTCACACCGGAGATGGAGCCTCAAGGGGTGGAGGTTGCAAGACAGAACCTGCAGAACAGAGGCCTCCTAGCACAGCTAGCAGTATCTGCCCCACGTTCCTGGCAACCTGCAAACCTTGAGGTGTGTCAAAGGCATTGGAACTGTTGTGTCTCATGGGGTGACAGGAATGGAGTCACTCCCTTATCCAGCAGTTTGTCATCTGTGATGCAGTTGTTACAAGGTTTCAAGGGTAGTTTGGCTGTGTTTGTTTATTATTTATAAAGCACTCCGAACCCAGAGGTACTGGGCGCACTACATTACGCTTGGAATACATGTACAAAAATAGATAAGGCAGGCATCCAGTCGCAGCTACACCAACCAACAGACCAAATAAATTAAAAAAAATACAAGAAAGTGTGGGTGTACCTGTGGGTCCCAGAAGGGTTCAGCACATATCAAGAACTCATTCATTATAGCAACGCATACCTTATAAATCCAAAGCAATATAAAACGGAGCAGGACGATTCGCCGCGACCGATGCGGCGCAGGAGCCAATTGGGCGCGCCCATTTCGGCGCTGCCACGTTTGGCCGCGGGGATGTTTAGGCGCGGGGTGGGGGGGTTTGGGGAGATTATCTTAGGGGTTTGGGGAGATTCTGCCGGTTCGGTATTTTTAAATGTAATGTGAATTTAATATAAATGCTTTATTATTATTTTTTATCAATTCTTCAATCATGGGGGTTAAATATGTAACTTTTGCAGCCCCAGGAAGAAGGCCAGTTTGGTCTTGTGGATAAGTTCCAAGCCTCACAATCTTGCAGGCCATGGTTCGTGGCTGGGATAAAGCTTTTAATTTTATTCTATTTGGAAAATATCACATTATTTTTTTTTCAAATAGAATAACATTAAAAGCTTTACCCCAGCCACGAACCATGGCCTGCAAGATTGTGAGGCTTGGAACTTAACCACAAGACCAAACTGGCCTTGTGCCTGAGGCAGCAAAAGTTGCATATTTAACTCCCATAATTGAACAGTCAAATAAAAGAAATAGTAATAAAGCATTTGGGAAAATCACAGTAAAAAATACTACACTTCACGGCAGTCACTTGACCCCAAATTATTTTCAAATGCAACAAGTTGTCAGGCACAGTTCCTGTCAACGTGCTGCATTTGAAAATAATTATGCTTTTAAATTTGGCGTGAGGGAGTTTAGATGTGGCTGCAATGTCAGCCACGTCCAAACGTCCCTCGCGCCAAATCGGCGGCGCCAGAAAGGCTCCCGCGCCGAAATGGGCACGGCGAAACGGCCGCGCCAAAAGGGGGTGTGCTCAGCTAAAATGGCTCCCAGAGAATGTGTTATACATTTGCACCATCTGCCGACACAGAAAAGATGAACAGTCGTGTAATAATTAACAATGCGGCCATGTCACCTCCAAAACATACGGTGTCTTGCAAAAATGTATTTTAAAATGTTTTTTAAAATGAGAGTAGCTAAAATAAAGAACACATGTAGATAGCACACGAGGGACTTGGGGGGCTGAGCTCTCGCGAGATGCTCCATGCCAGAAGCGCGGAGAGAGGAAGGACCCTCGACGGCGGGCACCGAGGAGAGAAGCATCTCCCACCAGCAGGGGAGGAGACTCCCTGGCACACTCAGGCCCCTCTCACCTGAAGGACATTGAGGACTAGACAGCAGTCCACAGAATGCTGGGTGTACATAGTTGCTGTCAGTGGTGGAAATGGAAAAAATGTGGTGGGGGATCCCACAAGTGCGGGTGGGGGAGGAGTTGGGGGACTAGGGGGCGTGGTCTAGAGGGGGCGGGGTTGGTAGTGGCTGTCCGATCAGATAAATACTTTTTTAAAAAAAAAAGTGCCCACAAACTCAACATTGCCTTTTACCACCGGCCAGGGCTTTAAGTGGGACGGGGCCTGCCGGGGCTCTGCCCCGGCAGGCTCCGAAATTTCAATCTGAGGCGGGGCCCTGTGGGGCCCACTAATCTCCCCTGCCAGCCCCGGCCACTACAAGAAAAGGATTTTTTTCCGAAGCCTGAAGCTCTCGCTCGTGTGCGAAAGCTTCAGGCTCCAGAAAAAAATGCCTTTCAGCCATAATGGTGGCGCCGCACCTGCGAGGCATACCTTTAAGCAGGAGATGCCCGTGGGCCGGTGCCACCATTGTGGAGAGAAACGTGAGGCCGCTGGAAGCTGAGGCCGTTTTCCTGAAGACTGAAACTCCGTGAGTTTCAGTCTTCAGGAAAACGGCCTCAGCTTCCAGCAGCCTCACCCCTTCAGCCTTAATGGCGACGCTGCCCGTCCCCAGCTGCCGAGGGGAAGCGCCACCATTAAGGCTGAATAGGCGAGGCGCTGTCCCTCGCCAGGCAAGCCTATAGAAAGTAAATGCAGAGACCAACTCCCTCTCCCTTGGGGAGAGGGTGTTGATCACTACAAAAGGCTGCCTGGCAGGGGTGCCAGTAGCCCATTGAGCCGGGGCTCTTCATGGGGCGTGGCCTAATGGGCCAGCAGGACGCCTGCAGTTAGGCCAGGCCCCCTTGATGAGCCCTGGCTCATTTTGTTGTGCCAAAAAAAAAAAACGCCCGCGAGGGCAGCATTGCCTTTTACGCGGCTCTGGCGTGTAAAGCACAATGCTCGCTACATGTACAACTGATTCCTTTCAGTTGTACATGTAGTGAGCATTGTGCATTACACATCAGTGCCAAAGCCGCGGTAAATGGCATTTTTTTCTTCTTTCTTTTTTCCAGCGCGGTTCATGGGCTTGGGCGGCTGACTCTGGCCGGATCCCGAGATCCGGCTACACATCTGGTGCCGGATCTCGGATCCGCCGAGAGCCGGCCCAATGACCAGCACTGGTTGCTGTAAAGCCTGTGAATGAAAGAAGCAATTACTTTCCCTCTTTATTACACAACATAAATGGCGACGAGGAAGTAGCAGAGAACCCACGACCAACACGATGTAAGGCGCGACACCACCTCCACCATTCCTACAGTCTCCAGGTACGCCTACAATACCATGGCCTCAGTGGGAGCCTCTGTTTGACACGCATGTAGATGCAGTGGGTAGTGTGGAATTCATGGCTGGGAGGAAAAGAGCGATGCTCCTTAAGGGATTGGGGGTAGATGGCCAGGGGGTGTTTGTCAGCTTGACGCCCGAGATATTCGAGGACGACGATGACAATAGGTAAAAGGAAGCTTTGAGGAGGATCGTCAAGAGATTTTCCAACAAAGAGAACACAGTGCTACACAAGATCAGATTCTATGGCCGGAAACAAGAGCCGACTAGGTCCCAAACATGTGTGAATTGGCAGTGCATGAATTGGCAGAAACATTGCAGAGAACATGATCTGCAACACGCTCACTGCACACACAAACAGCAGGAAGGTTCAGGACAAGTTCATCCTGGAAAAAGAACTACAACTGGACAAGGCCATCGAAATAGCAAGAGCAGTAGAAGAGACCATGGGGAGACGCAAGGAGTTTTCTGGAAGTTCAATGGCCACGGAAGTACAGGCTGTGATGCTCAGAGGTAGAAAAGATAAACAGCCACCCGAGTTCAGAGAGGAGGAGTGGAGTAAAAGGGAACCACTTAAATGTCATAGATGCGCCAGCACATGCCACTTGGCGAATGATAGAGGGTGCCCATCAAGAAACAACGAATGTTCCAACTGCAAAAGGTTTGGCAGCATTGCAGTTGCATGCAAATGGCGCAGCAAGAAAGTGACATCCGTCCAGGTAGAAGAGGGAGTGGGCGGAAACAGTTTGTCTGCAGAGGAAGGATGACCGACCATACTAATGGTTAATAGCTCGAGAGCCGGAGAGAAAAGCCGCACTCTGTCATCAAGGTGGAGTGTAATGAGAGAAGAGTGACGGCCGACCCATACACACATATAAGGAGATGGTGGGAAGAGACGAAACATAAGCTCACCGTACTTGGTGGTGCCTCAGTGAGTTTGTTGGGGTACATGAGCAACGTTATTGAATTCAAGGGGAGAAATGACCAGGACAAGAGTATATTTTGGCCAAGAAGGCCCAGCAGTCCTAGGGTGGGATGAGCAAGGAAAATTCAAAATCAAGCTAGACCCCAGCCCCAAGGACCAAGTGATGGTAAATGATGGACGAGCGCCATTCAGTTCCGTCTTCCTGACTCAGCTTTCACCATTGAAACCAGGATTGGCATCTCCCAGGACTAGGAGATGTGTATTAGGATTAAGGTTGGCACCTATAGCTTGGAGGAGGTCCTCTTCGAAGGTGGTAGGGGGGCCTGGAGGCCAGTACAGTCGGGTGGGTCGATATGGAGAAATTAGGAGAGCAGTTCAGTTTAGTAGCTAAGGTTTCTCAGTTCGGTATGGGGGCAATGGTGATCTGACCGAGTGGTATAAAATCCTTGTAAATAAAGGCAACCCACCCTCCTTTGCTGTCTGCCCTGTCCTCTCTGAGTATAGCATAGCCAATGCGGATGGCCAGGGATAGTGCTGAGCAGTCAGAGAGGTTGAGCCAGGCTTCTGTGATTGCTAGGATATCAATGTGGTTAAAGGTTATGAGGTCATGAATGTGAGGTGCGTGAGCAGTGACTGATCTGGCATTGATCAAGATGCATTTCAGAGGGAGTGGTAGAGGGTTCATGCGTGCTGTGGTCAGAACATCGGGTGAGGTCATAGGTGTTATCTAGAGGTTTAAAAAGAAAAACCATTGGAAAAGGTTTAGAAGAAGAAAAGAGGTAGCGAGAAAGGAAGAAGAAGAGACCGAGAAGCAGAGAAAAAGAAAAGACAACTCCCTGGGCGGGGGTCAGGGGGAATACCTCAAGCAGTTCCCCAAGGCCTGAAGTCCTCCCGAGCCATGCTACATGTGTGGGGTGACCGGATTACCTACTGTGGTCCTGGGCTCTGTGTCCGGAGCAACCTGGGCACCCACAGGGCCGCAGCTGCTGTCGGCCTACCCGGGCGCCAGACTGGACAGGCCTGTTGTTAAAGGCGGTGCTGCCCTGCGCAAAGAATCAAGAACCGCCCAGTCTGGGCCATATGTGGGGTGGGGGGGCAGCCAGAACTGGGCAACCTGGCAATGCACCATACTCTCTGTACTCTGAATGTCTTTGCAGTCTCCTTCCTCGTATTTGGTGCTGAGGAATAGTTCCTCTGTAACTCTGGTTTTGGCGTCATTCTGTGGGCCCCAGACCCACAATGGCTGCAGTATGGTCACACCACCAGGAGAGACGGCCCTTCCATTCCCCTTGTGGCTATCTTGCCACTCTCGGTGCTGGCCTTCCGGCGTCCATCCTTGCTCCCTCTCTTCCTCTGTGCTACCCCTGGCTCCGCCCCTCACGGACAACCTGGATGAAGAGAGAGAGGCCCGTAAAATCCTGGGATGCTTCATCAGACAGCCCATGTGACAAAAAGTCCCAGGCTGCCACAGCAGAGCAGTCCGGGAGAATATTAGCAGCCTGTCCCCTGTGTCCCTCAGACACAGAGAAGAGGGGGGCAGAGCCTGCAAGTCAACAGGGATGCCACCTATAGCAAGATGGCGTGGGGCATGCAGCAGTGACAACAGCAGAATTCCCATAGCAACAGGGCCACCCCCTGAAACTAAATTGGTGCAGGGGGCGCGGTGGTGTACATGAGAGGCTCCCCAGGCATGGGGCCATCCATAAGAAATGTAGAGGCAGTGGGGTTCAACAGTTAAAGGGGCCCCCCCTTTAAGCACAGTGTGTGCTGTGGGCGGTGGCGGTGACCACGGGCGTGCCCTGAAGCCACCATGAAAATTGAACTTTGCCACAGTCTCGGCTGTGATCATGACGGGTCCCCGTCCAGGGATTGGGGCTGTCTATTGTGGTGAAACAGAAGAAGGAGTCAGACTCAAGGGGGACATGTCAAGTGCGTTTATTAAACTAAAAGAGAAAATGCCCAACTATCCCTAATGCTAAGAAGGATTTCCCTGCCTTCAAAACTAAGTTAAGGGTGCTCGTCCATTGTCAAAATAAAAGGTAGTCCTCGGCTCAAAAACCTAATCGCTATCTGGCCCTACAACTGTGGGAAAAACAACATAAATGAAACCAAAGTACTATACTTCTGGCTCAGGCTCTGTCCATGCCAGGTTTCAATAACATGTCTCGGAAATTATTCTTAGTTCTAAATAAAATGTTCAATGTCATTTCTCCAGAGTAGCCTCTTCAACTTCCCCTTTAACGTCCTTAGGAAAAGTTGTAAGTCTTGATATAAATCCAAAGTCATATAGACTTTAACGGAGGGATATTTTCTTCATCCCTTTTCCTCTAGTTTGGTTGTTCCCCTCTCGGCTTTTGTTTTGCTTGTTTGAACCCTCCAAGTTTGCTGCTACTCAAATAATGTACCATGTTGCCTTGTTTCAGTGGGGTTCTCCTGACCCCTCTTATTCACTAGCTTGGGTGAACTCTTTGGACGTTGCCAATATTCAGGATGCAGGCTTCTAGGGCGCCCAATCCCCGTTCTGCTTTCCTGCTCTCTTCCTTCCACTCGCCTCCCTCTGGCCAGGGCAACACTCGTACATTCGTTACCATCGTGTCTGCTCCAGCTGGACAGCATCTCAGCGTGGTGATTTTAGTTCGTTCTCCTCTCCAGTTTCTCCGGTATGTCAGCAGGTACTCTCTGTACTCTGAACGTCTTGGCAGTCTCCTTCCTCGTATTCGTAGCAGAGGATTAGTTCCTCCATTTAACTCTAGCTTCGGCGTCATTCTGCGGGCTCCAGACCCACAATGGCTGCAGTCTGGTCACACCACCAGGAGAGACGGTCCTTCCATCCCCATGTGGCTATCTCGCCACTCTCGGTGCTGGCCGTCCGGCATCCTTCCTGACTCCCTCTCTTCCTCCATACTACCACTGGCTCCGCCCCTCCAGGACGTTCCCACGCCAGAGGCCTCTGCATAGGATTCTTTCTCACCGTTCAAGGTTCCTCGTCTCTTTCTTTCAGCCGCCGTATTTGAAAGGGGCGTATCGTTCTCTGTGACTGTTGAGCTCAGGGGGAATACAGCATTACCTGAAGCCAAAGTGGTTGAAGCAATGGCACTATTTATTGGGTTCAAATCAGAAGTAAGGTCAGTGTTTTCTATCCCCATTTACGCAGACAGTGAGTTCTTGTCCACTAGAGGGGAGTCACTCCCAGTGAGGTCCCACTTTCCCAGACCCCTAGAAGATCTTGTTAGTGAGCTCGCCTCCCTAACCACAATGGGGTTGGCTCCCCGCTGGGAAGAAGGGACGAATAACCTAGATTCATCAAACTATGCACAGAGTTGGAGTGCCGGGAATGGTGCCCCATGATGGACACCACCACCAGAGAAGAGACTGGGGCGCGGTCACCTTTTAACCCAGGGCAGACACCAATCACTGCCAGAGACAGCAACAGAAAGGTACTGAAAAGGGTGGCTGCCTGCAGCACTTATCCTTATGTGACATAAGATATGTAATGGAATGGAATTCGTCATTTGTATAGTGCTTTTTCCCATTGGTACGGTCTCAAAGGGCTGTAGGTTGAACGCCCTCAGGGGACCGAAGTCCAAGGTGTGGGAAAACTGCTCGGAGGAGTTTAGAATGCGTGTGTGCATTTTTGCCAATGTGAAGGTGTGTAGCGGCGGCCGAGTCCCTACTAGCTATATGTTTGTATGTTGTTTGTGGTGTACGTATATAAATGTATATTTGGGTGTTGTAAGGGTGTAGAAGTTGGCGACTGACACACAAGTGACATAGTTTTGCCCAAAGACATTTATTATGTCAAATAAAAGAGAAAACCCTACCTGACCCTATTACTAAGCGGGGTTTCCCGTCAGGATGTCCGTCCAAAACAAGTAGTACAATGTTGTGTGTCAAAAGCTGTTTCCTTGCCTTATACTCTATATCAAACTAAGCAAAGTGGTGATCATCTTGGTCCAGAAGAATGGCTCCCTTCTTCTGGATGATAAACCAAAGTTCACTTCCGGATGATGAAAAGGAAACGTTCTTCAAAAAGGTAAAAACCTAAAAGTCTCAGAAGCTTGCTTGGCTTGGCACTCCACCAACGCACATGGGAAGAAAAAATCTTGTATGTTAACATGGTCAGGGGGTGTCTGTCATGACCCATAGAACTTGCCCCTTCTGGACCTCCTGGTCCTTATCGCGCCGGGGCTTGTATTCCTTGTTACTCCCAACATGGCCGCAACAAGCGACTTGCCTCACACCAGCTTTCACGTCGCACACGGCACGTCTCATAAATTGGCCACGCCCCCACGGCCCCGCGCGTCTCAACGCTATCATTAGGTAGTGACTTGACGTGTGTGTGCGATTCGGCGAATCTTCTATCCAAGATCCTGGTTTCCTTCCTCCTTCCTTCTCGCTTACCCTCTATTCTACTCCTGGAATCCCCATTCTTAGCGACCGCTACCTACTTTCCTGGACATCCTGGAACAGCGGCCTTCCCGGAACTCTGAACGCGCTCTGCAGCCGGACGAGACTCGAGCGAGTCTATACAAGACCCGATCCGTCCACAAGAGGAATCCTCTCGCGGAACAAAGCAAGAAGCGATCCCAGGTGAGACAGGGGGGAGATTTACGACAGTGTCTTCCTCCCCCTGACTTTACTCAGGCTTCTTAATACTCTACACAGCACCAGGATGAACATTTCTGCTACTGACTTTTACGATGCAGTTCACAATACTGGGGGGAAGGACTCCCTTCCCCTGGTTATTCTTGGGTTTTTCTCAATGCCAAGGGAATGTCTATCATGCGACCCACTGGATAACCATGGTTCTTCACAACTGTCAGGGTAACCAACTCTGTATTCTCGGCTCCCCTCTCCCCTTCTGGCTTGTCACTGCCTTCCAGGGTCCCCAGCACCTTTCTGGCAACACCTGGATTCTTTAACAGTCTCAGGGATATAACGCCCAGCATGATTCTTTATTAGTCTCAGGGATATAGCGCCCAGCATGCTTCTTTAACAGTGTCAGGGATATGGCGCCCAGCATGCTTCTTTAATAGTGTCAGGGATATGGCGCCCAGCATGTTTCCTTAATAGTCTCAGGTATATAGCACTCAGCATGCTTCTTTAATAGTCTCAGGGATATAGCACCCATCATGCTTCTTTAATAATCTCAGGGAAATAGCGCCCAGCATGCTTCCTTAATAGTCTCAGGTATATAGCACTCAGCATGCCTCTTTAATAGTCTCAGGGATATAGCACCCAGCATGCGTCTTTAATAATCTCAGGGATATAGCGCCCAGCATGCACCTTTTAATAGTCTCAGGGATATAGCACCCAGCATGCTTCTTTAATAGTCTCAGGGATATAGTGCCCAGCATGCTTCTAATATAGTGTCAGGGATATAGCACCCAGCATGCTTCTTTAATAATCTCAGGGATATAGCACCCAGCATGCTTCCTTAATAGTCTCAGGTATATAGCACTCAGCATGCTTCTTTAATAGTCTCAGGGATATAGCACCCAGCATGCTTCTTTAATAATCTCAGGGATATAGCACCCAGCATGCTTCCTTAATAGTCTCAGGTATATAGCACTCAGCATGCTTCTTTAATAGTCTCAGGGATATAGCACCCAGCATGCTTCTTTAATAATCTCAGGGATATAGCGCCCAGCATGCACCTTTTAATAGTCTCAGGGATATAGCACCCAGCATGCTTCTTTAATAGTCTCAGGGATATAGTGCCCAGCATGCTTCTAATATAGTGTCAGGGATATAGCATCCAGCATACTTCTTTAATAGTCTCAGGGATATAGTGCCCAGCATGCTTCTAATATAGTGTCAGGGATATAGCACCAGCTTGCTTCTTTAATAGTCTCAGGGATATAGTGCCCAGCATGCTTCTTTAATAGTCTCAGGGATATAGCGCCCATCATGCTTCTATAATAGTCTCAGGGATATAGTGCCCAGCATGCTTCTTTAAAAGTCTCAGGGATATAGCGCCTAGCATGCTTCTTTAATAGTCTCAGGGATATAGTGCCCAGCATGCTTCTTTAATAGTCTCAGGGATATAGTACCCAGCATGCTTCTAATATAGTGTCAGGGATATAGCGCCCAGCATGCTTCTTTAATAGTCTCAGGGATATAGCGCCCATCATGCTTCTATAATAGTCTCAGGGATATAGTGCCCAGCATGCTTCTTTAAAAGTCTCAGGGATATAGCGCCTAGCATGCTTCTTTAATAGTCTCAGGGATATAGTGCCCAGCATGCTTCTTTAATAGTCTCAGGGATATAGTACCCAGCATGCTTCTAATATAGTGTCAGGGATATAGCACCCAGCATGCTTCTTTAATAGTCTCAGGGATATAGTGCCCAGCATGCTTCTTTAATAGTCTCAGGGATATAGCACCCAGCATGCTTCTTTAAAAGTCTCAGGGATATAGCACCTAGCATGCTTCTTTAATAGTCTCAGGGATATAGTGCCTAGCATACTTCTTTAATAGTCTCAGGGATATATCCCCCAGCATGATTCTTTGCGTCTCAATCTATGGGCGTAGAGACCAGTATGATTCATAATTCTAGTCTCCGGTGGACAGGGCCCAGCACAGTTCTTGAGTTGGCATCTGCCCACAGACGACCCTCTGTGGGCTCGACAGCCAGGTGTAGCTGATTTCAGTACATACATTAAAAGGCTGTACCCAGTAAATGGTTGCACTCAGGCTTTTGCACCAAGTGCAGTGAGCATGAGGCATGGCAATAGACCCTGACCTCTGGTCTTTTCAATAAGGGACATTAACCATAGGCTATAATTGTTTGCTTTGGGAGCAGTGTCTGCAGGCAACTGTCATGCATCAACAACACTTACTTCTCACCTTGGGACGGCATCACATGGGTGGCCCGGCTCGGCGTCAGCAGAGGTGTGGGATGCCTACAGGGTCTGCGGCGTCGGGCTGAGGCTCGCTGGTGACGTCTGCGGCTCGACGCCGCACAGCAGTGCTGGCATCACAGTACTTAAGACAGCGTTGTGGATGGAGGCTGCCATGGTGCTTGTGGTCCCGGTGGACATTCCGACGTCCTGGCCGCTCACGTGACCACACGCGTAGTATTACAAACTACGCATATGCACGGATCACGTGATGTGGGCAGGGCCAATCAGGAGCAGTTTCACATGATCACGTGACCAGGAAACACAAAATAAAAGCAACACCCACTTTAAGTCATACACTTCTCAGCTGTTTTCACGGTGTGTTGCCAACTACTGCTCCTGAGCTACGATCCGGCTACCTTGTGTTTTGGACCTTGTTTTTTGGATTTTTGGACTGATTTGGATTGCCCTTCTGTATTGGGATCCTGGTATCGTGTTCTCAACAGGTTTTTGGAACTTTGGACTTGGTTATTGGACTGATTCTGTTTAAACCTTGGATTTGGTGAACTGGGACATTTTGGATTTTGGCCTTTCTTGAACCACAGCATCTGCCACCACTACTTTGTACTCCAGAATTTACAAACCACAGGTGGTCCCTGGTTGAATCTTTCCATCTCTCGGGGAGTGACATCTAGGTATTCAAGTCCACATCGGTTTTCCCGCAGGTAGGAGGCAACAGTCCTTATAGTCTTACATTTGTTGTACTAGCGGTATTGTCATGTCTAACCATATCCCTTTCGTGCAGCCACCTGGGATCCGTGTTCCTGTCCCCACCACCAGTGGTCTCAATAATGGGTCAGCAAGTCTACCTCTCTGACTGGTACTTGGGAACGGAGGTATACCTAACTTCGCGGAGCTCCGATCGTGACAGACTGAGAAGCCTTCTTCCGCTTAGTTATGGATACCTCTACAGGGGATCCGGTGGCTGCCTTGGTCCAGGCTATCACGGTCCTTCGTGTAGATATGACCGCTGCTACTGCGGCTATACACCAGCGTTTAGACGCTATTCAAAGCGAGAGGCATGCTCTTCCCCCTGATGAGGAATTCGGGGACGTTGCTGTCCAGCCAGAACCTCCTGCCCCAGTAGCAAACCCAGCTCCGGTATATGTGCCAGCCCTGTTTCCTCTGGCAGCCCCTGAGAAATACAGGGTGACCCCCGAAAATTCCAAACCTTCCTAAACCAATGCAAGTTACATTTCTTATGTAGGCCACAGGCCTTTCCCGACTCCACAACCAAAGCTGCCTTTATGTTATCTCACCTAAGCGGGATAGCCGCCAGCTGGGTCAACCCACTTCTTGAAAACGATAGTCCTGTTGTTTAGGATTTTGATCAACTAGTAGCCGAAATGACACGGGTATTTGATACTCGTCATAAAGACCAAACCCGAGACCCGGAGCTACTAGAATTAAAACAAGGGAAATCTACATTAATCGAGTACATCACATGTTTTAACCAGTTGTCTGTAGAGACTTCATGGCCTGAGGATAAGAAGTTCGTTGTGTTTTACTGGGGCCTTAGTGACCAAATGAAAGACGCCCTTGCCGTTGTCCCAGCATTACCCACTAAATACGTCGAATTAGTGGACCTGGCACTCCAGGTTGATGGCCGACACACACAACGTAAGATAGAAAATAAAAAGCCCACCCCACTGTTCTTTACGTCAACTCCTTCTTCGGATACCAGTGAACCCATGCAAGTAGGGGGTATATGCAGTCCCATATCTCCCGCAGAACGAGAACGCCGCAGACAAGTTAATGCTTGTTTCTACTGCAGAACCCTCATTCATTTTGTGAAGGAGTGTCCCAGAAGACTCAAGTTGAAGACTTCGGGTTTTCAGAAGGCTCGTCCCTAGGACAGGGGGGGTGGACGGGCCATTCAGTACAGTCACATACTCCCCCAGCGTTACCAGAGACCTCTAGACCCATGAACCTACAAGCTTATTTGTGTCCCACAGGAGACATCAGGCATTCTGTTCAATTATATATCGACTCAGGGGCTACAGGGAACTATATTGATATATCATTAGCCACTTCCTTGAATCTACCTCTACAGAATAAAAGATACGCCAAACCCGTACAAGCGGTAGATGGTTTTCCTCTTGGTTCTGGTCCGTTAAGCAACAGACCGCTCCCTTAACTCTGATACTACAGGACAATCACCAAGAAACCTTCTCTTTTGATCTAATTACCACCCCACAATACGGTTTGATTCTTGGTATCCCATGGTTATGGACCCATAATCCTGTCATAAACTGGGTCCTAGGTTCCGTTGTCTTTGATTCACTGTTTTGTCATGAACATTGCCTAGGCAATTCCGATACTACAACTCCTGCACAAGCTCTGGAAGCAATAGCTCGTTTAACACTACACCGACCATGGAAAATGAACCTATGAGACACATAATTGGACTTGTCACAACTGAACTGCCGACCGAGTACCATGATTTTTTGCAAGTGTTTGATAAGAAATCAGCAGAACACATCGTCCACATGACTGCCCAATCGACTTGGTCCCAGGGGCTCCTATCCCATGTGGGTGCATATACTCCCTGTCCCGATCGGAGGAGGTAGTCTTGAAGGAATACTTAGACTATTCACTACAGCTGGGGCATATCACCCCATCCCAATCCCCCACGGCCAGCCCTATATTCTTTGTGCCCAAGAGGGAAGGGGATCTACGCCCGTGCATAGACTATAGGCAGTTAAACCAGATTACTATAAAAAACCGGTATCCAATTCCTCTTATTTCACCATTGTTAGATCGCCTGACCCATGCTACAATATTCACCAAATTAGACCTCAGAGGTGCCTACAATCTGATACGTATCAGAAAGGGTGATGAATGGAAAACGGACTTTTGTAGCCAGTATGGCTTATTCGAATATACTGTTATGCCATTCGGGTTATGTAATGCCTCTGCCACCTTTCAGAAGTTTATGAATGAGGTTTTGCATGATATAATGGATACTTATGTAGTAGTATATCTCGATGGCATACTCATTTTCTCCCAGTCACTTCATGAACACATATTACATGCGCGGGAAGTCCTCCATTGACTCTGTTCAAACAGTCTCTACGCCAAACTTGAAAAATGCCTGTTCCATGCACAAGAAGTCAATTTTCTAGGTTTTCATATCACTCCTGGAGGATTCACTATGAATACTGCAAAGGTCCGTGCTGTCCTAAATTGGCCAGTCCCCAAAACCATTAAATAGATACAGTCCTTCCTTGGATTCGCCAACTTCTATAGGTGTTTTATTGCAGGATTTTCAGCCATCGCTGCTCCCTTAACAAAACTCACGAGTCCCAATGTCCATTCATCTGGTCCTCACAACAACAGGAGGCTTTTCTAACCCTAAAAATGGCATTTACCACGGCTCCAATTCTGCAACATCCCAACCCTGATTTGTCATTTGTGCTTGAGGTGGATGACTCCTCATATGCATGAGGAGCCGTCTTGTCCCAATCCTGCCCAGCCACTGGTTTGTTGCATCCAGTTGGATTCCATTCTCGGAAGTTTACACAAGCAGAGAGCCATTATACCATCACTGAAAAAAATGGCAGTAAAGGACACCTTTCAGATCTGGAGACACCATTTACTCGGGGCGAAACACCAGGTTGTGGTATACACAGACCACCGTAATCTCCAGGGTCTTCCCACACTTAAGTGTACTAATAGTCGGCAGGTCCGGTGGCATCTGTTTTTTTCCGCTTACGATTTCGTAGTAAAACCTCGCCCAGGTATTGTCCATGGTAAAGCCGATGCTCTTTCTCGTTTTCCTGGGGGAGAGTCACTTCCTATCTTCCCTGAATCACTCTTAGAAAAGAAACATGTAATCTGTTTGTGTACCCCTTCTATTGATCTCTTAGCTATGCTCCGGCAATGGGTCTCTACACATCACGAGCAGCTGCAGGAATGGGATATCACTATACACGACGGATTACCGTTCATTCAGAATAAGCTATATCTTCCTACACCTGATACACGTTCAGTAGCTCTTGAGTGGTCCCACAATACCGCCATTAATGGACACCTGGGACAAACACACACAGTGGCTTTACTCCGCCATCGGTGCTGGTGGCCAACAATGCACAAAGACACAGCCTCGTATGTGGCTTCATGTTCAGTGTGCGCTCAATGCAAGAACTCAAAGACATGACCATCTGGTATGTTACTACCGTTAACCCCACCAATCCGACCATGGCACACCACTACCATGGATTTCGTTACAGACATGCCTAAAGTGGGTGGTTTCAACACCATATGGGTGGTAGTTGACACTTTCACAAAAGTGGCCCGTCTTGTCCCATGTGTCAGGAATCGCGGGTGGAAACTGTGGAATTACTGGAGGCACTAGCGGTCCTTGTCTTCCCCACTCTAATCCTCACCCAAGATGCCGGAGTCGCTTATATATTCAGACTCTTCCCCTTTGCCGGTGCGTTGTATCTGTTACTCATCCTACAGCGCTCAGCGACTTCTCATTGTATTTCCTCCTGTTTTTCTAACTTGTTAGGTAGCCCTGTTTATCCTTCTTTAGATCTGTGCACTTTTTCTTGTACTAATCTTTCTGCGCTTGCTTATTTCTGTTCTTTATCTCTTTGTCTTTTCGCAGCCTTGCAAGTCTTTGTTTACCTTCTTGCTTTGGCGTTTCTTCCGCCGTTCCATGCTTGATCGATCCGCTCTTGGATTTGATTGTCCTCCGCAACTCTTCGTGGCTCCTCCCTCGCATTCTACCCTTCGGTGTGCTACGACCTTCTCTTGATTCCCCGATCCATTTTTAGTTTTGGGTTCTGTTCGCTGCTCTTCGCAATTCTCTCATTCATTTCTCTTCAGTGGGCTGTCTGCAGCCATTCCTACGTACCCAATCTGCTTTCTCCGGATCGAGTGTTCCTTTTCGGCTCTTTGCCGTTTTCCGCAACGTGTTTCAGGAGATTTCGTTGCATACTTCCTTGTGTCTGTCATATTCCTTATCTCTACTTTCGCTCTACCTTATCCTGTTCTCAATCCACTCTCAGTGTAACCTGTCATTATCTTTCATACTCCATACGGCCGAGACAACTCCTCCCAGCTTTCTTATAATCGGCTCTTCTTACCTGGCTTTCACTTTCTTTCTCTCCTGGTGCATTCTACTTTCCGATTTAATTGTCACTGAAGTGATCTTTTATCGTGTGTCCGGATATTGCCAGACTTGCTACTATTGGTGACTGCCTTCCATCCAAGTGTTTCCACATATTTTTTCATCAACCATCAAACCATGAACTACTCTCTGCATTCGTGAATATCAGGGTTTTTTCTGCCATCCCGTTTTTTCCCTGAATTTGGGCCTGGCTCCCTGGGGTTCCCCGAGGGAAGATTCCCAACTCTGCCAAAGTGGCGTCCGAGGGGGTCAGACCTTATTTACACGAGCCTAAGATCAAGAAGCCCAAGAAGAGGCTGTCTCCAGATAAGAAGAAGAACCGCAAGAAGTCAGTAATGGCTTCCAAGGACGAATCTTCTGAAGACTCAGGTGAGGAGAGAGGGGTGGTGGAGCTGAAGCCTGACACCCTGTACTGGCATTCCTACAGCAGCAACTCTAGCAGATTTGTTTTTTCGCCACATATTTTGTTTCTTTGGCCTACCGACGGTCATTATATCGTATCGGGGTACACAATTCACTTCTTGATTCTGGAGATCACTCACACGATTATTAGGCATCGATTCCCGATACTTTTCTTCATACCATCCAGAAACAGACAGACAGACAGAACGTGTTAATCAATCCATGGAGCAGTATCTCTGCTGTCTTTCCTTACAACACCAAAATACCTGGCATTCGATTCTGCATGTGGCCGAGTTTGCCTATAATAATGCACCCCACACATCCACAGGTTTTTCTCCCTTTTACTGCCTATACGGACAACACCCTCATGTCCTCCCATTCCCGGATCCATCACAGACACACCTGCCTGCTGTCGAATCATGCATTAGGGACATGTAAGCAATCCATATCCAAACACTGTTACTGTCACAGGTTTCCCCCTTTCTCACCTGAGTTCGATGCTTGCTAGAATTCTTGGAAGGAGTCTTCTTCTGTACGGTTCGGGTTTTGTATAAACCCGTACGGGCGTCTTCGGGTTCCAGCGTTCGTTCAGCTTCTACATCCAGGGTCAATAGGAAACTCCAGGAAGTCCAGGAAATGAAGGAGGTGTACTCGGAGGTGGTACACAGAGTCCGGGATGCAAGACAGGATAAGAGGAAGGAGGATAGAAGGAGGAAGCAGGGGTCCGGGAACCAGGAAACAACAGAGTTCAGCGAAGGCGAACTATGGAGCACACGACTAGCCACAGCAATCAGTAGCGTTGAGACAGGGGCGTGGCTTCTTTATAGAATGTGCTACATCTGGCGTGAAAGCTGGTAGGCAGCATTCTGTGTTTAATCGCCATGTTGGAAGTACAGCAGAGTGTAAGCCCGATGTGTCAAGGACCAGGAAGTCCCAAAGTGGCGCGTCAGACAGTTCATGACAGTTTACAACTCAAAGAGTCTCAAGTACGAACGCAACGGGCAGCTAATAGAAAACTTACAGATGTGGCTGAATATTCTGTGGGGGATAGAGTATGGGTATCCACCAGACATTTGCCCATACCTGGTTGTTGCAAATAGCTACCCCGCTTTGTTGACCCATACCGTATCACGAAAGTCATCAATCCTGTGACTTATAGGGTGTCTGTACCTAGTACATGGCGGATCCATCCAGTCTTCCATACTTCCCTTCTCAAACCATGTCCTGCCAACATGCGTATAGTCCTACCTCCTTCTCTCGTTCTTAAGGGTTTGGATGAGGAATATGAGGTTAGTGCCATCCTTGGGTCCGGTATCATCAGGGGACGTCTATACTACCTGATAGACTTGGTGGGGTATGGTCCGGAGGAGAGGTCCTGGGAACTAGCTAGTGATGTCCATGCTCCTCTATTGGTCTCCCGTTTTCACAAAGAATTCCCTGGTAGTCCACGGGGACGTGGACCTTTGAGGAGGGGCTCTGTCATGCATCAACAACACTTACTTCCCACCTTGGGACGGCGTCGCATGGGTGGCCCGGCTCAGCGTCAGCAGAGGTGAGGGATGCCTTCAGGGTTCGCGGCGTCGGGCGGAGGCTCGCTGGTGACGTCTGCGGCTCGATGCCACACAGCAGTGCTGACATCACAACACTTAAGGCAGCATTGTGAATGGAGGCTGCCATGGCGCTTGTGGTCCTGGTGGACATTCCGACGTCCTGGCCGCTCACGTGACCACGCACGTATTATTACAAACTATGCATAAACGCGGGTCACATGATGTGTGCAGGGCCAATCAGTAGCAGTTTCACACGATCACGTGACCAGGAAACACAAAATAAAAGCAACACCCACTTTAAGTCATACACTTCTCAGCTGTTTTCACGGCGTGTTGCCAACTACTGCTCCTGAGCTATGATCCGGCTACCTTGTGTTTTGGACCTTGTTTTTTGGATTTTTGGACTGATTTGGATTGCCCTTCTGTATTGGGATCCTGGTATCGTGTTCTCAACAGGTTTTTGGAACTTTGGACTTGGTTATTGGACTGATTCTGTTTAAACCTTGGATTTGGTGAACTGGGACATTTTGGATTTTGGCCTTTCTTGAACCACAGCATCTGCCACCACTACTTTGCACTCCAGAATTTACAAACCACAGGTGGTCCCTGGTTGAATCTTTCCATCTCTCGGGGAGGGACATCTAGGTATTCAAGTCCACATCGGTGTTCCCGCAGGTAGGAGGCAACAGTCCTTATAGTCTTACATTTGTTGCACTGGTGGTATTGTCTTGTCTAACCATATCCCTTTTGTCCAGCCACCTGGGATCTGTGTTCCTGTCCCCACCACCTGTGGTCTCAATAATCGGTCAGCGAGTGGTTATCTACCTCTCTGACTGGTACTTGGGAACGGAGGTATACCTAACTTCGCAGAGCTCATATCGTGACAGCAACTCTGAGCACTTCTGTCAGGGGGACTGTGCCTTTGGGAATGGCTGAAGAGCCTGGTCCAGTTTTATTTACCACAGTGCATGGCCAGGGCAAGGATGCAGAATCCCCGGCATGAATGTATGCTTGCCGGCTGTGTCCCGGGCACACTACCCACAGGGGTAATCACAAACAGTGTGGAGCACTATGACTGGGGTAGTGTGGTAGAGTAGACTCAACAAAACAATGAATGCAGATCATTGGGTTAAAACCTTTTTTGGCACTGCCAGTATAGCGGTGGCAAAAATGCTTATAGGTTCATGGGGTTTAACAAAAACAAATTATTATTATTATTATTATTATTCTCTCAGCACAATCTATGCTGAGTTTAACCCATGTTGCTCACGTTCCTCATGTTTCCATTGTGCTCATGTTACCCATGTTGCCCATGTTGCCCATGTTGCCTGTGCTGGTCACGTTGCCCACATGGCCCATGCTGCCTATGTTTCCCATGTTGCTCACGTTCCTCATGTTTCCATTGTGCTCATGTTACCCATGTTGCCCATGTTGCCCATGTTGCCTGTGCTGGTCACGTTGCCCACATGGCCCATGCTGCCTATGTTTCCCATGTTGCCCACGTTGCTCACGTTGCCCATGTTGCCCATGCTGCCTATGCTGCATATTTTACCCCCGTTGCCCATGCCGCCTATGTTTCCCATGTTGCCCATGTTGCCATGTTGCCCATGTTGCCCATGCCCTCTATGTTGCCCATGCTCCCTGTTTCCCATGTTGCCCACGTTGCCCACATTGCCCATGTTGCCCATGCGGCCTATGTTTTCCATGTTACCCACATTGCCATGTTGCCCATGTTGCACGTGTTGCCCATGCTGCCCACGTTGCCCTTGTTGCCCATGCTGCCCACGTTGCCTTTGTGGCTCATGTTGCCCATGTTGTGCTTGTGGCCCATGCTGCCCATGTTGCCTTAGTTGCTCATGTTTCCCATGTTGCCCATGTTGCGCTTGTTGCCCATGTTGCCCATGCTGCCGATGTTGCCCATGCTGCCCATTTTGCCCATGCTGCCCATGTTGCCTTTGTTGCTCATGTTGCCCATGTTGCCCATGTTGTGCTTGTGGCCCATGCTGCCCATGTTGCCTTAGTTGCTCGTGTTTCCCATGTTGTCCATGTTGTGCTTGTTGCCCATGCTGCCCATTTTGCCCTTGTTGCTCATGTTGCCCTTGTTGCCCATGCTGCCCATGCTGCCCTTGTTGCTCATGTGTCCCATGTTGCCCATGCTGCCCATGTTGTCCGTGTGGCCCATGTTGCCTATGTTGCCCATGTTGCTCATTTTGCCTATGTTGCCTATGTTGCCCATGTTGCCCATGCTTATCTGAGTTTTAGTTCAACCCAGTTAAGATGGGTTAAACTGAAGGGCATCCTTGTGTTCACACATCACACTTTTCAGTGTGTTAGTTTCCTCCTCTGCACGGATGCACCTGTCTAAAATAAATATAGATGGCTCCATGGATGTCACACATGATGTCAACACTAAAGTCATCAGTCTTGCCATAGCTGGTGCTATTGATAGGTCCACTGGTAATGGAGTGCTTCATGTGACTGTGGATTTCTCCCATGGTGCCATTGGCGGCGCCTTGCTATGCATCAGCAGCAAATTGAACTCATTGCAGCCTGAAAGGGCACCGACATACACTGCACGCACAATGCTTAGCCATTCTTGGTGCAAAATACCAGGTGAAACTAATCGGGGGATTACGCATGGCAATCATAAACCGCTTAATGATGAGGGCTTCCCATGGCAACATTAGAAGCCAGCCCAGGCTGCTGTTTTCTGTTTTGAACGGGGAGTTAAATAGACAGGGCTCGAGCTGTCAGAAGGCCCTCAGGATGAAACTAAAATAATCCTTTGAAGAGAATAATAGATGCTGACGCAAAGGGCAGTGCAATTTATTACCGCAGGCCAGTTAGCGGCATGCAAATATTACCATAATTCTACAAATTAAGGGGTGTTGACTGAACACACTCTGGTCCTTCAAGTGTGCATTCACGGACTCCGTGAGGTGCCAGTGGGTGTTGCTATCGTGACATGAGTGAATTCAAAATGATATGAAAATTCGGTATGTAGCGCATACTATGAACTGAATTGCCTCTTGGCACTGTGCATAGGTGTTACTGTGGCAGGGAGGTGACCCCAAGGCCAGAAAAGACAGGGATGCCAGAGCAGTGAAGGGCAAAGTGTCCGCTGTGGACAGCGATGACCCGTGGACCACACTCACCCATAGACAATGCGCCAGTACCAACGCTTGCTTTAAGAGACAGCGCTGGTGACGTAGAGACTGCTCCACTTTCTGCAACGCGTTATATGAAAGGGTTTGAGAACCCTTAGGAAAGTGACAGCGCCACCGCAGAAGGTGCCACGATATGACATGGCACTTATAACGCGAATGTACACACGTGTTTCTAGGCGACAATCGCAACCAGAGTGAGAGCCTTGATTCTTGGTATATTTTTAGCGCGTTCCGTTGAGGTAACAATAAAGGACTGTGAAATATCCCTCCATGTTCCGTCTACTGTGCATCCTTCACAGTCACAGAGATAGATAGATAGAGGGATAGATAGAGGGATAGATAGATAAATAGATAGGGGGATAGATAGATAGAAAGATAGAAGGATAGATAGAGGGATAGAAAGATAAATAGATAGGGGGATAGATAGATAGAAAGATAGATAGAAGGATAGATAGATAGAGGGATAGATAGATAGATAGGGGGATAGATAGATAGATAGATAGAAGGATAGATAGGGGGATAGATAGGGGGATAGATTGAGGGATAGATAGGGGGATAGATAGAGGGATAGATAGGGGGATAGATAGAGGGATAGATAGGGGGATAGATAGAGGGATAGATAGGGGGATAGATAGGGGGATAGATAGAGGGATAGATAGAGGGATAGATAGGGGGATAGATAGGGGGATAGATAGAGGGATAGATAGGGGGATAGATAGAGGGATAGATAGGGGGATAGATAGGGGGATAGATAGAGGGATAGATAGGGGGATAGATAGAGGGATAGATAGAGGGATAGATAGGGGGATAGATAGAGGGATAGATAGAGGGATAGATAGGAGGATAGATAGAGGGATAGATAGGGGGATAGATAGATAAATATATAGGGGGATAGATAGATAGAAAGATAGAAGGATAGATAGAGGGATAGATAGATAAATAGATAGGGGGATAGATAGAAGGATAGAAGGATAGATAGATAGATAGATAGATAGATAGATAGATAGATAGATAGATAGATAGATATAAGAGCTAGAGAGATAGATAGATAGATAGATAGATAGATAGATAGATAGATAGATAGATAGATAGATAGATAGATAGATAGATAGATAGATAGATAGATAGATAGATGGATAGATATAAGAGCTGGATAGATAGATAGATAGATAGATAGATAGATAGATAGATAGATAGATAGATAGATAGATAGATAGATAGATAGATAGATATAAGAGCTAGAGAGATAGATAGATAGATAGATAGATAGATAGATAGATAGATAGATAGATAGATAGATAGATAGATAGATAGATAGATAGATAGATAGATATAAGAGCTAGATAGATGGATATATAGATAGAGAGACAGATAGATAGAGGGATATATAGCTAGAAGGATAGATAGATATATAGATATATAGATAGATAGATAGATAGATAAAGTGATACATAGATAAATAGTCAGAGGGATAGATAGGTAGATAGGTAGATAGAGGGATAGATAAAGGGATAGATAGATGGATAGATAGATGATAGATAGATACGTGGACAGATAGAGGGATATGTGGATGGAGAAATAGATAGATAGAGGGATAGATAGATAAATAGATAGAGGGATAAATAGATGGATAGATAGATAGATAAAGGGATAGATGGATAGATAGATAGAGGGATAGATGGCTGGATAGATAGAGGATAGATGTATAGAGGGATAGATAGATCGAGGGACAGATGGATAGATAGAGGGATAGATGGATAGAGAGATAGATAGATCTATGCAAAGATGGGTAGGCATGCTTTTTTTTATTTTCTTTGATCCTGGATAGTTAGAGGGATAGATGGATGGACAGATAGATACGTGGACAGATAGAGGGATAGATGGATAGATAGAGGGATATATGGATGGAGAGATAGATAGATAGAGGGATAGATGGATAGAGGGATAGATAGCTAGATAGATAGATAGATAGATAGATAGATAGATAGATATAGGGGTAGATAGAGGGATAGATAGATAGATAGATAGATAGATAGATAGATAGATGGATTGATAGATACGTGGACAGATAGAGGGATAGGTGGATGATAGAGGGATAGATGGATGGAGAGATAGATAGAGGGATAGATGGCTAGATAGAGGGATAGATAGATGGATGGATAGATGGATATATGGATAGAGATATAGAGGGATAGATGGATAGATAAAGGGATAGCTGGATAGATACATAGATGGATAGATGGATGGAGAGATAGATAGAAGGATAGATGAAAAGAGGGATAGATAGATCGAGGGATAGATGGATAGATAGAGGGATAGATGGATGGAGAGATAGATAGATCTATGCAAAGATGGGTAGGCATGCTTTTTTATTTTCTTTGATCCTGGATAGATAGAGGGATAGATGGATATATGGATAGAGAGATAGATGGAGGGATGGATAGATAGAGGGATAGATGGATGGAGAGATAGATAGATCTATGCAAAGATTGGTAGGCATGTTTTTTTTTATTTTCTTTGATCCTGGATGGGCAACTGAAGACAGAAACCCCCAACCGTCCCCGGACACTCGTTACATCTTCTCTTCCCAAGGTTTATTTCCAACTCCAGGTCCTCGGGGTTGGAATCCTGACGGGTTTTTAGGATATTCCTCATTAATATTCATGAGATCAAATTTGCATACATTTAGAATCATTGTATGCCAATTTATCTCATGAATATTAATGAGGGGTATCCTGAATACCTGGCAGGATTCCGTCCCTCGAAGCCTGGAGTTGGACAACAACAGTCTATTAGTACACGAAATGACAGTAGAATTGTCTTGAGGGCCCCTGAATTCCTGGTGGAAATCACTGCACCCTATGATTCGAGAGTTTGCTTCTTAATGGGGCTTAGCCCAATCAAACGACTCCCCACACTTGGCTTCAGCAAAGTAGTGTCCACATATATGTCACTGCCGGGCATGCTCCGCCTTCAGTTGTCATTTATCCATTTCTTTTTTCATCCACTCATCCAGCACTCTGATTTGTGTCGCTAGGTAGTATTTCTGGCTATCGGGACAATGGTGTGTGCTGCTCCAGGCTCATCCTGAGGCTTAGGTAATCTGGCCCTTGGCATAAGAGTGAATCTTGCATCCCAAAGGAGTGTATTTTTAGACACACTGGGCCTCATTACAAGTCTGCCTGTCTGGAAACAAGGGCGCTGGTAAGCACACCGGCACCCTTGTTTCTGTACCGGCAAACTACAATTTTGACTGCCGGGACCGCGGTGCCCGACAGGTCTGACCCTGTCCGGTGCTGCGGCCACAGTAGGCAGACTGTTCATGGAAGTGCCGGCACCGTTAGCCACGGTGCCGGCGCTTCTGAGTCCCCACTCCAATAGAGCCCCGTGGGACTCTGTGGGAATGGGGACTAACATTTTACCGGCCCCTGACTTCCCAGGCCGCTGGACTTATAATCTTCCGGTGGCACTGGGAAGTCAGACGCTGGTAAAATGTTACGAGTCCGGCAGCAACCCGCCGGTAGCTCCGGCAGAGTTACCGCCGGACTCGTAATGAGGCCCACTATATAGATTCCTTCTACATTGGCGAATTACTCCAGGAAATGTCTGACTGGATGCCCTATGTGCAGTGAGAACAGTCAAAAAATAAAATACAAAAACTCCACTCACCAGGTTCCCCGCCCCTCCCCCACATACTATTTCGAGGCATTTGTCATTTTTTTGCAAAGAATGGCACATATTACATGAACTTTGCACTGGTGCCAAATTGCATTTTTGCAATATAAGTTTTCACTAGTGCAAAAGTTGCCCAGGTGCAATGTCTTGTTTGTTTGTTTATTTGTTTATTTTATTTATATAGCGTGCCTGACCCAGCGGTATCTGGTTCGTAACTGCACTGCACCGGTGCACATTTTACACAAATGGGCTATGATTTCTTTCTACGATAGGGAACAGAGGTAACAATGTTTTGGAAGTTCTCAAAACTAAGGGCCTGATTCAGAGCTGCGGCAAACCCTGGAGTGGAAAGACGGCATTCTCCGCGCCAGTGTCCAGCACCACCATTCAGAGGTGGGTGGACGAACTGGAGTGCAGCTGTCGTGCTTTCCAGCTACGAAAGCTCATACAATGTTTTGTTGTGGGGCAGTGTGTGCCGTGGGGTCCCTAAGAGCATTTCTAAAAAGTCTACCACTTTTCTTATTTAGTAAAGTCTCCTTCAGCCTTCAGTAAATTAGAAAAGTTGTGTTCCCGTCCAGGGGAAAGCTTAGCTTTTAAAGGAGAAACTTGTGTAGAAATGTTAAAGGCACCTCACAGGTGCCGTATTTTAACTCCTTTTATAAACATGAGAAAGAAGGACTCTGCAAAGGCGAATGACCTTGTGGTGACTGTGAGTTAATGATGGTCACTCGGGTTATCATCTCGTAAATCAGTCTGTGATGCCCGGCTGCCGCATTGTTAGTTGAACAGAATATGGTGCTTTTAAGAAAAGTGTTGCTCCTCTATGGAACAACACTTTTCTAATTGTGCATGTCTGTTATCTACAATGGCATTTGCATCAGCCAGTAGCAGAAGTTTCCGCATCTATGGTTAAAGTGGATGATTGACTGGAATTCTGCAACCTGGTGTGCAGTGTAAAATCATATTTTGCAGTGAAACCTGTGAAGAGGCAATGGGCCTCATTACAAGTCTGGAGGTAACCCTGCCGGCGCTTCTGTGAAACTCTGTGGGTGGGTGCCATTCCGCCCGCCAGTTCTGACCCTGGCTGGCGGGACGGCACCCGCCCACAGAGTCGCATTATGCCAGTCCAGTAACAACGGTGCTGGTACGCTTACTGGTGGCATCGTTGGACCGGACATGGTCGTAATGAGGCCCAATGTTTTGTATTCTCCCCACCAACCCCCAAACCCCTTCAGATCCATGAGAGCGATTGGAGACCATGCAACTGGCAGCTGGTGTGCTGTATAAATCCCAAGAACATAACATGACATTTGACCTTCATTGTTTATTTCTACAGAAAGGGGCGAAGAATAACGCCTGGCACTTTCCTAGTTTGCTTGCCACCCCAAAGGTCTGGGCAGCACGGACTGGCAGCAAGAGGAAAGCCGGAAGCACTGCCTTAAACTGAAGATTTCCATAGAATTATCTATGATAGCACGGCCGCCCCTTGCTTTCATATATATATTTTTTTAAATAAATACTGCTCATAACTGGCGCACGACAGCCACTTCACATTTTCATCCTGAAATTTTTTCACCCTTAATACAAGGCAAACGACTACATAACCTGACACTTGGCGCCATAACATTGGCCAATTAGCAGCACCCAGATTGCAAACACGTCAAATAGAGCAGTTGCCAAAAATAGCTTGGCTTCCTGAAGTGGCGTGCGTGCGCGCACACACACGCACGCGCCCCCACACAGACAGAGCGTGGGGATTCCTCGGGGTATCTTTGCACCCTCACATGAGGCCTACTGGGCTGCCGACAGGAGGCTGTGTTAGGGTCCAGAGCAGCAACACTGTATAGTGCACAATTGAATCCCATACATGCCAACATTCTGTGACCAAAAATCTGTAGGAATCTTAAAGTTTCAAAAATAGTCTGGCGAGGAGGTAATGATAGGAATAGGGCGCGTCAACAGCCCATTGTCATTGAATGAGCCCACCGCTGCGTGTGCATTCAATGAGAATGAAGTGCCTGCCACACCTTCGACCACCACGCCAGCTCGGGGGAGCCCTCGAAAGACTCCCCCGAGCTGATGTGGTGGGGGCTAATGGCGCCTTTTGTCAAAGGCACCCGTGGCGGAGGGGCGCATTTAGTCCGCCGCCGTGGGCGCCTTTTACATCAAAAGCCTGCATGACACGCCTTCTCCCGCTACGCCAGCTCGGGGGAGCCCTTGAAAGATTCCCCCAAGCTGGCGTGGCGGGGGCTAATGGCGCCCTGGGGGGCATGGTACCCCAGACAGTCGCCCGGCTCGCCCCACTAAGGCCGGCTCTGCATCAGAGGATGCTGATCATGCTGTGCTGGGCCTCAGGAAGCCAGGTCAAAAAAATAATAACACATTTAAAAATCAGTATTTGTTGCCACTAAATCAGTAGGCGGTTGGACTGCTCAAAAAGCGTTATCGTACTGCCTAAATCGGTAGGGCTGGCAAGTATGGTATCCAGGGTGGGTGCGATGGATTATGCAGCTTCAGGTAGACTAGCCCCAGATTTGCGGTTTGTGCGGTCAGCCTGGCACCCCCTAGTGCCCTGCACACCAGCACCTCGGGTGGTTCCCTAGGGTGACCCTCTGGGTTAAATCTGTCCGTAGTCATGCAGTCATCCCTATGATATGATATGATATGATATGGCATTGAGCTAGGGGAAAGGCCCCATTACCCCCTATTGAATCACCTATTGGCACACACAGTGAGTCCAGAGCCAGTCCTGTAAGAAGACCCAGAGCAGCACCGGTCAGAGGGCACCAGGGTGGGCTTCATCTTGCCTCTAAACACACTGACTCTGGTCCCAAACTATCTGGAGGGGGTGAGTGTTAACAGAAGGGATTTTGCTGTGGGGCACAGGATATCCCGGCACTGGCACTGCGTGCACCACTATGGGGTACAATAGCGCTAGGAAGTATTTTTCAGAGGCATCTAAATGTGCGATTGATATGTCATGAATTCTAATGGCCCGCTAATAGGAATGGACTATACTTACCTTTCATTTTTTCAGATTTGTTTTGCCCTTTAATAAAATGTTATTTTTTACTCCCATACTCTCCTCCCCTTCTACACTCTCCCCTACATTTTCCCAATATTATTTTTCTCAATATTGGGCTGAAAACGCTGAATTCTGAAATGGAATTACGCGATTGGAGGCTGCACACTGGGATGGAAGTGCATTGCATGCTCTGCCAGTACTATGTAAGGCAATGTCTATCCACAAATGTTAGCACCTTACCATGATGGTACTGGGTCACCCGCTCGACTCACAGTAACTGGTTGACAGGCTAGAATTGCCCACTTTTAAATCTAGGCGACCTGCCCAACCACCAGAGCTGCTTCTCTGCCACACTGTAAATCCGATTGCCTCCGTGAGCACTCCTCTCTGGTCACTTCATGCCCAGCTGGGTTGCCTGTCCCTTTATCCTCCATTGGCAACCATGGAAAGAGAAAAGGGACTATGAGCAGTAATTTTCTCCTTTTTCGTCACAGCCATGTTTTGTAGTTTTCTTTAACTTGCTTAACGGATGCTTTTGCCACCCCTGATAGTGGGGTACTAACAGCTATAACCTCCTAAGTGGGTAGCATTGCCATCTTGTAATGGCACCAGGGACCTCGTAAAGGCCATCGCATGTCTCAGGCCCGTAACTTCGACTTTGGGCCATTATCAGGGGCTAATCCCTCCCCTGCCTCGGAAGTTGCTCCTTAATTATAGTACTTGCTTATTGGCTTCCATGCGGCACGTGTCAAAAGGTCATTGAACATTGATGTTTTGGTGTGAAGGTTTTCTCAGACTCGTAGAGGGTAGTTCTGGTGAGGCCAGCGTCTCTGGAGGATAGCTCAGGGGCATCGCATTGGCCTTGGAAGTAAGACGACATGGAGCAACACAGGTTTGATCCCCGGGTCCCCCCTTAGAAACTTCTGGGTATTAAGTGCGTTATAAATAACCAATTATAATTAGTGAGGGTTTAAAGGTGGCATTTTACCAGAAAAGGCTGTTTCTCTTCTACTGGCAAATCAACGGGTGGCTTGCACCTGCAACCGCACCCATAGACAGCCCAGGCGCCCACAGAGGAGAGGACGGGTTGAGTAACAGACAATGAGAAAACATTCTTGCCATTTTCGACACAGGAGAAAGGCCGGCTAAACAGGTTCCTTCAAGATCAGCAGACCTGCAGGTGACTTCTGTGCAAGTTCAATAGTTTATTACCTTGTTTGCACAGGAGAGATACCATTCTGTGGAAAAGAGAGCCGTGAAAAGTATCTTTTCTTTACATAATGTTGCATTGTTTAATAGTAAAGCTCATGCTTAGCATGAAAGGGTGACCTTAGTGCAGGAACCCCACAGCACCCCATTCTCGCTCTTTGAAATACCCAGGATTAGTCCTTTTAGGTACCAGGTGGCTGTGCTTATGAGGGCATGTGAAGGGGACAACTAAGAAAGAAGTTGCCAGGAGAAGGTCTGACCAACTCCTGAGTTATTCTTCTCTCTCCAGGAGTAAGTCAGGTGTAAGTCAGAGCCACTCCTGTCAACCCCTTTGCTAACCCAATAGTCTCTGCTCAGGATAAAGAGTGAGTCAGAGTCACTCCTGGCAACCTCTTTCCTAATCCAACAGTCTCTGCTGAGGATAAAGTGTTGTCAGAGTCCCTCCTGGCAACCTCTTTGCTAATCCAATAGTCTCTACTCAGGATAAAGAGTAAATGAGAGTCCCTCCTGGCACCCTCTTTGCTAATCCAATAGTCTCTGTTTAGGAGACAGAGTAAATCAGAGTCACTCCTGTCAACCTCTTTGCTAATCCAATACTCTCTGCTCAGGATAAAGAGTTAAATCAGAGTTACTCCTGGCAACCTATTTGTGAATCAAATAGACTCTCTTCACAGGTAAATCAAGCTTAAACCAGAGTCACTCCTGGCAACCTCTTTGTTAATCCAATAGTCTCTACTCAGGATAAAGAGTAAGTGAGAGTCCCTCCTGGCAACCTCTTTGCTAATCCAATAGTCTCTGTTCAGGATACAGAGTAAACCAGAGTCACTCCTGGCAACCTCTGTGTTCATCCAATAGTCTCTGCTCAGGATATAGAATAAACCAGAGTCACTCCTGGCAACTTCTTCGCTAATCCAATACTCTCTGCTCAGGATAAAGAGTAAATCAGAGCCACTCCTGGCAACCTCTTTGCTAATCTGATTGTCTCTGTTTAGGAGACAGAGTAGGTCAGAGTCACTCCGGGCAACCTCTTTGCTAATCTGATAGTCTCTGTTTAGGAGACAGAGTAGGTCAGAGTCACTCCGGGCAACCTCTTTGCTAATCTGATAGTGTCTGTTTAGGAGACAGAGTAAATCAGAGTCACTCCAGCAACCTCTTTGCTAATCTGATAGTCTCTGTTTAGGAGACAGAGTATGTCAGAGTCCCTCCTGGCAACCTCTTTGCTAATCCAATAGTCTCTGCTCAGGATAAAGAGTAAATGAGAGTCCCTCCTGGCATCCTCTTTGCTAATCCAATAGTCTCTGCTCAGGATAAAGAGTAAGTCAGAGTTATTCCTGGCAATTTCTTTGCTAATCCAATACTCTCTGCTCAGGATAAAGAGTTACATCAGAGTCACTCCTGGCAACCTCTTTGTGCAAGAGCACCAAGGTGTCTAGGTTTGGCCCAGAAAGTGAAAGGCTCTGCATCACTTCAGACTTCACCGCAGCACCTTCAGCTGCTCCACGGTGACCAATCAGCAGCTGTTTGCCTCGTTGGCTACTGATGGTTATAGCGGCCAGTGTACAATCCCTGGCAGCAGGCCAATGGATTCATCCAGGTTCCCAGTCCTTGCGGCGACCAACTGGAACCTACTACCTCCTGCCATCAGAGGCATGGAATCCCACACAGTCTTCAGAAAAGCTCTAAAAACCCTGTTGTTCGCGTAAGACGCTCGCCATGCGCCATGCCTACCTGTAAGGCACTTGACCACTGGAACACTCTCTGTAAAAATGTATAACCTGTGTTCATTGCAACACTGCCTGTTAACATTGTATAATGTATGCCTCCCCAACCCCTGTAACTAAGTCACATTCTTGAAACAGCGCCACGATGCCTCCGGGCTGCCAGGCGCTTTACAAATATAAATAAATAAATACATTGTGCAGCTCTGTTCAATCAATTCTTTTAAAGATGGACCTGTGTATAAACAGCAGTGTTGATAGGTCCGGAAAGAATCTGGGGCTACACTAATGTCGGGACTCGGGGCTAGCTAGCCTTTTGGTTGTAGCCTGAGGAGGTTAGCTAAGGGGCAATGCCCTTGCCTTGGAAGCAAGACGGCTCAGAGCAACACTGGTTCGATCCCCGGGTCTGTGCTTAGAAACCTCTGGGTGTTTAAGAGCGTTATAAATAACCAATTACAATTACACTAGCCCTTGAGCTTCTATCTGGTGCTATAACCAAAAGACCCAGGGCTATAGCCCTCCCTAGCAAGGCCCACCCACCTGCTCTTGGCAGAACATTTGTAAGCCAGAGATAAAATAAATATGCAAGTAAGCTGGGGGTGTGGAAGGTCCAGGTGTTCCTACAACAGTTCTGAAAGCATGGATCTCCCTTTCAAGACTAGAGCAGGCACCAGGGCACAATAGTCATTAGAAAAAAGAACGAGCTGGAGACTTAGGTAGGCCAAACTTGTGAATGACTCGTGTCTGTCGTCAGTTCCTGTGCCTTAGCACCTGGGTTTCACTATAAATGTGTTGGGGGTGATTCAGGTGTGGAGCGCCCGCTATTAGTTACAGAGAGACTCGGCTTCACCTCATGGGTGATGCCCAGCAAGGCAGAAGCACATGTCTGGTTTTCCTGGTTCTACTCTTTCTCAGGGGCAATTGCCTAGCATTTCGGGGCTGAACTGCCCCGTGGCTAGGACTAGACGAATCTGCAAATAACTGCTTCTCTTCTCTGAAAGGTACCGAGAGCTAAAAGGTGACTGAGGCTTTCCTGAGTGGGCCACAGCCTATTGAAAAGGCTGCTATAGCTTGTGTTCATTCTTGGTTGAGGGTTTCTCACAGTTTGTGCATTGGTTTCCATGCGAGTATGTACATTTTTCATCATACCACTGTGGTGCAGAATGAGAGTGTGTCATGCACAGAAATGGCGTGTTGCTCATGCTGGGTCATGACATGACCTGCCAGACAGAGTAAAGAGCACTGTTGGTGTGGTATGGTATACCAGAGGTCTTGGGGTTACTACAAGCTTACCCATTCAGCTCCCAGGGCCCAACAACCCTCCCCCAGAACAAACTGAAGACTCAGCCAAGGGTAAGTTAGAACTGTCGTTTATTACAAAAACCGACAGAGATCACACAGGACATTCAAAAATCTACAGAGTCAACGCTCCCAAACCTGTGTCAAGCCTTTTTGTTGCAGAGTAATGTCACAACATGGACACGTCCCCAGAAAATCTAACCTACTTTATGGTTGGGTGATCGGAGTGGTATACAGTATAGATTGCCCTTATGGTTCTTGGTTGATTGGCCCCTTCCCCAAAAAACGATCTATTGCATTGTTGCAGGGTCGCAGGATTACCATTGGCCTTTGCCTTCTGCCATCCATTTCTGTCCCCTGATTGGCTGGAATTGGTCTCTCCAGGCCTGGGACCCACCTCTGTTTTCAGCGAACTGTGCACCTTTACAAGGTGACGAGAATGACTATGTGTTTCCAGTGTATCTGTTAGCAACACCACTTTTGCCTGTGAGAGTGCTCTCAACGTTGCAATGTTGTTAACTTGTTCATCTTTCCCTTCATGTCTGTGGTGCTGAGAACTGTTCGTTTTCCCACCACGGGTGAATAACCATTGTCTAGCTCGGCCGCATCACGTGGTTGAGGACAACGAAATCGAGCTTGTCTGGTCTGCAATTTGAGGATGTATTCCATTACTCTGCAGATGGCTCCTTGTCGTTTTAGGTTCGGAATGTGCAGTTTGCCTCTGCCCTTGGCTGCGAGCACTGGCCTTCCTGTTCTGTGCAGCCTAGTTATGCTTTCTTTCGTCTCTCGTCCTAAGGCTTGTGGCTTTCAGTGAACCTTGTTATACTTCTACTATGATTGCTATATATCTATATCATGCTATGTTGTTCATAGGTTAGTCGTATTTGGTCCTTTCAGACTCCTTGTGTCATCCTGTAGTTTCATAGGGTTTGTTGCCTTAAGCATCTGCAAGGTTGCTCTTCATCTCTTTGTTGCCTTGCGTTGAGCGTTTCTGCACTTAGCTAATGAGGAAAAGAATAAAAGCTTTTGACAGTATGTATATGTATCTATCCTCTATCTACAGAACTGTGTAAGCATGTTCTTCGTGTATACGAGTGTGTGCTTGTGTAACTCTGTGCATGGCTGTAAGTGTACTTCGTGACTAACGTGGCTACATCATGGTGTCACTAATGACATCAGCACAGTGGTTTCTCGACATTAGTCAACATCATCCATCGAGGCATTTGGGTCCATGACCAATGTTGAAGCACCTTTATCCATAAAGCCATAGAATGGATAAGGTTTGAATGGTTGCCTAAGAGACTATCTTTCCGCCTACGTGTCAGTCACTGGTCCTTCTGGGGGCTGTCCGAATAGTGAGTGACTTTGTGTGTTGTGGACTCTTTGGAGTGTCATGTTCATGGGGGTGAGGAGGGCCATTCCAGGGACCCTCTCTTCAGTAAAATGAAATTGGCCCGCTTTCTTACTACTCAATTCTCGATTCGGATCAGTGAGCAGCAGCGTCATTGCTGTTAAAGTGGCCCAAAATGCCTGCATTGGCATATGATATTATATGGCATTTATAGCGCGCCTATACACAAGTGTTTCATATGCGCGCGTCCTTTTGCAGGCATGCCGATGCACGGTTTTGGCCCTTGCACTTCTGCTGCAGATGTTTTTTGCAACTGACCCCATCGACCCAGGGCCCTTTAAGATGAGGTAGCAATACTTAGAGATAGATGTGGATGTAGAATTTACTCAAACATCATTAATCAAACTGACTCAGGAAGTTGGCAAAACTTGGTCTGATTTATTTACAATTGTCTAAAACAGGGAGTTACAGCGGACATCAATGGACGTTCGCTCGATTTCTCTCAGTGCATATTATAAAAGACACAACCTTTATAGTAACTTGCCATAGGTGACGTCACACTACGTGGCAAACTACAAAAACCTACTTGGGGATGTGATAGGCTTACAGGGACCATCTAAGTATATGTTCCATACTGACGTGGGAAGTGATTGGGTCTCTACTGTCAGGTGGGCAACTAAGCCCGTCCCAAGTGCAAGTCATCTTCCGTGTCACACTAATACACAACACTCTATTGGTTACACGAACTATAGGGCTCTTTGATACATGACCCTCTACCATTGGTTTGGCACCTTGTACCCTTCTGGAATATACCACATGCTAGCAGCACGCAGGCTACCATACCAGGTGCGGGGAGGGTCGGCGTGATCATGCCCCCCTCCCAATTAGCCCAACATCTATCATCACTCTTGCAGTCTGCCAGTCAATTAAGGCTTTGAACTTGGCCTTGCAGAAGTTCTCTGTACCTGAGAATAAAATGCAGTATCTTCTTGGTTTCGGTGCAGCTCGACCCAGTGTCTATTTTGATCTGACCATGTGACTTGGAGGCTGCGTTTTCGAGCTTCTTGCTGCATTTAATTCTATTAAATGATGAACTTTTGACGCCTTCAATGTTTTTCCATTCCACCTCAAACAGAAGTTTGTTTCTTTCTCATGTTCATGTAACTACTGGATGGACACCCAGGCTCACGGTGGCCTCGACTTCTGGGTGCTGGGCCAGCCAAGCCTTTCCTGTATTTCTCCTCCGCCATCAGGAATTTTCCAACTGCGTCACACTGAAAACTCTTTCCAATCATGGGGTCTTAGGCCCTGCTAAAGTGCATTCTGGAATATCCAGGTTCTATACATTCCTATGTATATACATTGGCACATCACTGCAAACTATTCACTATGTAGCCAGCCTTAAGATCACTTTGTCTACTTGTGTTACTGTGTCTGTACAGGTGTAAACTGATTTGCATTTTCTTCAGTGTTTCTGTCGCATGAGCATCTTCATCTCAAGCCCGAAATGTTGCTCACCTTTGACACCTCCTCTTCAGATCTTATAGAACGTCTGTGTTCTTTTACCTCATGCAACTTTTCTAGGTGCGTCAGCACTACTCCGCATGACGTCACCAGTCTCTTTCACTCATTTTCACACTTCTCCCGGGACTTTGCCCAAAAGGCCATTACTTCTTCGTGAATGCATATAGGGTTTTCTCAATGGATACCTTGTCTCCAGGATTTTCTGAGGTACAGGCATCCTCACTGGTACTGCACGTGTCGCAATTTCTGGCTCCCAACATATAGGCAACATGGGGGTGGAGCTTTTGGTGGGGATACTTGACTCGACCTCTGCACAACTGTCCTTCTGTGACATTGGATTCCGCTCAGACAGAGATCAGAAGCTACTAGTGACAGAAGGGCTTTTTCGAGAAATGTCATTCCTAAAGCCGGCCCTGGCGGCCATTTCATACATTTGAACCTCAGACCGAGGCAGCCATCAGAGCATGTTAGGCGGCCGTAGAGAGTGATGAGGTAAGAGCGGAGATGCGGGAGTGCGATTTAGAGGGGGTGAGCATTCCGTCTGAGTGACTTGGAAGGCTCAGAAAGCAGGTAATATCTTGAGTTATGGACTGTAATTCGAGCATTCTGATTGGCCCAGCTGCGGTTACTTATGGGACCCATTTGTTTAATGTGTGTCCTCCTACCACATGAAGCCCGGTGTTTAGTCCTTACGTACTTGCTATTTTTCCTCCAGAGATGCTGCCCGTGGCATTGCAGTTCCTTCACACAACTTGAGAGCTGCTTCTGTAACGTTGGGTATATTCCTCGCCCTCACCTTTACTTTACGCCACACCGTCACCGGCGAGTAACAGTTTGCCTCCGGTCTGGGCTCTTTCTTTGATCGATCTAATTACATTTTAACAACCCTGAAGGAGCGGTTCATTGGAACGGAGCAATTTTATTTTACTTCCTTTGAAAAAGACCCTCCCATTGTACCATGAAGCAACCATTCCTCTTTGCCCCGGAGGCTAACGACTACATCGGTTCAAGACGTAACTCACTCTGCAACTTATAATTACGGCTTTCGCAGTGAACCAGCTACGTCATGTTTCCTCCTGGCACGTGGTTCGATTTCTTTTTAACTTTGATTATTGGTGACAGATATTTGGTTGCAAAACCTCCTAGCTTCAGGGTTCATGAAAAAACACCAGGGCCTGAAAACAAGATAAGGCAACAATTAAACTTTATAGACCTGGAGCGTGGCCCGTACCTGGTGTTATGGCTCTGAAGTATCTGTTAAACGTGTGAACACAGATAGGGGGCACTTAACAGAGTCTAGGGCCCTTAACATCTAGTACAAACTGAGGACAGAGTCGATAAAGTGTTTATACCCTGTGTCTTTCTTGATAGTATACATAAGTATGAAGAAGTTTTTAGTCACTCCGCCTGGACGGAATCGGGGAAACTGGCTGCAGGTGCTCTTCACTTTGAAGATATTCTGCAGGCTATCCAAACCAATATGCGGGCTGTAATGGTTCATATAGACCACATATTGTCCATTAATAACGCTCTATGGCCATTCCAATGGATACAATTAAGCAATAAACTCTGATGAGCGCAGGCATTAACAGATCAGGTAATGCCCCAAGGCCGAGTTACAGGACCAAGCAAAGCGAAGGCTTTAACGTTTGTTCTGGGGCATTACCAGACCAAGTAATGCCCCGTCCGGAGTGGTTTATTGTTATTAGCATCCCAGCATGTTTTACCGGGATCTCCATTTTTTTCAAGTTCAAAAACATTGTGTTGGCTGTTTCTCAACTTTAAAAAATCCTACAAAACAAGATGGCCACCATGGACACAGTTGATTTTGATATACTTAAAACCAGACTTCTATCACTGGCACATATATCTAAGGAAGGCATTAAGTGGTTTGAATCATCGTTAACTGATCGCTGGCAACAAGTTAAGTTTGGTCCTTATTTGTCCAATGCACTACCAGTCACTTGTGGAGTTCCACAGGGTTCATCCCTGTCACCGCTGTTCTTTGATATCCATGTTCGTCCCGTGATTAATATATTTAGGAAATGTAACCTACAGTATCACTCATATGCCGACGATACCCAGATCTATGTTGGCTTAAACCAACCAGCAGAGGCAGTGGAGCGACTGGTAAAGTGCGCTGAACAAATCCACTGGTGGATGCTAGAAAATAAACTCCAACTGAATCCATCAAAAAACTGAGGTTATCATTCTAGGCTCAAAAAAGAAATTGTCCAATGTTACACCTGGGATCCCTGCCCCGTTCTGTTTGTGCTGCCTACCAAATACACCCAGTCTGTAAACACCCTAGGCTGTATCGGGAGGCTAGCTTAGTTTGTCATCTACATGTTAATTAAATCATAAAGTCCATGTATTTCCAACTTAAGCTTCTAAAACCTGTACTGCTCCTCATCTCTGTAAAAGATCACCCCACAGTGGTAGGTGCCCTTACTTACTCGAAGTTGGACCATTGTAATGCCTTACTGTCTGGCATCCCAAAATATCAAAGTTCAACGTCTACAGGTGGCCCAGAACTCAGCTGTACCAGTGATTTCTTTCTTTGCCATGGAACGCCTCTATCTCAAAGTTTCGAAGAATTCAACAATGGCTGCTGTTATAGCAGCGGATAGAGTTTAAGATTCTGTGTCGTGTTTTTAAATGTATTCATGGGTGTACTTACCTCAAAGAGTCTACCCTACCATCCAAGCCTGTCTTCACGATCTAAAGGACAGGGGCTATTAATAGTTTCTTCCTCTAGAACATCTACGTGGGGAGATCGACGGTGCTCTTTTTTGGGCCCCCATATTTGGAACTCTCTCCCGCAATTTTAGCATAAAGTTCAATCTCTATCCAGCTTTCGAGAACTGTTAGAAACCTATTTGTTTAAAAGAAAAATTCCTGGTTCTATTAAAGATACCCCCATTGTGAGCTTCCTGTTTGGCTGGGGGGTCCTCTGACCCCCCCTCCTTCATCTTGTCAAACAGATAAGATGTTCATTTGAGGCACTTTGAAGCGGTGTAACACAAAACAACACACAATCGGCAAATACATGATAACAATGATCATTAAATATGACAAACGGAAAATAATACGACGGTACTTAGCACAATATTTCATTTGAGCTGAAGACCAAGTGTGCTGCATAAAAGTGCTTTCTTTTTTTCTTAATTAGGTATCCAAAAAGCTGTGACGTTCAATTCTCAACTTGCAAAATGATACACACTGCGTTCGTGTTTTTGACAATTCAGTATAACTTGGTCTCGGGAGGATAGCTCAGGGGCAACGTGACGACGCGGAGCAACACAGGTTCGACCCCAGGGTCCGCGCTTAGAAACCTCTGGTATTTAATGATGTCTTTGTTATGAAAGAAAACAAGAAAAGGGTATTTTGCGAACAAAATGGAAAGTTCATTGTAAAACTAGAGACCCTGGGTCAAGAACCCTGCCTTCTGCGTATTCGCTATCAGCTCATTGAGAGCAGGGCTGTGCCCAGAAGTATTGCAGCACCGAGGTTTACACGCTGTTCTGCTGCCCTTTCACTCCATTCCAGAATCCCGCTGGGCCGGATTCCTTCCCCAGGAAGCCCTGCTCACCGGAGGCCATTATGGGGAGGAAAGCTCTTGCCACCCAGTCTTTCGTGGGTGCGTCTGGAGCTCCAGGCGCTGCCTTTTCGTTTCTTCTCCTCCTGCATTTTTAATTTGTAGTTGGTGCCCTCCTTCGCATGCCAAGGTCTAAAGCCTTCACGGGTAAAGCATGGGCAGTAGCGCCTGCCAGTCCCGGATGTGATGTAGGTGCCTTTCTTGAATGTTGGTTTAAAGGCACCTACAGTGCAGGTATCTCTGTGAGGTCGGAGAAGACAAGGGGCCAGTCTGCCCGTCACAAATTCACATCCCAGCACGGCTGACTCAGCCCTTCATTCTTCTCAGGCTGAGGAATTAGGTACCATTAACCGGGGTAATATTAAGAGCTACCATTGCAGTGCTTAGAAGCGGGAGGAATTGGGCATGAAGCACTACATAAAAAACCTGATATTGTTGTTATTGTGTGATAAGCGTATAAAATATAATTAAATTACATTGCACTGTCTCATAATGGCAGAAGTGCCCAACTGTAATGTTCTATGTATCGCAAACAAAACAATGTGGATGGGAGTACGCCAAAAACTCAGGCCTCCCCCTCCCCCCACCTCACGACACACTTGGAAGGCAGAAGTGGATTTCAAAAGAAAATCTTAAAAATGGGGATACATTTGGGAAAGCACCAACGAAAGACATGACCGTTTTGCCATCAGACTCCAAAACGAGGACACTCCGAAAACATCTCAGCTTTGGTGCAAGCACGTTCCATGATGCTGCTTGTAAACTCCTCAAGGATCGGGTGCACCCCCACTAATTCTGATCCCGGACGGGCAGTAAGGACACGCCCTCACACTGCCTTTCCCTGCCCTTTGCCACAGCAAGCGAGGCTGACGCTAACCTAACGGGGTCCAACACCCTGTGCACTTGGAAGGCCTCTGGGCCCAGGGCACGTGGGTGCAGAAGATTGCTGGTAACCCAGGCAGGACTGGGGTAACCTGATGTGAGGGAGGGACTCAGCCCACCGCCCTGTGGGCGAGCCTGGGCACTCTGAAACTATTATGGCGGTGAGTTGGTGCAGTATAAAAGACTACCAGCACAACAACCCTTAGGAGAGGAAGGCCAGCAATAATGCCAACACACAGGCGGGCCTGTTGGCACATGCTGGCGTGAGGCCTGCGATTTCCTCATTTACAGTACAATTCCAGGCATCTTCAGGCACCCTCTACCCCCTCTCTCAGTGCACACTGTAAGATTTAGCCAAGCCATTACTTTGAAGGTGCATTTTGTCAACTCCTCAACCAGTCTTTTCTTCATTTCTTGGGCTGTTGCGGGGAACGACTGCAGGGCCCACCAGGTTGTTGCGTCAAAGTCTATTTCTGTTGCACTGCTTGCAAGTTGCGCACTGGCTGGGGCGGAGTTTTGTTTTGCATCACCTGGTCTAATGCAGATCTCAGACATGACACACTTGGCAGCGGGCATTTGGAGTCGACTCTGTGGCGGTATCCATATTGGGTTTTGTAGGAGATCAAGCTTCTGCATCACATCTCCCCGTCCTAAGGAAGAGTTAGTGATCCCTTGAAACTCACCCACTTATTAAGGGCACAGAATGGATCTTGGGGAGAGAGTGGGTGCATGTAGATGATTGGTAGAAGGATAGTGGTTCAGCAACAAGCACTGGCTTCAGCAAGGCAGGACACGCTTGAGGTGTCGCTCCCCAGTGAGTGACTGAGTCTCCTGTCCCCATCCAAGACCAGTAATTCAATTTGGTATTCCATAGATCCTGCAAGTTTGTCTCATCAACACCCAGATCTAACTCGCTTCCTCCCACATACTCTTTCCAAAATTCAGTCGGATGAAAGGGTAGATGGACATTTACTTGATCAAAAGGTAAATTAGCTGGAGGAATGGCTTAGGGAAACACCTTCCTAATCAAAAAGGAATCACTTGCAAAGAAGACTCGTCCCCAAAGAATAGTAAGGATCTCTGAAAAGGGGCTGTAACGCATTTTGAACACCCCTGAGGACATGGGGCAGTGTCCCCTAAACTGCACAGGGAACAGTGCTATGTAGAACATACTTTTCCTAGGTTTTTCTGTGCACCATTCTTGAGCACATAAAAAATGTTTGCACGCCTAGTTCTTTGGGGAGTGCTAATTTTGCACTACACATACTCGTTGTTTGGGGGGCGGGGGGCATGTTGACAGCAGTTAGTGTACACTCGCGGGAATGGCTTAACGTTGTCCAAACTCGGACATTGTTTTTAGTGTACAGCAAACCTGCAACAGACACTTACCCAAGCCCCAGGCAAGGAAGCCAGCCTTCTTTCTTTCTTTCTTTCTTTCTTTCTTTCTTTCTTTCTTTCTTTCTTTCTTTCTTTCTTTCTTTCTTTCTTTCTTTCTTTCTTTCTTTCTTTCTTTCTTTCTTTCTTTCTTTCTTTCTTTCTTTCTTTCTTTCTTTCTTTCTTCCTTCCCCCTTCCCTCCTGCCTTCCCTCCCCACTCTCTCTCCCCTCCTTCCCTCCTGCCTTCTCTCCCATCCCCTTTCCTCTCCTCCCTCTCTCCCCTCCTTCATTCCGTCTCTTCTCTCCCTTTCTCCCCTCTTCCCTCCCTGTCTCTCCTCCTCCCCTCCTTCCTCCCCCTTTCCCCTTCCCTCTTTCCTTCCCTCCCTCTCTCCCCTCCTTCCTCCCTTCCCTCTCTCTCCCCTCATTTCCTCCCTCTCTCCCCTCCGTGCCCCCTTCCCTCTCTCTCCCCTCCTTCCCCCTCTCTCGTCTCCTTCCCCCTTTCCTCTCTCTCCCCCTTCCCTCCCTTCCCTCTCCCCTCCTTCCCTCCCTCTCGCCCCTCCTTCCTCTCTTCCCTCTCTCTCCCCTCCTTTCCTCCCTCTCTCCCCTCCTTCCTCCCTTCCCTCTCTCTCCCCACCTTCCCTCCCTCTCTCCCCTCCTTCCTCCCTTCCCTCTCTCTCCCCACCTTCCCTCCCTCTCTCCCCTCCTTCCTCCCTTTCCTCTCTCCCCCCTTCCCTCCCTCTCTCCCCTCCTTCCTCCCTTCCCTCTCTCTCCCCTCATTTCCTCCCTCTCTCCCCTCCGTGCCCCCTTCCCTCTCTCTCCCCTCCTTCCCTCCCTCTCTCCCCTCCTTCCTCCCTTTCCTCTCTCCCCCCTTCCCTCCCTCTCTCCCCTCCTTCCTCCCTTCCCTCTCTCTCCCCTCATTTCCTCCCTCTATCCCCTCCGTGCCCCCTTCCCTCTCTCTCCCCTCCTTCCCCCTCTCTCCCCTCCTTCCCCCTTTCCTCTCTCTCCCCCTTCCCTCCCTCTCTCCCCTCCTTCCTCCCTTCCCTCTCTCTCCCCACCTTCCCTCCCTCTCTCTCCCCACCTTCCCTCCCTCTCTCCCCTTCTTCCTCCCTTCCCTCTCTCTCCCCCCTTCCCTCCCTCTCTCCCCTCCTTCCTCCCTTCCCTCTCTCTCCCCTCATTTCCTCCCTCTCTCCCCTCTGTGCCCCCTTCCCTCTCTCTCCCCTCCTTCCCCCTCTCTCCCCTCCTTCCCCCTTTCCTCTCTCCCCCCTTCCCTCCCTCTCTCCCCTCCTTCCTCTCTTCCCTCTCTCTCCCCCCTTTCCTCCCTCTCTCCCCTCCTTCCCCCTTTCCTTTCTCTCCCCCTTCCCTCCCTCTCTCCCCTCCTTCCCCCTTTCCTCTCTCTCCCCCTTCCCTCCCTCTCTCCCCTCCTTCCTCCCTTCCCTCTCTCTACCCTCCTTTCCCCCCTCTCTCCCCTCCGTGAATAATATGAAATAGCCGAGTTGGCACCAGGTATCATAACACAAATCGTTGGCCCCCAGCCTAGTAACCGTGATTACGAGGGGGGCACTCTGGGTGCGTGTGATTGTGCTGCCGTGTGACTCACACCACACATGCATGCCACTACAAATAGTAACATTATCTATGTGTGGGAGTTATGGATGTGAATGGAATAAGCCTATTGGCTAAGAGGCACTGACACACTTCAGTAAAGCCGCGCTAAGCTGCTTGCCGGAAGCCTTATATCGCGAGTCCCCAGGAGCACAGAGACATAATTCTGGGACGAGTCATTCGTCTTTGCTGTGTGGCATTAGGAAAGTGACCTGTAGTATAAGGTGTGTGGGGGAGGGAGGGCTCTCCATTTATCAGCGGAATCTCTGATAAGATGCACTTCCATGGGGTGGGCCTTGGGGGTCCAGAGGGAGCCTGCAGGAATTGGCGGAGATCTGGTAACCGAACACAACAGGGTTTTAACACGCGCTTCGTCAGATGTGGAGTGGGTTCCTTGCGTTTTGGCGCACCTTGCTTTGCATTCTGGTACTTGTAGTCCTGTGTTTATGATGAGAAATAGAACTGAAAGTGCTGCACAGGAATGTGGCATAATACGAGCTGGGGAACCCAGCTTCCCTTCCTTTCAGTTGCAGTCACCAGGTCACCTCGATCGCCCCCTCCTAACCTGCTGCCATGCCGGGCTGCCACCCCTTCAGCCACCAGTCCCTAACTGCCAGTGGGCAAGGATTTTCTTTCTGTGCCGTCCGAGCATCAGTTGCTTGGTGCCAGGGTGGCATGTTTTTTTTCCCTTTTTGCAATTGGGGTCATTGCATATGTGCTGATAACATTAGTACCCGAGTACTGCTTCACAGAGCCTCCTGTATCCATGCAGGAGAGGGCAATGATGCTTACTAATGGCCCCACTTGGAATCAGGAAGAGTCAGGTGGGATGCTCTTTCATTGTGTAATAAGGCCTGGTTAATTATCTCTCAATGTGTTTAGTATTCTAATGATGGTAGGTGGTGGTTAACCCCACATTTTAACATAGAGGTACGGTGCGTTTGCCGCGTGTCTGGCGTTCGTGTGAATATTTTGTTGTAACAATGAGACAGTCAGGCGGTGTTGAGAGAAATAAAAAATGGGTCTTTATTCAGACTAAAAAAAATGGGTAAAAATAAAATAGCTTCACGCAGAATTATTTCTCAAATGTCCTTCTTTGTGCTTATGCTGGGTTTCTTCTTTGTTCTTTGCTGGGAATGGGGTAAGGACTTCTGGCAAGACTTCTCCTCCTAGTCCTCATACGCCCACCAGCCTTCAGTCGCTCCGGATGTTTTGTCTGGTTCGATCTGCAACAAAACCAAGAATGAACACCCTCTTGCCTTCCAGTGTTGTCTTTATATAGCCAGAACTTAACAGGCCAATCAGTGTTCACTTCCTCCTCTAGTCTATATAAACTCGCCCAAGCCCTGCCCCTTTTTCCTTTGATGCATTGCAACTTGTCTTCGTCCTTGACCTCCATCTGCTCCCTGTCCCAGTCTCCTCTGCCCAGGTAAGTGCTTAATTTCTCCCTGGAAGGAACTGTGTGAGTCTCTCTGAGACCCGTGCTTTTGGGCTGTATTGTTATTGTGTCACGAAGCTGTTCTTTTATATTCCGCGGCTCCGTGGCACTTATGTGGGCTGTTGAACAACCGTGGCGTCCCCTGCTGCGGCAACCCCGCCTCTCACGGCTCGCGGTCCTTTGACTGCTGCCGGAGTCGAACGTTGACTGCGCTCCTACTTCGCATGAGCATGGCATTACGGCTCGAGTGTGTCCGCCCGGAGGTTCCATGTCTTCCTGACGACTGCCAGAGTCGAACGTCGGCATCTCTGCCGTCTGGCATAAACGCGACGTTCCTACTCCCGTTTCCCCATCTTGGAGCTCCACATTATATTTTCCTGTCCGTTTTTCTCTAGGATTAGCTGACTCCTGACCCCACCATTCCCCAACCATTTGGGTCTCTGGGTCTCGGGCTCCTCCGTGGTATAACTGACCCTCTTGACTGTTACATACACCCCCGAAGCATCCAGCCAATCGGGCTGGTCAGGATTTCTGGCCAGGTAGTCAGGAACTAATTGGAAAGCCGCTGGTAGGTGAACGGTTTCAAAACAAAATTCCTGCAGGGTCAGGAACCATCTCAATACTCGTTGGTTTGAGTCCTTGTCCGTGGCCAACCATTGGAGTGGAGCATGATCTGTAAAAACTGTAAACTTTCTTCCAGCGAGGTAATATCTGAGTGTCTCAATGGCTCACTTGATAGCTAGACACTCTTTTTCAATGGTAGAATACACCACCTCATGTGGTAAGAGCTTACGACTTATAAAGGCCTCTGGCCGGAGATCAGTTTCACTACCTTGTGATAGTACGGCCCCCATTCCTATTCCTGATGCATCTGATTGCACAAAAAACATTTCTTGGAAATTGGGACACCGTAGAACAGGTTGTGTTGATATTATCTGTTTTAGCTCTGTAAAGGCTTTACAGGCTTCTTCATCTTTAAGCAGGTCGCCTTTGTAGGATGATTTGAGAGCATCCGTCAACGGGCTGGCAATGGAAGAAAACAAAGGTATGAAGCGCCGATAATATCCAATGAAGCCTAAAAAGGCTCTGACCTGTTTCTTATTGCTGGGCATAGGCAGTTTCCCTATTGCTTCAATTTTGTCCAACTGGGGTCGTATAACCCCGTTCCCGACCAGATATCCCAGGTATCGAGTCTGATTGGCGGCCAGTAGGGTTTTCTTTGGGTTTATGTTAAGTCCTGCTGATTGTAATGATTTTATTATGGATGATAGTTGACTCAGATGATCCTTCCAGTTTTTACTGTATACAACTATGTCATCCAGGTAGGCTGCACTGTATCCATGATGAGGAGCGAGAACCTGATTCATCAGTGATTGAAAAGTCGCTCGGGCTCCATGTAAACCAAATGGTAGTACTGTAAATTGATATAGACAGGAAGGGGTAGAAAAAGCGGTTTTGATTTTATCTTCAGTCCTTAAGGGAATCTGCCAATAACGCTTTGTAAGATCAATGGTACTAATGTATTTAGCAGTGCCTAACTGTTCAATAAGTTCATCAATTCGGGGCATGGGGTAGGCTTGGTATGTAGAGATGGTATTCAATTGTCTGTAGTCCATACAAAAGCGTATATTCCCATCCGGTTTTGGGACCAGAACAATAGGGGATGACCAGTGGCTACATGATGGTTCAATTACCCCCAGCCTCAGCATCTCCTCCACTTCTACTTGCACTGCATTCCTTTTTGACTAAGGCAATCGGTAAGGACGGATCCTAATGGTCTGTCCTGGTTCTGTTTCAATTGTGTGTTCTGCCAAGTGTGTTCTTCCTGGGTAGAAGGAAAACACATTACTTAAAGGCTCAAGGTGTTCCTTCAATTCTCTTTTCTCTTCTGGTTTGAGCTGTTTTCCCCACTGAACTGAATTGAATGCAGGTTCCTGGATCGTTTGTATGGCTTTGTCCGTGGTCTTCCATTCCTTCAGCAAGTTTACATGGTAATTCTGTGTTTTTTCCTTCCAATCGGGTTGATCCACCAAGTAATTTACTGGTCCTAATATTTCCTTTATTTTATATGGCCCCCTCCATTGGGCCAACATTTTGTTCTGGCTTGTGGGAAATAATACTAGCACCTGGTCACCTATTTTAAACTGTCAGACTCTGGTTTTCCGATTTTAATATTTTTCTTGGGTCAACTGGGATCTTCCCAAGTTGGTTTGTGCCAGCTCCCTCATCCTAGTTAGATTATCCTGGAGTTCGATCACATAGTCTGTTAGGGTGGTAGGATCCTCTTGACCTTCCAACTCTTCTTTGGCGATATCCAGTATTGTTTTCGGATTGTGTCCAAACAACAATTCAAAGGGTGAGAAACCTGTTGAAGATTGTGGGGTTTCCCTTAATACCATTAGGACCCAGGGTACTGCTCTGTCCCAATCCTTTCCGGTAGGTGCCGTTACCTTCTTAAGCATTAGCTTAATGGTCTTGTTATAGCGCTCGACTAAACCATCAGTTTGTGGATGGTAGATAGACGTACGGATTTGCTTCATTTGAAGCTGTTGACATACTCTTCTCATCACTCCTGATACAAAATTTCGACCTTGATCCATTACTATTTCTGATGGTGTTCCTACCCTGGCAAAGAATGGAATCAATTGGTTGCATACTTGGATGGTACTTGTTCCTCTCATAGGAAAAGCTTCTGGATATCTTGTAGCGTAGCCCACCACTACTAATAGATATTGGTATCCATGACTACTGGGTTCCAGTGGACCTACTATATCCATGCCAATCCTGAGAAATGGTTCTTTGATTAATGGCATAGGTACTAATGGGGCACGTCTTGGTTTGTTTGGGTTTGATTTTTGGCATGTGTGCCACAGGTTTCCTTTTTTCTCACCTGTTTATGCTGCCTTGCGGGATCCTTCGCTGGGGTTTTCTTCTGTGCTGTTCGGGTCTTGTATAAACCCGCTCGGCCGTCGTCGGATTCCAGGATTCGTTCAGCTTCTTCGTCCGGGATCAAGGAAACTCCAGGAAGACCAGGAAGGAAAGCCGCACATGGGGGCGGTCTGCGCGGAACGCGGAAGGATAAGGTACAAAGGAAAGCGAAGGAGAAGGAGTGGGTCCGGGAATTCGAGCAGCAACTCAGTTCCAGGAGCACGACGCAACGCACGTCTAGCCTCAGCTAACGATAGTGTTGAGAGGCGCGGAGCCGCAGGGGCGTGGTTAATTTATGGAACGTGCTGCATGGACGTAAAGGTCGATAGACCGCGTTCTGTGAATACGGCCATGTTGGGTGTACTACATCGAATAACCCCCAACGTGCCAGGGACCAGGAGGATCAAAAGGGGCGTGATCGATGGATCATGACAGCATGCCCCCTTCTAAAACTCGTTCCACCGGGTTTGCCTGGATGTATTAGATGGAACTTTCTGAGCAATCTGGGGGAGTTTAGGTTAGAGACTGGTTCCCAGGTACGTTCACTGGGTGGATAGCCCTCCCATTCCACCAGATATTGAAGTTGTCCTCGTCTATATCCGGAGTTACATATTCGAGACACTTCATATTCTAGCTGGTCATTGACAATCACAGGACCGGGTCTAAGATTAGTCTGGGTGGTTTGGATGTAAGGCTTCAATAGAGATTTGTGAAAAACTGGATGGATTTTCTTCCAGGAGCCTGGTAGTTTAAGTCAAAAGGCCACAGGTTTAATGACTTCTTTTATAGGAAAAGGCCCATAATATCGAGGAGCCAACTTATTCGGTCTGAGGTGTCGGGGAAGTAGATTCGAGGATAGCCATACTTTATCCCCAATGGTGTAAGAAGGCCCTGGTCTTCTCCTCGAATCTGCATAGTGCTTAGTTTGGATCTGTGCTTTTTCTAGATGTTCCTTGGCTTCTCTCTGTACATTGATGAGTGTTTCAATCCAGGAATCGACTGTTGGAACTGGTGTAGGGTGCGGAAGGACTGAAGGTAATACTGCAGGGTGGAATCCATGGCTGCAAAAAAGGGGCTGGTTTTAATAGCCAAATGGTCCGAATTGTTGTAGGGGAATTCTGCCACTGGTATTAGAAGTGACCAATCGTCCTGGACCTTAGTAGAGAAACAACAAAGGTATTGTTCAAGGGTTTGATTCACGCGTTCTGTGACTCCATTGGTTTGGGGATGATATCCTGAGCAGAGGGCTTGTTGGATTCCTAGTATCCTGCAGATGTGTTTCCAAAATTGAGAGATATACTGTGGTCCTCTGTCCGATATAATCTTGGAAGGAAGTCCATGCAGTCGGAAGATGTGTTCCAGGAAGATTCCAGCAAGTTCTGACGAGAATGGTAACTTATACAGAGGTGTAAAATGGGCCATATGAGTGAACAAGTCAATGGTGACCATGATAGTGGTGTACCTTCTGGATGGCAGTAATTCTACAATAAAGTCTGTAGCGATGACTTCCCATGGTCTTGTTGGTGGTGTAGGCTGTAATAAGAGTCCTGCTGGTTTCTGGTTGTCATGTTTGTTTTGATTACAGACGGAACAATATTGAACGTACAGTTGAACGTCAGCCTTCCTTCTGGGCCACCAGAATTGTCTTTGTATTAGACGGAGGGTGTTGGAAATGCCACGATGACCGGAGTGAAGGGTATCATGGCAGAGGTTTATTATCTTTTGTTGTAGTTTCTGTGTGGGAATGACCAGGTTGTTATTTTTAAACAGGTATCCGTCCTGGGTTCTCAGATCCCATTGAGTCCTTTTCGAAAGATCCTTCCAGAGTTCCGAAGTCTGAGTTTGCATACAAATGTCTTCCAGGAGATTGTTTGCTTTAGCTACAAATATTGTATGGGGAAACATCTTGGGATATGCCCGATCTTCCGGAGGTTCATAGTCTGGACGTCGAGAGAGGGCGTCAGCTATTAGATTTTGTGTTCTGGGAACGTGGTGAATCTGGAACTGCTATTGGGCAAAGAAGAAGGCCCACCGAGCTTGACGGCTGTTCCTACATTCCAAGGCCTGCACTACTTGTAGGTTTCGATGGTCCGTGCGGACCTGGAAAGGATGTTTCGCTCCGAGAAGTAGATGACGTCACTCGGTGAAGGCTTGCGGATGGCCAGCATTTCCTTTTCCAAGACCGAGTAATGGGTTTCACTGGGAGTTAACGTCTGAGAAAGGTAAGCAATGGGGTGTTCAATCCTGTCCCCGAAAAGCTGTTTGAGGACGGCTCCAATAGCGTAGCTGGAGGCATCTGTCCCCACTATGAATGGTCGGTTGACATCAGGTTGAGCCAGGATGGGAGCTTGTGTAAACTCAGACTTCAACCGTTGGAAGGCTTCCTTTCCTCTTGAGCTGTGGTCCAAAGGAAGGGAACGTCTTTCTTTAACAGGGCAATGATTGGTTGGACTATCTCGGAAAAGGAAGGTATGAATTTCCTGTAGAAATTAGCTAAGCCCAGGAAAGACTGGATTTGTTTCATAGAGGTGGGGCTTGGCCAGGATAATATAGCCTTAACCTTGGATTGATCCATTCCGATGCCTTCTGGACTAAGGACAAATCTTAGGTAGTGTATAGTAGAAGCATGGAAGATGCATTTCTCGGGTTTTGCCAGGAGCTTGTTTTCGCGTAGTCATTGTAAGACTGCCTTTACATGTTCTTCGTGCTTGGAAATGTCCTTTGAGAATATTAGGATATTGTCCAGATAGACAATCACGAAAAGGAATAGCATGTCTGAGAACACCCTATCCATGAAACGTTGGAAGACCGCCGGGGCATTAGCAAGTCCAAAGGGCATGACCAAGTATTCATAAAGACCAAAGGGTGTTCTAAAGGCCGTTTTCCACTCGTCTCCTGCCCTAATGCGAATCAGATGGTAGGCACCCCTGAGATCCAACTTGGTGAAAACAACTGCGCTCCTTACTGCCTCCAGAATGTCCGAGATCAAGGGTAACGGATAGCGATCCTTAAGGGTGCATTGATTTAAACCTTAATAGTCCAGACACGGTCTGAGTTCCTTGGTGTCTTTATTGGGAACAAAAAACAGTGAGGCCCCTGATGGGGATTTAGAGGGTCGTATGGTGCCATTTGCAAGATTAGTATCCAGGTATTCTCGAAGGTCTTTCTTTTCAGGTTCGGATAAGATGAACATCCTTCCAAAGGGAATTACAGCGGAAGGGTCCGTTTCTATAGCACAGTCTTCTGGTCTATGGGGAGGTAACGCCTGGACAATGGCAGAGGAGAAGACATCAGAATATTCCTGGTATATCTCCGGAACCCGGATAATGTTTGAGACAGAGATTGTACCTTGGTGATTCGTAGGAGGTCCTTCTGATGGTGTCGGAGAAAGATCTGTCAATATACAGTGGAACATACAAAATTCTGAGCCCAGGAACAAGGAACCCGCTGCCCACTTGATGTACGGATTGTGTTTTTGAAGCCAGGGCATTCCCAAAACCATTGGGTAATGGGCCGACTTGATGATGTCAAATTTTATCCTTTCTCGATGGTGGTTTATGGCAAGTTCGACGTCCTTGGTCTGAAGGGTTATGGGTAATGAAGAAAGGGGTCTTCCACCAATTGCTTCTACAGGTTGCATAATAGTCCGGGATTCGCAAGGAATATGGTGTTTAAGAACCCATTCTTGGTCTATGAAAATCCCCATTGCTCCACAGTCCACCAGTGCCAGGATGGGATGCGTTTCCTTCTTGGATGGCGATAAGAAGGCCTGTAAAATCACCAAAGAATTTTGTCCAGGAGAGTTCAAGGATGGAATTGTTGTGGAGCAGGCATCTCTCTCCCAAACCTGTGCTCCATTTAGGATCGGGAGCTGGCGTTTCCCGAGTGCCGTGGGGGGCTATTGGGCACTCTCTCACTAAATGTTTGTCTGAAGCACAATACATACACAACCCGGTATGGATCCTACGCATTCTTTCTTGGGAGGATATGGGTCCACGGAATGCCCCTGGCTGCATAGATTCAGGCTTGTTACTCGAAGTGGAAATACCTTCGGGGTTCGAGAGTACCCCAATGGGGTTCTTCTGGAGTGGCGACTTGCTTTTCTTTTTCTCTGCCTTTCTCTCCTGAATGCGAAAGTCAATCTGCAGGGCAAGATCCATCAGGGCTTGATAAGAACTTGGGCGCGCCACTCTGGCTAGTTCATCCATGATGTCTTCATTTAGCCCTCTTCGAAATAAGGTAAAACAAGCTTCAGAGGACCAATCTGCTTCTTTAGCCAGCTGTTTGAAGCGTGTGACATACGTAAGCATATCCTGGGTACCTTGTTGAAAGTCGAGTAGACGTTCCTGGGCACTGTAGACCTGCTCTGGGCGGTCAAACATGGTCATAAGGGCCTGTATGAAGCCCTCGTAATCATCCAGGAGAGAATCCCCAGAGTTAAGCAGTGGGGTGGCCCAGGTCAAGGCATTGCCGGAAAGATGCGAAAATATAAAGCCCGCCTTAGCCCTGGGCGTAGAAAAATAATAAGGCTTGAAAGTAAAGTGGACCAAACATGAGCCAAGGAATCCACAAAGACTCTTTCCGGAACCATCATATTTATCAACAACACCGCCCAGTATTACACTCTCTTTCGTAGCGGATTCACGGGACAACACCAATTGCTTTAAGGCGGCGTTCTCTGCCTTTAAATTTTGCACTTCGGTCGTCAGCTCTTGCATGCCACGCATAAGGTCCTGGATGGCCCCTTCCATGTCTGTGTCGAATTCAATCAGGTGGCGTCTCAATCTGTCGCAGGTTTCTTTTTTTCTCACCTGTTTATGCTGCCTTGCAGGATCCTTTGCCAGGGATTTCTTCCGTGCTGTTCGGGTCTTGTATAAGCCCGCTCGGTCGTCGTCAGATTCCAGGAATCGTTCAGCTTCTTCGTCCGGGATCAAGGAAACTCCAGGAAGACCAGGAAGGAAGGCCGCACACGAGGGCGGTCTGCGCGGAACGTGGACGGATAAGGTACAAAGGAAAAGGAAGGAGAAGGAGTGGGTCCGGGAATTCGAGCAGCAACTCAGTTCCAGGAGCACAACGCAGCGCACGTCTAGCCACAGCTAACAATAGCGTTGAGACGCGTGGAGAAGCAGGGGCGTAGTTATATTATGGAACGTGCTGCATGGACGTAAAGGTCGATAGACCGCGTTCTGTGAATACAGCCATGTTGGGTGTACTACAGCGAGTAACCCCTGACGTGCCAGGGACCAGGAGGACCAAAAGGGGCGTGATCGATGGATCATGACAATGTGGGGCATTCACCACAGTACTTTGCCACTTCCCTATAGACCTCTGGCCAGTAAAACCGCGTCAAAATTTTCTCTAGGGTTTTCTCTCTGGCCATGTGACCGCCCGTCTGGTCATCATGAGCCAACGCCAGTATAGACTTTCTGAAATTGAGAGGTACCAGAAGTTGCTCCATCTCCTGTTTCTCCGTTTTTTTGTAACCTGGTATAGAAGTCCCCGCTATACTTTGAACCACGGATAACTGCTTGTACTTTCTGCGTCTTTCATTGCTTGCTCGAGGACATTCCTTAATGATGGGTCAGTTAGTGTTTCGCTTCTAAAAGAGACTCTTTTATCTTCAGGAATCCAATCTACGAGTCCACTGAAACTTTCCAGCCATCTCCGTTTCTCTTCCCTCACCTCTCCTCTGGTTTTCCTTGGTATTCTCCCACTATTCCCTTCAACATCAGTTTCTGAGAAAGGAGCCCTTCTTAACCATTCCTTTTCTCTAACACAGTCCTCAAAGTTGGGCAGGTCAGTCCCTATTAACACAGGAGCAGGTATATGCAGCATTATAGCTACCTCCATTGCTGTGTGAACCCCATTAACCTCTATGTTTACTTCTTTGGAAGGGTAGGTTTTTATATCCCCATGCACACATTTTACCGAAATATTTTGCTTCCCTTTTTTCCCCAAGATACTTACTTCTGGTCTGATGGCGGTTTGCTCGCTTCCACTGTCGACCAGGCCTTGTCGGGGTACCCCGTCTACTCGAACTTCCACTGTATAGGGCTCTCTTCTTCTTCTAAACTCCTGGTTCTGCATACAACCAATCTCCACAGGTTCTGGTTTGTTCTTCCTTGGGCAAAACCGGGCAATATGGCCCCACTCCCCACAATAATAACACTGGGGTTGTCTGCTGGTGGTGGGCCATGTCGTACCTCTGGGATCCACCTTGGTTGGCTTTATATCTCCCAAATTCGTGGGTCTAGGAAGTCATAGTTTGTTTCCTCCTTCCACAGGACTTATCCTGGCTCCACCTGCTTTTTGGAATGCTGTGGCAATGTCTATGGCTTCAGTGAGAGTGGGTCGATGGTGTTGTCGGACCCATCGTTGCATAGTTCTTGGAAGTGCATCCACAAATTGCTCTAACTTCACTTTGTCCATGATTTCAGGTATGGTGCAATTGGCTGGTTTTAACCATTTTTCGGGTAAATCGTGTACGGGATAGTACAGTTGCCTCAGAGTTTCCCCTCTGCGGAGTTTGGTTTCCCGTAGCTTCTGACGATATGCCTCCTCATCCACCCCCATCCTTTCTAGGATGGTTCTTTTTATGTCCGCGTAACTTGTGTCTCCGTTGGGGTTTGCCGCCTGGTAGGCCCCTTGCATTGAGCCTGTTAGCAAAGGAGCTATGAAGTGCCCCCATTTCTCCACTGGCCACTGGGAGGTTCTAGCCACCCTTTCGAAATTCGTAAAGAAATAACCTGGATCCTCCCCGGCCTCGAATTTCTGTAGAATGTTGGAAGGGGCCGGCGTCATGCCTCTATGAGCGACCACAGCTTCTGTCACTTTCTTCAGGGCATCCTGGGAGGCAGCTTGCAACTGTGGGGCTTGTTGTATGGCTTGTCGATCTGCCTGTGCTTGTTGTCCCTGTACCTGCACCAGTTGCTGGAGCTGTTGCTGTCCATCTGCTAAGGCCTTGATGATAGTCTCCATACCGTGTTTCAGGATCCCACTGCTGCCACCAAACTTTGTAACAATCAGACAGTCAGGCGGCGCTGAGAGAAATAAAAAATGGGTCTTTATTCAGACTAAAAAAAATTGGTAAAAATAAAATAGCTTCACGCAGAATTATTTCTCAAATGTCCTTCTTTGTGCTTATGCTGGGTTTCTTCTTTGTTCTTTGCTGGGAATGGGGTAATGACTTCTGGCAAGACTTCTCCTTCTAGTTCTCATACGCCCATCCGCCTTCAGTAGCTCCGGATGTTCTGTCTGGTTCGATCTGCAACAAAACCAAGAATGAACACCCTCTTGCCTTCCAGTGTTGTCTTTGTATAGCCAGAATTTAACAGGCCAATCAGTGTTCACTTCCTCCTCTAGTCTATTTAAACTCGCCCAAGCCCTGCCCCTTTTACCCTTGATGCATTGCAACTTGTCTTCGTCCTTGACCTCCATCTGCTCCCTGTCCCAGTCTCCTCTGCCCAGGTAAGTGCTTAATTTCTCCCTGGAAGGGACTGTGTGTGTGTCTCTGTGAGACCCGTGCTTTTGGGCTGTATTGTTATTGTGTCACGAAGCTGTTCTTTTATATTCTGCGGCTCCGTGGCACTTATGTGGGCTGTTGAACAACCGCGGCTTCCCAATGCAGCGGCAACCCCGCCTCTCACGGCTCGCGGTCCTTTGACTGCTGCCAGAGTTGAATGTTGACTGCTCTCCTACTTCGCATGAGCATGGCATTACGGCTCGAGTGTGTCTGCCCGGAGGTTCCATATCTTCCTGACGACTGCCAGAGTCGAACGTCGGCATCTCTGCCATCTCGCATAAATGCGACGTTCCTACTCCCGTGTCCCCGTCTTGGAGCTCCACATTATATTTTCCTGTCCGTTTTTCTCCAGGATTAGCTGACTCCTGACCCCACCATTCCCCAACCTTGTGGGTCTCTCGGTCTCGGGCTCCTCCGTGGTATAACTGACCCTCTTGACTGTTACATTTGTAATATAATGTTATATTGATATTTTTTGTACACACCCACACCGCAATTTGCCCAATAAAATCTGAGCTTAAACGCAGAAGCATTATTGCAGATAGGAGAAGTTGTCACAATAAGGTGACACATTGGCGGTAGTGACACAGAACCATGAAGGCATTTTGTAAAGGTCACTTGTAACCTATGTTTCCTGCCCAACAGATTGTCAACCAGTTAAAAGGAAATTCCTCAAATGAAACAGGAGTGCAGCCTCTTCCAGAAATAACACTTAAAAAAGTAGAACTTCTAAAACTACACCCAGCCTCCACAGAGGCTCTAGAAAACAAAATGGCTGGGAGCAGGATTAAAAAAACCTATTGGTACTCCAATTGTCAGGAATGGCACTCTGTCAAGAGTGGCACAGGGTACCCAGGTAGGGTTTGGGTGGCTGTGCTGAAGTAAGGTAGCAAATAAGCACACACAGCAGGAAGTTCAACAAGAAAGAAGAATAGGAAACTGTAGCTGTGAGCCAAAAGGGGCAAAAGATACAAAGGTACAAACAAACTGGATTCCCTCTTGGGGTGCATGCTGAAATGGGAAAGAGTGTTCCACGAACCTTAGGAAACTCCAGCCTTCTGCACAGATTGCTATAACAGAGGCCCACGCTGTATGCTCATGGCTGGGAACAACAGCAGTGGGTGTCTGTAACACTGAAAACGCGACAAAGGAAGGGGCAGAGGTTGCCTGCCGGAAACCAACAGGCAAGCTCTGTACAAAGGGATTACATAAGACACATGAGAAGACAAGAACAGATATATCCAGCGAAAAGGAAGTCAATGAGCAATCTAGCAGAAGGAAATGAAGGAAAGGCAGTTAGACTGAAATAGATAACCTAAGGTGGAGTACAGAGGACTCAAGGAAGAGAACAAGGGAGCAGCAGTCAGGAAAACAGAAGGCTGCAAAGTAGGAAGCAGGTCTGCAGTCAAGAGTGGCACTAGGTGCAGGCAAACTGTATTGGACTGCGGAGGACTGTAGTAGGCTGAAAGGCAGGGAGCCCAGAAGAACAGGACAGAGAGAGATTAGTAGTAGGTGACAGACAGAGAGCCCAAAAGAATAGGGCAGCTAGGTAGGGAGCCCAGAGGAGCAGGGCTGTAGGCAGCAAAGAGGTGCAGGCTGCAAGGTAGGGAGCCCAGGGAACAAGGGCTTGGAGACAGCAGAAGGTTGCAAGCTGCACGGTAGGGAGCCCAGAGGACAAGGGCTGTAGGCAGCCGGAGTGAAGCAGGCTGCAGGGCAGGGAGCCCAGAAGACCAGGACGGTAGGCAGCCGGAGTGAGGCAGGCTGCAGGGCGGGCAGCAGAGGACTAGGATTGTAGGCAGCCGGAGTGAAGCAGGCTGCAGAGCAGGGAGCCAGGTGGACAAGGACGGTAGGCAGCCGGAGTGAGGCAGGCTGCAGGGCAGGGAGCCCAGAGGACAAGGATTGTAGGCAGCCGGAGTGAGGCAGGCTGCAAAGCGGGCTGCAGAGGACTAGGACTGTAGGCAGCCGGAGTGAGGTAGGCTGCAGGGCAAGGAGCCCAGAGGAGCAGGGCAGCAAGGAGTGAGCCCAGAGGAGCAGGACCGCTGACTGTAGAGGGCTGCAGAGGACTGTAGTAGGCTGAAAGGCAGGGAGTCCAGAAGAACAGGATGGAGAGAGATTAGTAGTAGGTGACAGACAGAGAGCCCAAAAGAATAGGGCCGCTAGGTAGGGAGCCCAGAGGAGCAGGGCTGTAGGCAGCAAAGAGGTGCAGGCTGCAAGGTAGGGAGCCCAGGGAACAAGGGCTTGGAGACAGCAGAAGGTTGCAAGCTGCACGGTAGGGAGCCCAGAGGACAAGGGCTGTAGGCAGCTGGAGTGAGGCAGGCTGCAGGGCAGGGAGCCCAGAGGACAAGGACGGTAGGCAGCTGGAGTGAGGCAGGCTGCAGGGCAGGGAGCCCAGAGGACAAGGATTGTAGGCAGCCGGAGTGAGGCAGGCTGCAAGGCGGGCAGCAGAGGACTAGAACTGTAAGCTGTCGGAGTGAAGCAGGCTGCAGAGCAGGGAGCCCAGAGGACAAGGACGGTAGGCAGCCGGAGTGAGGCAGGCTGCAGGGCAGGGAGCCCAGAGGACAAGGACGTTAGGCAGCTGGAGTGAGGCAGGCTGCAGGGCAGGGAGCCCAGAGGGCAAGGATTGTAGGCAGCCGGAGTGAGGCAGGCTGCAAGGTGGGCTGCAGAGGACTAGGACTGTAGACAGCCGGACTGAGGTAGGCTGCAGGGCAGGGAGCCCAGAGGACAAGGACTGTAGGCAGCCGGAGTGAGGCAGGCTGCAGAGCAAGGAGCCCAGATGAGCAGGGCAGCAAGGAGTGAGCCCAGTGGAGCAGGGCTGCTGACTGTAGAGGGCTGCAGAGGACTGTAATAGGCTGCAAGGCAGGAAGCCCAGAGGACAAGGGCTGTAGGTAGAAGGCAGCGGAGCGTGATCGGCTGCAAGGCAGGAAGCCCGGAAAGGGCACTGGAACAAAACAGGATAAAGCAGCAACAGGAACAGCATACAAAGTAAAGGGTCAAGGCAAACAGGAGCGGGGAGAACTCAAGATGCAAGACACTGCTCCTGCTGGCAGCTGCTTATATACAGCCCTGCCCTGTTCTGAGGCAGGCTAATTGACAGCACCTGTAGCAGCACACCTGAAGACAATCTGCCTCCTCCCTCTCTGGTCCTGAGCAGGTGGAAGCAGCACTGGCCGCTAGGGCTTCTGGGGATTGTGGTCCCAATAACGATGAATGAGAATAGCCAGGAATTGAGGACTGCAGCCAGGTGCATAATGGTAAATGTAGTTAATTGAATAAAATAAGAAAGAACCAAAGTTGAGCATATGGAAATAAAAGACCAAGGCGTGAAAAGGAGTTGTTTAAGGAGTATTAAGAGGATAAATGAGTATCAAGTAGTCCATGATGGTTGCCAATGCGTGCACCAGCGGCGCGGGCATGACACCAATGGCTACCAAATCGTCGCATTGGGCTACCATTGCAGTAATGGCTTTCACCCTTCGCACAGCCAATACCAACCTATTCCCTAAAACTGATTTACAGTTCCACAATCACTCTAGGGAACACATGGGGTGCTAAGAGGCACCCCTATGACTGGCACCTTTTGAGGTGACCCAATACCACATACCTTTTAAGGTATAAAGAGAAATCTTCCAGGTAGACTTCAGAAGAAGTCCCTCTGGCCACCAAAAAGATATTGAAGAACCGAAAGGGAAAAAGCAAAAAGTTCAGAAGCATCAAATATTGTCCCTATAATCCCCAAAATAGAACTTCTGGCTTAACCGTCTCAGAGCGACCTGAGAGAGTTTTGAGAGGAATCAAAGTCTTGCAGACACCTGATGGATGTGTGAAAGGAACCAAGGTCTTGGCAAGGCCTAAGAGAAGTCTGGGAGGAAGCAAAGTCTTGGAGAGAGCTAAGAGAGGGTTGAGAGGAACCAAGCTCTTGGAGAGACCTGCGAGAAGTCTGAGAGGCTGAGAGGAACCAAGGTCTTGGAGAGACTTGAGAGAAGTGTGGGAGGAATCAAGGTCTTGGAGAGAGATGATAGAAGTCTGAGAGGCTCAGAGGAACTAAGCTATTGGAGAGACCTGATAGAAGTCTGGGAGGAACCCTGGTCTTGGAGAGACATGAGAGACGTGTGAGAGGTACTAAGGTCTTGGAGACACCTGAGAGACGTCTGAGAGGAATCAAGGTCTTGGCGAGACCTGAGAGAAGTCGAGAGGAACTGTGGTCTTGGAGAGATATGAGAGACGTGTGAGAGGAACCAAGGTCTTGGCAAGACCTAAGAGAAGTCTGGGAGGAAGCAAAGTCTTGGAGAGAGCTAAGAGAGGGTTGAGAGGAGCCAAGCTCTTGGAGAGACCTGCGAGAAGTCTGAGAGGCTGAGAGGAACCAAGGTCTTGGAGAGACTTGAGAGAAGTGTGGGAGGAGTCAAGGTCTTGGAGAGAGATGATAGAAGTCTGAGAGGCTCAGAGGAACTAAGCTATTGGAGAGACCTGATAGAAGTCTGTGAGGAGCCCTGGTCTTTGAGAGACATGAGAGACTTGTGAGAGGAACCAAGGTCTTGGAGAGACATGAGAGACCTGTGAGAGGTACCAAGGTCTTGGCGACACCTGAGAGAAGTCTGAGAGGAATCAAGGTCTTTGCGAGACCTGAGAGAAGTCCGAGAGGAACTGAGGTCCTAGAGAGACATGAAAGACGTGTGAGAGGTACCAAGTTCTTGGAGAGACCTGAGAGAAGTCGGAGGGGAATCAAGGTCTTTGTGAGACCTGCGAGAAGTCTGAGAGGAACCGAGGTCTTGGAGAGACCTGAGCGAAGTCTGAGAGGAACCAATGTCTTGGAGAGACATGAGAGACGTGTGAGAGGAACCAAGTTCTTGGAGAGACCAGAGAAAAGTCTAAGTGGGACCAAAGTCATGGACAGTCCTGAGAAAGTTGATGGATTAAAGGAACCAGGGTCAGCGGGGTAGCCATTGGAATTTGTGCGGTTCAGAATTCCTGCAGAAGTCAGAACTGTGAGTTTGCACGGGGAGTTTGGGGATACCAGAGAAAGCACTTGAGAACTGTTTGTAGAATAGGTAAGTACTTGGAAAGTATAACTGAATGTAATTCTCATTGAGCAAGCCTTAGAGAAGTCTTGCGTTATAGGCTTCGGTTGGTGGAATAGTGTGTCCGGGAGGGACAGAGACTCTTAAGAATAGGTGTAAGAACGTATGTTATATCCCCATATCTCGCCGAGATGCCGGAGCACCCAAGGACACTCACTTTAAGTCACCCCTTCCGCAGCACTGTTTTCACTAAGGCGTGCATTAATAGAGTCAACCCCCAGAATCTATAGGCGTTCTTCCCACCTGACACTGTATCTTCTAAAACTCAAGCAAGACAAACGCTGCCAAATAGATGTGTGATACGTTGTGTCCTTGCGGGAAACCCCTCAACTTGCACTTGACGCTGCACCCCCACTTCCCAATGATCACTGGAGTTGCATAAAGTGCATTAATAAATCGCCCAGCCAATAAGGTTGGTGTCATTCCCGGACCTCATCTCGGGAAGAGTGTGGAATGTTTGCCTCCATGCGCCAGCATAATCTTGCACAGGCCCTTGCTGCCCTCTTGCCCCCACACACTGATGTGTAGTTCCTTGCTTTGCCCCCAGCCTCCACCCTCGCCCCCTTCTATGTTGATTGCACGTGTCTTGTGCATACCCTGTCGCCCCACCTCCCGGCCCCGTGTTCCAGCAACCTTTGCCATTGGGATATGCAACGCGGTCTCCGATACTCCGTTTCCGCACCATGACAGATGCTGAGAGCATTAACGCCCTTAGATGGGGGCAATATCAGACGCTAGGTGCCCATCGAGAAGGCACCTGATGCCTGACATTGGCTCCCACTGCGTCTCTTGCAATGAGTGATATCAAACTGATAGGCTCTGCTGTGGAGGTGCAGCAGTTAGTTTCAGTAGGATAGCTCAGGGGCAACGCGCTCGCCTTGGAAGCAAGACTAGGCGCAGCAACACAGGTTCGATCCCTGGTCCGTGCTTAGAAACCTCTGGCTTATAAATAACCAATTACAGTTGCTTGTGAAACTCTTCTGTCCAATCATTCAAAAGCGTACACAAGGCATTTCCAGCTGGTGTATCCCAAAATTATCAGCACAGTGTATTCGGTTTCTTATAAGTGCCAGAATACGTGTCTTCAGGGCGTAATGCAAATTGTCCAGATAAATTCAAAGAACACGTCACTCCCATTTCTAATTCCAGCCAAAATGTTCATTATTCGGGACCTTTTTCAGCGCTTCCGAATTACTTCGTGCGTTTCCTCTTTGTGTGTTACTGAGCATTTCTGGATTTAGAAACAGGGGAGTTGCTAGGTCTGGAAAAGACCCGGGGCTAAGCTGATGTCAGAACTGTTGGGACTGGGGGCTAGCTAGTCTTTTGGCTGTAGCTTCTGAGATTCTATCCGGGGCTACAACCAAAAGATCAGGGGCTATAGCCCCCTTAACCCCCCCCAGCAACGCCCCTGTTCAGAAATATGAATAATTGACGATCAATTCTGCTGCATGTGCTGCCTCACAGATGGTGAGTCAGAGAGAAGGTGGGTGCACTGGCGCGCGGGTTGATGACTCCGCTTTGCCAGGGATGAGGCACGTGGGCTCTGGGGTGACTCACTCTTCTTCATTGACTGGTGCGTGCCACTCTAGCAACATCTGACGCGTTTGTGACTTCAGAAGTTCTAGAGGCTCCGGTAACATTAATAATGACAGCCTACTTATTTCCTCTGCATCTTGCTTTGCGCGGTCCCTGAATAGATCCGGGTCCTCTTTCTGCGGCATTCTTTGCACGGGTTATCCCCCGCGGCTGTTACGCGTTCTACTTCCTGCCCTTCTGCATGGGTGCTGCCCCGTTTCTCTCTTTTTCCAGTCCTTTTCTTCATGGGGAGACTCAGGGCTGTTGCTAGGTTTGGAAAAGATCCGGGGCTACGCTAATGTCAGGACTGTCGGGACTCGGGGCTAGCTAGCTTTTTGGTTGTTGCTCCTGAGCTTCTATCCAGGGCTAGAACCAAGACGCCTGGGGCTGTAGACACCCAGTCACCCCTTAGGGATGCCTCTGGGGAGACCACATAGACTACCCTCCTTTTTTCTCTGAGCTGCGCTCAGATAGTCTTTGATAGAAAAGGCAAAGTCACATGGGATGTGGATGCGTGGGAGGTCGTGGGCACCCCTGGGGACAGGGGAAGCCCCTAGCGCCATGAGGGAACCCCTGCAGGTGCTACATAAGAGATCTACAGGATACAGGCCACCCTTCCAAAGCACAGGCTGTCAGATAATTTCACAGATTCTCATACCCTGTGTGGAAAGTCTTTCCCCCAGACTAATCAGTCTATATAGTTTGAGGGGCTCTTCTTTGGATGGACATGGTAGTGGAGCCTAGCCAGCCACCTAAGTCTTAAGCCGGTGAAGATGCACACAAGCATCTCTTCATCTAAACTCTTAGAACCTTCACCACAATGATTACGGTCACAGAGGGCGTTTCAACCACAAAGCGCATTGAGGCCATACAAATGGGGAAAGAGCGCTACATAAATAACCAAATACAATAAAATACAATACCTACCTGGGAAGTGAGGAGACTCGGCTAGCCCAGAGGCCTGCAAACCAACACACTGTTTCGCAGGATATAGACTCCTCGCTGCATGCAACACACTCACAAGTGTTTCACATGATACTCGGCAAGATTGAGGGACGAAGAAAAAAGCACACAATATGTTTCGGGCTGACCGGTGTCCCTGCAACCCCACCAGATGCCTAAACCAGAGCAGACAAGTCTGAACAGGGTTTGAGTGCCTAGCGAGCTTCGTGGCAGTGGAGGAGCTTTGCCAGTGTACAGAATGGCAGCCAGGGGTTGATATGATGCAGACCAGCTAAGTGCTCCTGAGGGACTCAGTGTCCCGGGGACAGGTCACATTTTAAAATGTTTTCAAAACTGAAGATGAGTGAACGATAAGTGGTCAAGATAGGGTCCTCCCTTTTCCCTAAAAATTCTAGGAGGGGAATCATTTATTATTCCAACTCCAGTCCTATCAAATTGGGGGACAGTTTTTGATTTTGGAGCCTCAAAGGTGGATCTAAATTAAGTCCCTTAGGTAGGACGTTTGTGGTGTGGTTTTAAACCCTGTGTCTTTGTTTAGGGAAGCAATTACCTGAGCACCGGTATCCGGTCATTCCATCGAATCCAAAGCATCGACAGACCATACCATTGAAAAATGCATCGAAAAAAAAACACAGAACGCATTTTTTTGGCAAATGGTTTAGTTTACTAAAAATGGGTTTTTAAGTTTAAAAAAGGGGGGGGGGTTGAGGGAAACCTCCCCATAAAAAAGAACATTTTAAAAAAAGGCATTCAATGTTTTTTTTTTTAAGCTTTTTGTGTCAATGGTATGGTTGTCAATGGTTTGGCTGTCAATGGAATCACTAGGAACCCTGAGCACCTCCTGCCTCACCCTAAAAGAGTGGGAAGCCCAGAGGAAGGGCTGAATTTTTGGGGTGCTAGCTACTGGAGAGGACATGATGAACAGATTGCTTGACTACTCCCCTCGATAATTGGACACTTTATCCTGACAGGCAGGAGTATACAAAATGGAAGTGAGGTGGCGATGGAGTGAAGCTGGCGGCAAGAGTGGAGAGACCACACGTGCTGAACCAGGTCAGACAGAAGGTGCAGCACATTGCAGAAAGCCTGCTGTGGGATACAGCCCAGACCGTGGCCAAAGCCATTGATTCGAGAATGCATTTAAGTATTTGTATGCAAATTTATCTTATGAATATTAATGAGGGAAATCCTGAAAACCTGTCAGGATTCCGGCTCGCGAGGCCTGGAGTTGGACAACGCTGGCACATGGTATCACAACCTTCAGGAAACAGCACAGAAGACACCCAGGCGAGCAGGATGCCCTGATTCAAGATCTCTTGGACTGGGACAGTAGGTCCTATTTTTGATACTTGAAACATTTGGACTTGGACCACTGTGAAGAAATCCCTTGCCTTACCATAGATGTGGGTGATGGGCTCACCAGGGAGTCTGGGTGCCACCACAAGACATGCAATGTTGAGCCCAGGGGCAGTGTGGGGAGGATCTCCCGGATGCCTCCACCATGCCACCCCCAGGAGGCTGGGAATCTCCACGAAAGGCCACTTTGAGTGCTGTCCCATTGAGGGATCCCGTGAAGTCTAACATCAACAGGGTAGTGCGATCCGGGATACCCATAGTCAAAGTGCCACGCCTGCCTTAAGGCGCAAAGCCGATACACCTCCTATCCCTTCAAGAGAGACGGGAATAGTTGACCAAGTATTACATCGCTTGGGCAACTTAGCGTTCCAAGGCTAGTCGTAAGAGTCGGGGTCCAGTGCAGCACGTCTGTCTCACCACATGAAGAGGAGAAATTGAAGTGTGATCTTTGTGAGCCAGAGAGACCTGATGTACACCTGAATACCTGAAACAGACTTGGAAATAGAGATATCAGAGCTCGCCTGTGTCCTTCCCCCTACCCTTACTTGTCCCCCCTCCTCCAGCACTATCTGAAATGTCGTCAGGCCTAGTACGATAGTCGCTTGTTTTGTTCCTCCCCTCCCTATCTGCACCCCTCTCCCTGCCCTTTTGTTTTCTCCGCTTCTACCAGAAATGTCGTCAGGCCTAGTACTGTAGTCGCCCGTCTGTTTCCATTTCCTTCCCACTCTCCCCCTCCCTTCCTTATCTATGTCTTAGCTCTTACACTATCTGAAATGTCGTCAGGCCGAGTACGATAGTTACTTTCACATCCTTACTGTTCATGGCCTGTAAGAATGTCATTGTATTGTCCCTTGTTCCCTCCCTTGCCTTGAAGCGCTTTGAAAGACATTGTGTATAGGCGATATATAAATAAACATATCATATCATATCAGCGAGTGGGCAAAGCAGGTTTAGGGGAGAGTGCCTTTCTGCAGTCCATCATTGCGGCACAAGTCTTTATCGGCTTGCTCTGTGGAGTTGCAGGAAGAAGGCACAGGACCAGCAGAGAGGGAGGAAATATGTGACACCAATCACTCATCACAATATACAAAGATACACACTTAAGGTCTGTTAGCCAGTGGGAGGTGAGAGAGCTGGGTCCTGGATCCCGTGGAAGGAGAGGGACTTCTTCAGAGATTGGGGGTATTTGGGGAAGGAGTGAGCAGACTTTTAGAGTTGGCAGAAGGAGAAAGTTGGAGATAGACGCAGAAGGGTATGAGAGGTATAGAAAGAGGATGAGTTTGAATGAGTGAGAGGGGGAAAGAGGAAGAAAGGACTAAGAGCAACCACAGGAGCATGAGGAAAAAGGGGGGAAAGAAAAGTGAAGAGGAAAGGGGGAACATTAAGTGGTACAGGAAGGAGGAGGGTGAGAGGAGAGCAGTGTGGAGGAACATAAAGAAGTAGAGGAAGAAAGAAGGCGAGGACGGGGAAGAGGAGGAGTGTGACTTCCAGAGCTGGAGAAAGAAAGAGCAGAACAAGAAGATGGAGGTGGTGGAGGAAAGGACAGAAGAAGAGAAGGAAGGAACATGACTGCCAGGCAACCAGTGAAAGGTCAGGGCGCTGCATACAGCAGCAAGAATCCTGCTGGACTAGAAAGTTCAGAAGTAGCTCTGCCCAGTGTACTCAAACCAAAGAAAGCCCGCTCCAAACAAGACCAAGAGGGAGACATTCATCACCCAGAGATTGTGCGCAATAGGGAGAGGCCCCAACGGGGAGTGATACAAGAGACTTTTTAAATTTTGAGTTCCTTAAGTTTGCTTTGACCAACCACTCTGCCTAGTCACTGTAAGGGTGGTCTAATTTATCAAACTGGTGTCCCAAGTGGCCTGAAGCATTTGCGGTGTCTCCAAGAGTCTTCAAGAATTGTTTGTTTTTTGAAGAATTGAAGCATTGCAGATTGTTCAATTTGATTATGAGCAGAGCATTCGATGTCAGGCTCCAGAGCAGGCGAGTGTGTGGGTCCCTATGTGGCGACCCTCTCTCATCCTCCCATGATCCTCCCAGCTCTCTGGGCCAGGCTTCCTCATTGCCCAGGTTTGCAGCTAGAGATAGGGTACACCTGCTGTCTTTTGCCTGCTTAAAGGCACCACTTTTATCTATCTGCCTCCCTCAGGGGATATTCTAGACCAACCCTCCCTAGGGTTGTCAATACGGCTTGATGAGAAAAATTGGCAGCATCAGATGCTGACCCCCCGTCGCTCCCTTTCACTCCTTTCCCTCATTTCCCTGAACGTACTGCTCTTTCAGTTCTACTCTTCCCCTCCCTCTTCTGTCCTATCCCACTCCCTCCAGCCGTCTTCCCACTCTCTTTATCGTTTGTCCCTTTGATGATCACGCCCTCTCTTCTCTCCTTAGTCCTCTCTTCTCTTTCCCTTTTCTCCACTCTGTTCTTTTCTGAGCTCTGCTCTCCCCTCTCCTCCCCTGTCCACTCTACTCTCTACTCAGGGATATGGGGCCCAGCTCACTGTGAAGAATCCTATGGATCCCTCATAAATTCCCTGCTTAAAGCCCCCTCTGAGGTGGCCATGGGAAAAGGCAGAACGCTTCCTGATCCTAACCTTACGGGTGGTGCACTCTGGGAGGATCACCTGGGAGGAGGCGGGGCCCAGGGAGGTGGGGGGATTTCATGGGATTATACACAGTATTTTTCCTCTGACTGTAAGATTCTTACTACGGTACCTAAAGACGTTATGACATATTTTCATTTTAATGTCTCTCAACCTAATATTAGATCTAAGGTTGTGAACCCTAAGGTTAAAAAATCAGAACAAACTATACCGAAAGGAAGATTCTTTTTGGTATCCCAGACAAAACACCTTTCTCAAACCCCAGGGTACAATGTAAAGGATTATGGAAATGTTGTCTTCACTAAACCATCTTCCTCTATATTAGTTAATTCTCATAGCCCCATCTTTAAAAGCCTTAATGGAATACAATCTACCGTTAGAAATAATGTAGAAGTATGAAAACCTAAATTTGTTGGAAGAAACTACAAATCCCATAATCCTAGAGGTACTGAGAAGAGGAAGAGGGCTGAAGAGGCATGTAGATATAGTAGTCAGGCAATTAAGCCTGGTAGTCACTGCAGTAGTCAGGCAATTAAGGTTAATGGCCCTTACCTGAATACAATTATTGAACCTGTGAGGCGTTAAAGGCCCCACCAGGAAAGGAGGAGTAGAAGGAGCTGGAACGAGAGCTGGAAGGCTGGCAATAGCAGCAGTAGTATAAGAGAAGCATGAGGCTGGCAAATCACAAGAACGTGGAAGAATAGAATGGATACCGGAAGGTGGAGACAGCAGATGTCACCTGCAAGCTCTGAAAGAGTCTTGCTCGCAGAGTGTCTCTGGAGAAAAGGAAACTCCCAAATCAAGTGGCTGGACCGCAGACACCTGTGCTGGAGAAGGGCGTGGGTCCCCAGCAAGCCAGAAGTAGTAGAAGAAGCAGAGGAAGTTGGGAAATAAGTGCAATCCGCAAATCCAGTGTAATTGAAGCATGTGAGTGAAGCATGGCATTCAGATACACTGTGTGAGCCTTGCCAGTAACTGTAGCCAGCTCCTAACAGACTTGCGCATTGTTAAATGCGAGTAAAAGCTGTTCATTATTTTAGAAGTCTTACTAAGAATGGAATTTAAGCACTCAGGTATAACTTTGAAGATAACTATTCGTGTGAGAAGCTAAAGTGCTTGTAACCCACTGCTGATGTATCAGAGGACTGTTGCTGTATAACAGAGTGGTTGCATGTCCCTAATTAATACAAGGGAGCAGTGCCTAAACCATCACCGAATACCGAACATTGTCCATATTTGAGTTACAAGTTATAGAGAGTGAAAACCACTTGAAAGAGTGGTCGCATGCGTCTAATTATAATTCCCAAAGGAAGTCAGAATCACATCCTTTACCGCTACATGGGAATATAATTCATTAATCGACTTTAAACCTTAAATTCTACTTGAAGGAGAGGTTGTGTGTGCCTAATTGTGTTTTGACTTGAGAGACTGACCTCTATATTGTATCCAGAAGCGACAGTTATTCTAGGTCAAAGAAGTAAAAAGTTGAAAGCCTTGGAAGGAACAAGCATTGCCCCCAAGCCAAGGGGCATTCCCTCCATATAGTAAAACTGTCTTGTCAAGAGCCATCAAACTGCAAAGTAAAGTTGTTAACGGTCAAGTGGCATAAGAAACAAATACCCCATTGTTACCTGAAGATGTGAGAGTGGCACATAAGCTTCTGGCTAATTGCTTGGGCTGATAACTGGCAGAAAGGTGGGACAAAGCTGGGGAAGGGGAACCAAGTGCTTATGAAGAATACTCTAAAGTAGAACACAACCTGCAGTGCGAAAGACTGCTGAAGCTCGAAAGAAAAGAGTCTTATGAGCAGAGGTAGGTTGTTCTTGTAGTTGTAAGGCAGACAGAAGGGGCAAATAGGATGCCCCTTTTAGGAAACCCATTAAAAGTAAGAGTGCCTTGAATACATGAAGAGGTTGAAGTGTTTGGTCAAAACCTACTTAATAATTCAACAGGACTAAGCAGTAGTAGTAATTCTTGAACTGTGGTGCTATATTAAGCTGTCATCTGATGTCACATTGAAGTGGTTTGAAACAGTAACGTACTCTGGGACAAAGGTGACTGTTCTCATAGAACCAACAGGGCAGTTGAAGTGTGGATGTTGAAAATAGAAGCTGCAGCCAGAGAAAGCCTCCTCACAAATACACCAAACGTTAAGTTGTAACTGAAGAAGTCCCAAAGAATTGTGTATGATTGACATGTGGAGAATATTACACTTTCTTTTGAAGAGTATCAGATTATCTTGAAGAAGAGACCATTTACCATCATAGCCAGGATTACAATTGGTGCTATTTCTTTTCTGGAAGTTGAAAGAGGATCTTTTCGTCCAGGAACAAAAGAGTTGTTACCAGTGGATTTGTGTTGCCTGCTCTTTTGCTTTGACTTTGAACTTTCAAGAACTGGTTCAAAACTTTTCTTTTCTTTGGTTGAATATTTTGGAGTTGTCTTTGAAGCTGGGGGAAGGATCTTACCCAGGACATGAGAAGGCCATTCAGATATTGTGTTGATATTGTTTATTATATTGTGTTGCTATATCATTTCCTTTGTATGTTTGTTGTTTTGTGTGAGGGCCAGTTATCCCATGTTAGAGAAAGTTCCCAGAGCCTTTAGACTAGGCAGGGAATTCCTCTATAGAGTAGGGCCAGCAAGGTATTTTCTTTATATCATTTCTTTAATAAAATGGCATACTTTGAGAAATCTACAAACAGTTGTCTGCCTTGCATTACTGGCCCCTCACACTACCCTCCAGGGATATGGTTCCCTGCTTACCCTCCCCGCTTCATTCTCCTCTGCCCTCTACATTACTCGCTACCCCTCTCCTCACCTCTCTCCTACCCACAATCCCCTGTCTACTCTTCTGAGTTCTAACCTGCCCACATTCTCTACACCTCTCGCATGCAACCACCTTCACCCCATGCTACTTTACTCTCTCCTCGCCATTACTCCCAAGGCCTCTTTTCACTCTATCCATGCTCTCCCAGTTGCCATGGTGCTTGACTGACCGACAGTGGGGTGAAGTTCACACGCCTCAGCATTCATAGCGGGCGTGACGTCATCCCATGGCTGGGCATATGGCCAATCAGGCAACAGGCAAGCATCCTGCATAATCAACGTGGAAATAGAGCATCCGCATCTCAGAGTGATATTCTGATTTCCGCACCAATTCTTCCCAGCTTATTCAAGTTGCCTTTGGATCAGGGCCTTGCATGCATTTAACGTCTCTGATTCACCCCTTCTTTCCTGCTGGAATTACCTGATTCTATGTCTCCAGCCTGGTGGTTTGGATTTTGGAAGTTCCCTTTGGATTGTTAGCCTGATGCGGTGGACTTTCTGGTTTTCTTCCTTTGGCTTGTGTTTCCTTTGGACTCCTGTCCATGGAACTGTGTAATGGATTGATGTACAGGAGTGGTCTGTCTACCATCCATGGACCCTGGGCTCCTTTAGCTTTCCGTCCTCATTCCACCCGACCAGTGCCCTATGAACTATCGGTCATGAACCATCGGACATGCCCCTTCTGGGCCTCCTGGTCCTTGACGCATCGGGGCTTACACGCTGTTGTACTTCCAACATGGCCGTAAGCACAGAACGCTACTTACCAGCCTTCACGTCCGATGTGCACGTTCTATAAAATAGCCACACCCCTGTGGCCCTGCGCGTCTCAACGCTTCTGTTAGCTGTGGCCAGACGTGTGCTACGTAGTTCGCCTTCGCGGAACTCTGTTGTTTCCTGGTTCCCCGATCCTCCGCTTTCCCCTACTTTCCTTTCTCCTTCTTATTCAGCCTTCTTCCCAGATTCCGTGTACCCGCCTCCGAGTGCACCTTCTTCTTTCCTGGACTTCCTGGAGTTTTCTATTGATCCCAGACATTGAAGCTGTACGACACTGGAAGCCGAAGACGGCCGAGCGGGCTTGTACAAGACCCGTACCGTACGGAAGAAAACTCCTCCTAAAGAGTCCATCAAGCAGCAAAACAGATGAGAAAGGGGGAAACCTGCGACAGATTGAAACGCCACCTAATTGAAGTCAATACAGACATGGAGGCGGCCATTCAAGATCTTATGCGCGGCATGCAAGAACTAATGACCGAAGTACAAAACCTAAAGGCAGAGAATGTCGCGTTAAAACAATTAGTCTTATCCCGCGACTCTGCCACGAAGGAAAGTGTACTATTGGGCGGCATTGTAGACAAATACGATGGGACAGCAAAAAACCTTTGTGGATTCCTTGATTCCTGTTTGGTCCACTTTACCTTTAAGCCCTATTATTTCTCTACCCCCAGGGCTAAGGTGGGCTTTATTATCTCACACCTTATCGGGAATGCATTAACTTGGGCCACACCATTAGTTAATGCCGGAGATGCCCTCCTGGATGATTATGACGGATTCATTCAAGCCCTTAACACCATGTTTGACCACCCAGAACAGGTCTATAGTGCTCAGGAACGTTTACTCGATTTCCAGCAGGGCTCCCAGGACATGCTCACGTATGTAATACGATTCAAGCAATTGGCTAAAGAAGCGGACTGGTCCTCTGAAGCCTGCTTCACTCTTTTTTGAAGAGGACTAAATGAAGACATCAAGGATGAACTAGCCAGAGTGGCACGCCCAAGTTCATACCAAGCCCTTATGGATGTCGCTCTACAGATTGACTTCTGCATCCAGGAAAGGAAGGCACAGAAAAAGAAGACCAAGTTACCCTTCCAGAAGTACCCCATAGAGACCCCCTCGAAAACCGAATGTGCTTCTGTTCCTAGTAATGAACCCGAACCTATGCAACTAGGGGCCTTCCGTGGACCCATATCCCCCCAAGAAAGCTTGCGAAGGATCCATACCGGCTTATGCATGTATTGTGCCTCGGACAAACACTTAGTGAGAGAGTGTCCTATAGCCCCTCCACGGCGTTCGGGAAACGCCAGCTCCCGATCCTAGATGGAGCACAGTGTCGGGAGAGAGATGTTTGCTCCACATCTATTCCATCCTTGAACTCTCCTGGACAAAAAAATCTGGTCATTTTACAGGCCTTTCTATCGCCATCCAAGAAGGAAACCTACCACATTCTGGCGTTGGTGGACTGTGCTGCCATGGGAATATTCATAGATCAAGAATGGGTCTTTAAACACCATATTCCTTTCGAATCCCGGAATATTATGCAACCTGTAGAAGCAATTGATGGGAGACCTCTTTCTTCAGGACCCATAACCCTTCATACCAAGGAAGTTGAGCTTGCAATAAACCACCATCGAGAGAAGATAAAGTTTGACATCATAAAGTCCGCCCATTACCTAATGGTTTTGGGAATGCCCTGGCTACAAAGACACAATCCATACATCAATTGGGCAGCAGGTTCCTTGTTTCTGGGTTCCAAGCATTGCATGTCTCATTGCCTACTCCTGGACCACGCTTTGACACCATCAGAAGGACTTTCAGCAAACCATCAAAGCCCACTCACAGTCTCAAACATCATCCAGGTTCCTAAAGTCTATCAGGAATACTCTGATGTGTTCTCTTCTGCTATTGTTCAAGCCTTACCTCCTCATAGACCAGAAGACTGTGCTATTGAAACCGAACCATCAGCTGTGATTCCCTTTGGAAGAATGTTCATTTTATCCGAACCGGAGAAAAAGGCCCTCCGTGAATATCTGGATACTAACCTCGAAAATGGCACCATACGACCATCCAAATCCCCAGCCGGAGCCTCACTGTTTTTTGTTCCTAAGAAAGACACCAATGATCTCAGACCTTGTCTTGATTATCGAGGTTTAAATCAGTGCACCCTTAAGGATCGCTATCCGTTGCCCTTGATCTCAGATATCCTGGAAGCAGTAAAAGGAGTCGTAATATTCACCAAATTGGATCTCAGAGGTGCCTACCATCTGATCCGTATTAGAGAAGGTGAGGAATGAAAGACAGCCTTTGGTCATTTTGAATACTTGGTCATGCCCTTTGGACTTGCAAATGCCCCGGCGGTCTTCCAACGCTTCATGGATCGGGTGTTTTCAGACATGCTGTTCCTCTTCGTCATTGTGTATCTGGACGATATCTTAATATTCTCTAAGGACCCTCTTAAGCATGAAGAACATGTTAAGGCAGTATTACAGCGACTGCGTGAAAACAAGTTCCTGGCAAAACCCGAGAAGTGCCTTTTCCATGTCTCTACTGTCCACTATTTAGGATTCGTCCCTAGCCCAGACGGTATTAGAATGGAATAATCCAAGGTTAAGGCCATACTATCGTGGCCAAGTCCGACCACCGTGAAACAGATCCAGTCTTTCCTGGGCTTGGCTAACTTCTATAGGAAATTCATACCTTCCTTTTCCGAGATAGTCCAACCGATCATTGCCTTGTTGAAGAAAGACACTCCCTTTCATTGGACATCAGCCCAAGAGGAGGCCTTCCAACAGTTAAAAACAGAGTTTACACAAGCTCCCATCCTGGCCCAACCTGACATCAACCGGCCATTCCTAGTGGAGACAGACGCCTCTAACTATGCCATTGGAGCAGTCCTAAAACAGGAATTCGACGACAAGCTGGAACATCCTATTGGTTATCTTTCACGGACATTAACTCCCAGTGAAACGCATTACTCTGTTTTAGAAAAGGAACTGCTAGCCATCCGTCAAGCCTTCACAGATATTTACTTCTAGGAGCAAAACATCCTGTCCAGGTTCGCACAGACCATCAAAATCTACAAGTATTACAGGCCCTGGGATGTAGGAATAGCCATCAAGCCCGTTGGGCCTTCTTCTTCGCCCAATACCAGTTCCAGATTCATCATGTCCCCGGAACACAGAATATAATTGCTGACGCCCTATCTCGACGTCCTGACTACGAAACCCTTGAAGACCTGTCATTCCCTAAAATGTTTCCACACACGATATTCGTAGCTCAAGCAATCAGTCTCCTGGACGAGGTTCGGATACAAACAGTCCTCTGAACTTTGGAAAGAATTTTCAGGAAAGAACCGATGGAATCTCAGAACTAAGAATGGATTTCTTTTCAAGGATAAAGGTTTAGTCATCCCCACACAGAAACCACAGCAAAGGATAATAAACCTTTGTCACAATACCCTTCACTCCGGACATCGTGGCATCACAAACACCCTTCATCTAATACAAAGACAATTTTGGTGGCCGAGAATGAAGACTGACGTACGACTGTACATTGTGCAGTTTGCAGTCAAAACAAACATGATAACAAGAGACCGGCGGGCCTCCTACTGCAGCCCACACTACCAACAAGGCCCTGGCAAATCATTGGTACGGACTTCATTGTAGAACTACCACCTTCCAGGGGGTATACAACTATAATGGTCACCATAGATTTATTCACTCATATGGCTCATTTCACACCGTTATAGAAGCTACCTTCTTCCTCAGAACTTGCTGGAATTTTCCTGGAACACATATTTAGACTCCATGGACTCCCTTCCAAGATCATATCAGACAGAGGACCGCAATACATATCTCAATTTTGGAAACACCTTTGCCGAATACTAGGAATACAACGTGCCCTCTCTTCAGGGTATCATCCACAGACTAATGGGGCTACCGAACGTGTGAATCAAACCCTGGAACAATATCTTCGTTGTTTCACTACCAAAGTCCAGGATGATTGGTCGCTTCTGATACCTCTGGCGGAATTCTCCTATAACAATTCGGATCATTCGGCTGTCAAGACTAGCCCTTTTTTCTGCAGTCAAGGATTTCATCCCTCAGTGCTGCCTTCCACCCTTCTACACCCTACAACTGTTCCTATAGTCGATTCCTGGATTGAAACACTTATCAATATTCAAAGAGAAGCAAAAGAACAATTAGAAAGGGCACAGACTCATACCAAGCATTATGCGGATTCCAAAAGAAGACCAGGGCCCTCCTACGCACTAGGAGATAAGGTATGGCTATCCTCGAAACTACTACCGCGACATCTACGGTCAAATAAACTGGCCCCCCGGTATTATGGGCCTTTTCCCATAAAAGAAATCATTAACCCAGTGGCCTTTTGGCTCAAATTACCAGACTCCTGGAAGAAAATTCACCCAGTTTTTCATACATCTCTACTGAAACCATACATCCAGACCTCTCGGACTAACCTCAGACCCAATCCTGTACTTGTCAACGACCAACTGGAATATGAAGTCTCCAGGATATGTGACTCCAGATATAAACGTGGTCAGCTCCAGTACTTGGTGGAATGGAAAGGATACCCTCCCAGTGAACGCACGTGGGAACCATCGGACATGCCCCTTCTGGGCCTCCTGGTCCTTGACGCATCGGGGCTTACACTCTGTTGTACTTCCAACATGGTCCTAAGCACAGAACACTGCTTACCAGCCTTCACGTCCGATGCAGCACGTTCTATAAATTATCCACACCCCTGCAGCCCCGCGCGTCTCAATTCTACTGTTAGCTGTGGCTAGACGTGTGCTATGTAGTTCGCCTTCGCAGAACTCTGTTGTTTCCTGGTTCCCCGATCCTCCGCTTTCCCCTACTATCCTTTCTCTTTCTTATTCAGCCTTCTTCCCGGATTCCATGCACCCGCCACCGAGTGCACCTTCTTCTTTCCTGGACTTTCTGGAGTTTTCTATTGATCCCGGACATTGAAGCTGAACGAACACTGGAAGCCGAAGACGGCCGAGCGGGCTTGTACAAGACCCGTACCGTACGGAAGAAAACTCCTCCTAAAGAGTCCATCAAGCAGCGAAAACAGGTGAGAAAGGGGGAAACCTGTGACACTATCTTTTTATGGGCCTGTTCCACTCCCAGTTTTCGGAATATTAAACAGGCGTGTTATCTGTTCTATGGACTCATAGCTTCAATGCATATGTATGCCCATGTAGGGTTTCTGCATACCATCAGCCTGAGGGAAGGGGCTAGGATTTGGGAGGTGGAGCCACCTGTCAGTAACCCATTCATTTCCCCCCCCTACAGCCTTGGAGCGAGCAGTGCGCATGACCTCTTCCTTTTCACCAGACTTCTCCCCACAAACATCCTTATATCCAGTTTGTAAGAATGCAGTGCAGGGAAAAGACTACAGCCCTACAGGGTGTTCACGAAGGCACATGAAACCTTAAATACTGTGCTCTTCCTGATTCTAACCCCACCCTTAACATTGGTTCCAGCACACTCCTGCTATTGTGGACCAACCAGTGCTTGTCTTTTCCCCAGGGGCTGGGGCTACACAGTCAAAGGCTTTCAAAAACCCTCCAATCCCCCAACCCTTCTTTTCCAGCACTGTTTTGTTTGCAGGCTCATACCTTCTCTGCTTTCTCTGCTTGCTGTGGTCTGGAATTTCATTTTTCTTTTGTTGTGGTGAGTTTTCGATGTTTGTATTGCGCTGCATGCTGTGGTAAAGTTTGTAGTCTATGCTGGCTGCGGCACTTCTGTTTTTCTGTCTGTTTGGACTGTTGGCTACTGCCTGGTACAGAAATCCTGTAACAGAACTAAGAGAACACTGGCCAGAAAAAGACTGCTCAAACAGAAGCGGTCAATGCCGTAGTGGAGCAACGCTATGAATCCGACACCAGCATTTCCATAGGGAGCATGGGGGTAGCAATTCTGACAGGTATTGTGCGGCAGAGGGTGGTATTGGTATTTACAGTCATGGCACATGAGTGGGGGTTAAGAACTGAGGCCCCACTTCTGGAACAGGGCTGTCTCTGGCTTATGCCTAGGTATCACTCCTATCTCATGTTGGGAGGGGTCTCAGGAACCCTCTGACAAGGGTCAGGCTCCTGACCTTGTAACACTGGGCTTGAAGGAGAATTTGAGGACTTTGTGTTTCAACTTTTGTTTTACTTGTCTACCCCAGTGAAAGTGAAGCCGTATTGTGCTCTAGCACCTTAAAGCATCTTTTGTGCTTCGTCCTCCATTTTCGTATGCAGGGCCGTCAGCAAAGTTATTGCCTCTGTCAGGGTTCCATTTTCTCCATCATGGTATGGTGTGAACATACAACAAGAAGGCTGGACCTTGGCGCACATCCCTCCTTCCATCTCTGTTATTAGGTCCAGGACATATCTGTTCTGAAGGGTCATAACCCTGATGGCTCTCAGCTCTTCTGTAATTGCATTGAATCCTTTTATTGTTGCATTGATAGTTTGTAGCAGCTCCCACCTGGTGATCTGTAGCCACTTAGCATTTACTGCAGTCTGAAGTCCTAGCATACACATAGATGTCATTATCATTGCTGTCTTCCGGAACAGTTTATGCTCATCTGAAATATCGATGTAAGCCTCTTTTTATTTTGATGAGAAATTATTCTCCCTCTTCATTCGGCAGAGACTGAACAATCTCTTCTTCCTCTGGTGATCATTTATTTTTCGAAATTCGTCAATATGGAGGTCACTTCGGGGAATCACCAATGCTGCAACATGTATCACTACTATAGCGCATATTCCTCCCCAATTCTTAAGCAACTGTATCTAAGCCCTGGATACACTGGCCCAATATCGGTTCATCAACACTGCAGTTCCTCTATTTATTCCTGGGGCTTCGATTATCTGCCCACATCCTTTGTTTTCTCCAACCAGGAGCAAGCCGTCATTCTTGAAGCATGTTGTGCATTCTTAAATGGTATTATGTATATGGGTCCTACTTTGTTGTTAACACATGTTAGTAACTTAGAGTATTTGGCCAATGACTCTAGGCATCTGTCATTCACTATTTGCACTATGCTTACTGGTTCCTTCTTCAATAAGTGTGCAGGGCAAGATAATAGTCCTTCTTCCCATCCGGTGCTGGTGGCAACACGTCCATGCACCAATAGCTGAGGTCTGTAGGAGTATGGGCTCTGCATGTCAACATTTAGACTCTGCATTTCAACATCTGGACCCCGCATTCACATTCACATTTTAGTGAGGGTTTGAAGTTCAGTTGGGGCCCAGTGTGTGAAACACATTGCTGGACTCAAGAGAGTGAGTCTCAGGCAGTATTAGACAGATACCAATGCACAAAGCACATGCTAGAAACGATAACTTTGCTCCATGATGCTATTTCAATGAACTGAACTGCACTGAATATAATACTAACTTAAATCTAATACACCAAGTAACCCAACGCCATTTAACATGTAACTGAATCCCATAATAACATTAAGTGCTAATTAGCTCATGAAATAAACTGGATGTAGATTGAGCCAATGCATAATGCTCTGGAAATGTTAAAAAATAAATTGACCTTAAACGTGCAGGCTGGATCTGCGCGGTGTGGTAGCTGAAAGATTTGAAGATCAGTTCTGCTAAAAAGATGGCTTTGTTTTGGAGCAGGAAGCGAAAGAGAAAAATTAAAAAATGTTGTCTTCAGCAATGCAGTTAGCACAGTGAGAAAAATCATGTGATGTGGGTAGGTCTGGGCAAGGGGAGGTGCTCGTGATTAACAGGGGGTTTCATAAAAAAGTGTTTTGAACCAGAGTAGGGGGGCATTCCTCTTCTGGCACGGACAAAGGAGGCATAAATGCTGGTTGCTGAGCAGACTGAGTCTGGTGCTTGCAAGCTGACTGTCTGCCGGGCTAAGGCTGAAAATGAGGCTGTCTCTTCTGGATTGACGATCCTTAGAAAAACTCCATTGCTGAATACTTATCTCGGTTGAACCTGTGCGAGGCAGGCAGAAAGGCTGGGGAAGATTTCACTGCCAAGCTGAGTCAGGAATATACAATCAACAGACTTAGGTAAATATGAGGTTAATTGAGGTGCTGGTGATGCGAATGATACCATGTAGCACAAGTTAAATAGTTCAGTTCATTTTCGGTGCTGCATTAGAGATTCAAATTTAAATGTACATGTCATTCTGTGTCCATATTTCTCAAAGTCTTGCTGTTTTTTTAAACAGTATTTTTCTTGCCACGTTTTACGAGGCCAAGGTCAATTGGCAGAGCTTTGCACAGATGGAGCACTGAAAGACGTTGCAAGAAAAAACATACTTGCACTGTGAAGTACAATGTGGCCATAAGTGTCACTCTGTGTAACTTGCATAATTCTATTTTATGCTAAAGAACAAATTCAAAAAAGGTAAGTTATTCTCATTATATTTATTCTGCATTCAGTCCCTTTGATTTGACATGCATAGAGAGAAGTAGGCATGCAGTAAGAAATATCTCAAGTAAAGTAGCTGCAATGAATTTGTTTATTTAGAGACGCTGAATGAACGTGTTGTATTTCAATTGCATTCTTTACATTTGTTGAAACTCAGCCAAAAGGGCATAATGTGGTATTGTACATGAGATACCACAGGAGGGAATGAACCATCTATTCAGAGTGTATTAAGTTGAGTATTTGTTTGTTGTTAGTGACCCTGGTAAAGATAATTGTTAGGCAGTATTCTGAAATTAGTCTCACCACTATAAAAAAAAACACAATAAAAATACCACTAAGTAATAGACATACCCTCAAAATATATTTAACAGGTCTCTCCCAGCCTCCTGGCCCTCCTGATCTTTCAGTCATATCTGAGCTGTCCGTCCTCCTCATCTCGACAACCTTTATTCGTTCTCCAATCTGTGATGGAAACAAAAGTTTTTTTCTTGTCCACCCCATCCCACCTTCCCATCCTTTTTGTCTTTACATAAGTATCATCCAATGAAAATGTTCCTCTTGATTGCCATCATAAAGTTGCCCATTTTCATTTGATTGTCCTCTGGTTGTGTATGCTGCTAGATGACTGGGGCATTTTGCATCATGTTCAAGCATTTCTTTTGCAATAAATGTCCTTGCCGCATTCATGGCATATGGTATTAAGGAACAGACATAACCTCTTTTATCTGATGTTCTCTTTCATGTGCCGATACCATAGATTATGTTTTAAATGAGCCGAATTATCGAGATATGTATTTATATATTCATGGTCTTCCTCAACATCCCTTTTAAATTTAGATAGATGTCTAGTCATATTATAGAAAATGCTGTCTGTACCTCTAGTGGGGCCAGTAGCAAATGTTTCATTGACACCCTTCATATCTGTATTGTTTTTTATAACATGTTCAAACGCCATAATGATAAGGGGAAAAACACACATTATAATACAGAATCATTTCACCATTAATATCCCATGGAAAGTCATTGATTTTTTTGATGACAATGCACTTCATGTGTTTTGTAACCTTTCCATTCTTGTTTTTGCTTTAATCTGTAACCGTTATTGCTTTTATGGATCACTTTTTGTTTATCAATATCTGCTATTGTTACTCTACAAATGATATAATTGTTCTTGGGATTTCCAAAAAACATAATATACTTGTATATCTTCTTATAGAGCTGGATAATACTGTAATATGTATGAAAACAAAGCACACGAGAATGTGTGTATCATTATTATAATAGGTAGCATGAAAGGTGAACAATGCTTCTTTTCTTTAGGCTCCATACTTTCTTCTCATTGTCTCTTGAAATCTGTCAAAAAAGTTCCAGGATAACTGCAAGTCTATTTACTCATTATAACATTTGAGAAACTGTCAAATCCTACAACTTCCCCTTTCTCTTTGCCCAAATCCTCCTCACCTGAGTCTCCGGCAGAGCTAGTAGAAGTTGCCCAATCCTGTCTTCTTCTGTACTTCTTTGGTTCTTTTTTCTTTTTGGTTCTCCTTTGGCGTAAATAAGGACGTGGCTCCTCGGAGGCCACCGTGACCGGATGGGAACCAAATCCAGTGATCTCCCAGGAGCCAGTCCCAAAACTCCAGGGAAAAAAAAGCTGTTGGCTAAAAAAAACCCTGTGTGGCAGATGTTCTTGAGAGTACTGCCGGAATGGATAGTACCAATAGGAACGTTCCAAGGATGAAGTCCAATCTGTTAACTGTGGTTCCCGCTTGTGGTGAAAAGAGGGCTTGGAGTAGTAGATCTGCTGAAGTGAGTTATGCGATCAGATGACAAGAATCGACTTTGGAGTAGGGAAGGAACTGCAGGTTCCAGCATGCACCCCAGAAGGTAGATGTCGAAGGAAACTGCAATCCAGCTAGTACCGCAGGAGGCAGGCGGTATGTTGGACCAGCAGCTCCTTAGCTAGCGGGTCCGTAGGAAACCGGCGGCACCAAGAACCTCGGTACCGAGATAAATGGTAAACGGGAAATGTGAACGCTGGTAGGAGAACTGGAAGCAAACATAGCCTATGAAACAGGGAAGACAGAACACGAAAGGAATAAGAAAAGGGTAAGTAGAAATGGAAGAATCGGGAAGTAAGAAAAGGATAGAAGGGCGTAGAACGGAAAAAACTAGTAATACACAAGTAGAAACGAAACAAGATGGGATAGGAACCGAAGGAGGGATAGAAGGAAACTCCCGTGATCTTACCAGAAAATACTGCTGAACAAGAAATACACCTGGAAGAGGTGACACCGCGGGTGATTGCAGAAAGGGAAAAAAGGCCGAAGGCAAGGAAGCAGTAAGGTTATCTGTTAAACAGAGTAATACGAGCAAAGGGGCAATGAACAAAGTTAATAGTTAACGATGATACAACGCACCGTTGTTACTGTGCGTGATGCGTATATACGCTCCGGCCGCCATCTTGGTGGAAGACTAGACCGTAACCGGACGTTGACGGCATCCACGTTAGGTGTATCTCCACCTATACCATAACTTCCATGGCTGGTGCATAACAGTATGCCCCCTTCTATGCCGGAACCCTCCTGGTTTACTGGGATATAGTCTGTGAAACTTCTCTATTAGTTCCGAGGCATGTTTATGCGACCTAGTTTCCCAAGTTCTTTCGGAAACAGGGTAACCCTTCCAATGAACTAGGTATTGCAATGTTCCTTGTTTGTAACGTGAATCTGTCAATCTGGCTACTTCATACTCCTCTGGAATCGGGGACGTCTTGATGTCTTTCTTTCTGGTTCTTCTGTGGAATGGATCCTCGATATGTTCTTTCAACAAGGAGGTATGGAATACAGGGTGTATTCTACTGAAACAAGCAGGTAGCTTTAATTTGTACGCCACAGGATTGATCTTAGCCTCTATACGAAAGGGACCAATATATCTCGGGGTGAATTTGCCTAACCTCGCCCACCTGGGTAAGTACCTGGTGGAAAGCCAGAATAGTGATCCTGGACCCCATTGAGGTACTGGTCTTCTCTTGGTGTCAGCATATCTCTTGGAATTCATCCTGCTTTCTTCCAAGGTATGTAGAGCAGAGGCATGTATCTGTTGGATTTCAGCCAATGTTTTATCCACAGACGGTGCTTTGGTATCGCTAAAGCCAATCTTGGGAAAGAAGTGAGGGTGATAGCCGTAAGTACACAGAAATGGACTCATACCAATAGATGTGTGGCAAGTATTGTTGTATACAAACTCTGCCATGGGGATCAAGGAATCCCAATCGTCTTGTTCCTTATTACAGAAACAACGGAGGTACTCTTCAAGAGTGGCGTTGAGTCTCTCCGTCTGTCCATTTGACTGCGGGTAATAACCTGATGACATTGCTCTATGGATTCCTAGCTCCTTACAAAGTATGGACCAGAACTTTGAAGTGAACTGAACGCCCCTGTCAGAAATGATCACTCGGGGTAGTCCATGTAGCCTTACTATGTCTTTAAGAAATACTGAGGCTGTTTCTGCTGCCGAGGGTACTCCCTTTAGAGAAGATAAATGGGCTTGTTTGGAAAACGAGTAAACCGTTACCATTATTGCTGTCTTTCCCTGAGAGGAAGGAAGGTCCACAATAAAATCCATAGAGATGTTTTCCCAAGGGCGAGTGGGCAGATCAGGTTGCTGTAATAGACCGATAGGTTTCTGCCTAGACACCTTAGCACTGGCACAAACTGAACAAGACCTGACATATGACTTAACGTCAGAATTAACCGAAGGCCACCAGAAGCTTCGGTTAGTAGCTCATGTGTGGCCTTCTGGCCTCTATGTCCAGCCAGTGGAAGGTCATGACATAAGCTCAGTGCTTGTTCTTGGAGTTCTGGAGTGGGTAGAAAAAGAGCTGACTTGTAAAACCATAACCCTTCTCTCTCTTGTAGACCCTTGGAAGCAGGTGTCTGTTTCGTGCAGGATTTGTAACCTTCCTGTGCCTTCTGGAGATGGAGATTGATCACAGCTATGAATCTTTGTTTGGGTAACAACTTCTCTTCGTTGACCAATGCAACCTTCTCCTGTCCGGCTCAGGCCAACTTCTGGAAAGAGCATTGGCTACCCCGTTCAATGTACCTGGTATGTAGGTAATCTGGAAATCAAAGGTCGAAAAGTAATAGGCCCAGCGGGCATGACGTGAGTTATGACATTCCATCTGCTGGAGGACCCTTAGGTTTCTATGGTCGGTTCTTATGAGGAATGGATTGGTTGCTCCTTGTAAGAGGTGTCTCCACTCTTCACAAGCCATTCTCATGGCCAGCAATTCTCGCTCAAGTACAGAATAATTCCGCTCACTGATGGTGAGGGTTCGTGAGTAATAAGCGATAGGGTGTTCCTGACCTTCTCTGTACTCCTGTAAAAGCACAGCTCCCAGAGCGCCGCCGGAGGCGTCAGTCTCAACTATGAAAGGTTTTGACTGGTCTGGTTGTATAAGAACAGGAGCTGTGGTGAATAGTTCCTTTAGTGTGGCAAATGCTTTCTCGGCCACTGGATTCCAGGAAAAAAGAACTCCCTTCTTAAGGAGTGAGGTTAGAGGTAACACTATCTCATAAAAATGCGGAATGAAGCGGCGGTAGAAATTCGCCAATCCGAGAAAGCATTGGACCTCCTCGACCGATGAGAGTTCAGGCCATCTGAGAATGGCCTTAACCTTATCTGGATCCATCCGTATGCCTGTAGAAGAGATTATGAATCCAAGATAGGGTATCTCTGAAACTTCAAATGAACACTTCTCAGGCTTGGCAAACAGATCGTTCTCTCTTGGCCTACGAAGAACCTCCTTAACCTGAGTAGGGTGTTCCTGTAGTGAGCTGGAGAATACCAGGATATCATCCAGATATACTACAACAGATATGTTGAGCATGTCCGAAAACACCCGGCCCATGAATGTCTGGAACACCGCTGGGGCATTTACTAGACCGAAAGGCATTACGCAGTACTCAAACAACCCCAGCGGTGTTCGGAAGGCGGTCTTCCATTCATCGCCATGACGTATCCTTAGCAAATGATAGGCACCTCGTAAATCAATCTTAGTGAATAATTGTGAGTCCTTAACAGCTTCTAGGATATCCCTGATGAGGGGCATGGGGTATCTGTCCCGAACAGTAATACTGTTCAATCCACGGTAATCGATACAAGGACAGAGTTCTTTGGTACCCTTCTTTGCTACAAAAAACAAAGACGCACCGCCTGAGGACTTCGAACTTCTGATCAGCCCATTGCTGAGATTGGAATCGAGATATTCCTTAAGCGCAGTCCGTTCCAGTTGGGATAATGGATACATCCTTCCGAAGGGCAAGAGTACGTCCTCCTTGTGCTCGATGCTGTAGTCCTCAGGGCAATGAGGTGGAAGGAGTTTGGGCAGAACATCTTCGAATACGTCCTCGTATTCCTTGTACTGCCCTGGAATAGCTGAAATCATCAACTGTGGTTGGGCTACCTGGTAGGCGGATTGTACCTCAGGTTGTGGTACCTTGATACAGTTATTACCGCAGTATTCAGAGTCAAAACTCAATCGATTGGCACTCCAGTTGATGCACGGATTGTGAAGTCTCAACCATGGTATTCCCAATATGAGAGGGAAGTGTGCTGCTCCAATCACATCAAAAATGACCTTTTCGTGATGGTTACCCATTGATATCTGCATGGGTAGTCTTTCCATGGTGATAGGTCCAGAGGATAAAGGACGGCCGTCTACTCCCTCTACTGGTATTACCTTCTTCTTGGGTTGGAGAATGATCATGTTGTCCTTAGCCCAGGAGATATCTATAAAGTTGCCTGCTGCTCCGCAGTCCAACATGGCTAGAACCGGAATACATCTTCCTGTTGTTGTGGTTAATGATACTTGAAAAATCATTAAACTGTTATCCTCTGCTCCTTCTGCTGATCCTGTGGGGTTGCAAAGACTTGAGCTACTCTCCCCGTTGCCTCCCTTGCAGAGGGACGAGGTTGAGCGTTTCCCTAACGCCGGAAGGTAATCTCGGTACAGTCTTTCAGTTGATGTTTGGAGGACCCGCAGTACATGCATATGTTTAGCTCGCGCCTGCGTCTTCTTTCTTCTGATGTCAACGGTCCACGAGTAGCTCCGATCTGCATTGGTTCCTCAGTGGAGGATCTATCCTTTGGTAATGGAGGAGGGTTGTAGTTCGGCTGACCTCCTCGGACTCTCTTCCTCTCATGGCGTCTCTCGTTTATTCTGAATTCGATCCGTAGAACCAAGGTTACTAGCTCAGCAAAAAGTGTCAGGCCTGGCTACTCAAGCTAATTCGTCCTTTATCTCCTCTTGGAGTCCTCTACGGAATATGGTCTGCTGAGCGGTATCCGGCCATCCAGCCAAGGTAGCCAACCCTTGAAATTGAGATATGTGGGATTGCACATCTTGGTTCCCCTGTCTAACGTCCAACAGTGCCTCATATGTTGAGTACTGAACTTCTGGCCTCTCAAACCGTATCTGTAACTTGCGAATAAGCAAGGCATAGTTGTTCACTGATGGATCCTCAGCCGTCACCAAAGGTGTTGCCCATCTCAAGGCATTACCTGTCAGGTTGGATACCAAGAACCCTACCCGGGCTCTTCCAGACTCGAAGGCCCTCTTTCTGAAGGAAAAGTATACTGAACATGCATCAAGAAAATCCTTTATACCCTTTGGGTTTCCGTCGTACTTGGGCATGGAGAAAGGCATTGCCGGTAATTCACCTCTTACTTCATCTCTGGTTGCGGCTTGGTTCCGCAATGTCTGGTTTTCAGCCTGGAGTGCTTGCATGTCGACTCGCAGGCCTTGAATGGCATTGCACATCTCCTGTATCTGTTCTGGCATAGCCATTGGAGTCTTCTCTGGGCGTTGTATACTGTCAAATCCTACAACTTCCCCTTTCTCTTTGCCCAAATCCTCCTCACCTGAGTCTCCGGTGGAGCTAGTAGAAGTTGCCCAATCCTGTCTTCTTCTGTACTTCATTGGTTCCTTTTTCTTTTTGGTTCTCCTTTGGCGTAAATAAGGACGTGGCTCCTCGTAGGCCACCGTGACCGGATGGGAACCAAATCCGGTGATCTCCCAGGAGCCAGTCCCAAAACTCCAGGGAAAGATACTGTAGATACTGTTCCAGAGCGGCATTCAGTCGTTCAGTCTGTTCATTGGTTTGGAGGTGGTAGCCAGATTACAAAGCCTGTTCGATTCCCAGAGCTGTGCAGAGCAACTTCCAAAACTTGGAAACGTATTGGCTACCACGATCCGAGACAATCCTGTCTGGGAGCCCATGTAGTTTAAAGATGTCCTCGATGAACACTAGTGCCATGCCATCTGCAGTGGGCAAACCTAGAAGCGGGGAAAAATGAGCCATGTTTGTAAGAGAGTCCATGGATACCATAACACAGGAACACCCATTGGATAAAGGTAGATCGACAATGAAATCCGTAGTGATATGGCTTCAGGGACGGTCTGGTATGGCATCTTGTTGCAGTAGACCTATAGGTCTTTGGGTTCCATATTTCCTCCGATTGCACACATCACAGGTCTTCATATAGTGTTTAATGTCCTTGGAAAAACCTGGCCAATAGAAAGTTCGCTGAACCTAATCCAAGGTACCAGCTTGTCCTCTGTGACCACCCTTCTTATGATTGTGACACCAGGAAAGGACGTCCTTCTAAAGAGCTTTCGATGGCACCCACAGTTTCCTTTTCCTAAAGAATAAGCCATCAGACTTCCTTAAACCTTTTGGTTCTGGGTGGTTTCTTAGCTGCCCCTCTGATCCACTGCAGAAATGGGTTGAGCGTTGCGATGGTTCAGTTTCTGGGAAACAACCTCTCTGCTGTACCTGATGTGACCCTTGAGGTATCCGTTTTCCTAGATAGGGCGTCAGCCAAAGCCTTCTGACTTCCTGGGATGTATGTGATGTGGATGTAACACCTTTTCGGCATTGGCAAGTCCGACATTGTTGGTCACTGTGTAGAAGTTTGCTCCTGGTCCTCCCAATAGGGTTGTAGGGAACCATTGCAACGGTCTAGTGGTTTCACGTTGCCGGCAGAAACATGTGATTGACCACATGACATCTCTTAAGGGAAGCAGAACACCGCGTCGAGTCGTCGCTTCTGCTGAATGTGATGCTCTGTAAGTTTGGAAGGGTTTACTTAGGACATTCTACTTCTTTGACATGCTTGTTCACTCTTTTGTCTAAACCTCTTTTCTTCCCTCGTAGTACCAAACCCCGTCCTTTGTTTCCCACCTTGGTGCCCTCAGGTTCTCCCATTGATTCTCCCGTTACTACGGGTCGGAAGTTGTTCCACACACCTGACCCGATTCAAGACCAGAGTCCGCTGTGCGGAAGTGAGTTCCAAGCCTTTAATTCAATTCCCGTTCATTCCTTCTTGCGCAATTACTCACCCTTCTTTCCTTGTTAAGTGCATTCGTCCTCCTGGGGAGTCCGACGCTCACAGCCACCCGGATGGTTCAAGGCGAAGGGTACCGTTCTCAGAACCGCTGTTACTAGTGAGCATTCTCTTTCCCTTCAAGCTTTACTTTCAAACTTCTTATCCTTTTCCCACTTACCTCTTATTCTCTCGCCCTGCAGAATTCCTTCCTCCCGCTTCGGCTTGAGAAGAATCCATCTTCCAAGAGGGATTGTCCAGGGTCTCCCGCGTCACCCATCCAAGAAGACCGTTCCCCGGCATACAGGGTTTTTTACCCCAGAGGGTTTCCCTGGGGTTCGTGCTACCCTTCACTGGTCTATATTTCCCGGTGATAAGGGCGGGCAGGGACTTCAGGGTGATCTTTCCTTTCTGCAGTTGCTGTTTCCGTCACGTCAAGGCTCGATCAGGTTAGTGACAATCTCTACATTTTTGGTAGTATCGGGATGAGGTATAGTTTATTAGTAACAGTAAGCGACGCCAACTAAAAGACTGACAGGATCGAGCTGTGGCAGGATGGAACAGCAAATGCAGCAGCTGATGGCTGCTATGCAGGCTATGTCCCTAGAGATGCAGGCAATCAAACAGGACAACGCTCAATTAAAGCAACAAGTTACCAGAGCATTCTCTGAGACTCCTCCCATTACTCTAAGCACAGGCAGATTTGATGGGGATCCACACAAGCTCAAGGAGTTTTTGGACAGTTGCACTGTGCAGTTTACGTTTAAGTCCCGTTTTTTCCCAACAGATAAGGATAGGGTGGGATTCTTAATATCACACTTGGCAGGCCCTGCATTATCATGGGCTACCCCTTTAGTTACCTCAGGAAATGTAGTGTTAGACTCATACCCAGCGTTTGTCAATAGTTTAAAGTCTATGTTTAGTCGACAAGAAATTACTGTCTCTACCCAAGAGAAGCTATTGGACTTACGCCAGGGGAGTAAGGATCTCTTATCTTACATTACCCAATTCAAACAATTGTCTGCAGACATAGGGTGGCCGGATGACGGTCTATTGACCTTGTTCCGTCGGGGTCTTTCAGAGGACCTGAAGGATGAGCTCTCCAAGGTCCCTGGACCGGCCAACCTGGCGGAAATGATAACTCTTACAATGCAAATCGACTACCGGCTTCAGGAAAGGGCCCATGAGAAAAGGAGACCGAAGGGGAACCGCTCTCATTTTGATCCTCCCCAACATGTGCCTAAGTCTTCTATTGTTGAGGAACCTATGCAAATAGGATCAGTTAAGGTTCCCTTAACGTCCGCCGAAAGAGAAAGGAGAAAAACCTTGGGTCTCTGCATGTATTGCGGATCCCCCTCTCACATACTACGGGACTGTCCAGTAGTACCCCCGCGCAGAACACGAGCCCCGATGCCAGAAACACCAAGTCCCTACCGTAGAGGGAACCACATTAGGGAAAGCGAAACTAGGTTCCCCACCTAATTTAGGATTATCTCTTGACCAACCCATTCTTAACTCATCCATGGTAGTACTTTCGCTGACCTTCTGCCTACCAGGTAGAATACTCCAAGGCATTCCTGCTTTACTCGATTGCGGGGCAGCAGGGAATTTCCTAGACGATCAGTGGGCTGCCGCCCACGGGATCGCAATAATTCCTAAGTCCTGCTCCACACCCATTCAAGGAGTAGATGGCAGTCCGTTATCCTCCGGGCCTATTCGAGAGCAAACCAAACCGATCACCTGCCTGATCGCTTCACATAAGGAGAGCCTAGTGTTCGCACTCACAACCCATTCATAAACTGGACAGCAGGGACTCTCTTTTAGGTTCAGAGTACTGTTTGACCCATTGTGTAGCACAAGAAGCAGTTAGGATTCAGATTCCGTCTGGAGAAGTTAACCTTCCTGGGTCTTCATCTATCAGTCAGTTAAAGACTGTGCCCCTCTGTCACCAGCAGTACTATAAGGTGTTCTCTAAACCTCTTTTTCCCACGTTACCACCACATCGTCGAGATGATTGTCATCTCACATTGCTTCCCGACCAACCCATTCCATTTGGACGCATGTATGTGCTATCGATCAAGGAAAAAGAGGCTCTCAAGGAATATCTTCATTGTAACCTGCAGAACGGCTTGATAACCGAATCTATATCTCCTGCCGGAGCGTCTCTCTTTTTTATTCCCAAAAAAGACACAGAGGAATTGCGTCCTTGTATTGATTATCGGGGACTCAATAAAATTACGGTCCCAGACAAGTACCCGATGCCCCTGATTAAGCATATCCTGGAAGCGGTTCAAGGAGCAGCTATTTACACTAAACTGGACCTTCGAGGGGCGTACCATCTAATCTGAATCGCCCCCGGTGATGAGTGGAAGACAGCCTTCCGTACCCCTTTCGGCCACTTCCAGTACCAGGTGATGCCATTCGGACTGGTGAATGCACCAGCAGTGTTTCAAAGGTTCATGGACCATCTGTTTGCAGACATCCTCCTTCATTTTGTTATTATATACCTAGATGATATTCTGATATACTCGGCTAATCAAAATGATCATATCCGCCATGTAAATATCGTACTGGAACGTCTCCAGAAGAATCAATTGTACTGCAAAGTAGAAAAGTGTGAGTTCCACCAAACACAAATCACTGACCTGGGGTTTGTTTTATCAGCACAGGGCATATCCATGGACCGGAGAAAAGTATCTGCCATTCTTGATTGGCCATCCCCCACGTCAGTGAAGGAGATTCAACGTTTTTGGGATTTGCGAACTTCTATCGGAAGTTCATCCCCTGTTATTCTGAAATGATCCTACCTATCACTCTACTACTAAAGAAAGGAGTCCATTTCGCATGGAACGACAAATCCCAACACGCCTTCGACACTTTGAAGAATCTGTTTACTTCGGCATCCATTCTGGTCACTCCGGATCAAAACCGTCCTTTCATTGTAGAGACTGACGCTTCCCACCATGCTTTAGGAGCAGTTCTACTTTAACAGTCTAGACTAGGGGATGAAAGACCGGTAGCTTATCTCTCTAAAACCTTCTCTCCTTCTGAAAAACATTATTCACTGCTTGAAAAGGAACTGCTAGCAATAAAGAAAGCCTTCGAAGAATGGAGACATCTCTTACTGGGCTCCCGCTACCCGATCAAAGTGCGAACAGACCACCAAAACCTGAAGGTTCTCCAAGAAGCACAAACCACCAATAGCAGACAGGCACGATGGGCACACTTTTTTCTTCCATATCGAATAGAATTCACCTTCCTACCGGGGAAACAAAACCTACGTGCAGATGCGCTATCTCGCAAGGACCCTCAATCCACCCGCTTTTGTCCAGAAAAAATGTTCTCTCAAGCATGTTTTGTTTCAGTCATCTCCGATTTTCTTCAAGTCTTAAAATCGGAGACTTCAAAGCAACAACAATGGTGCGAAGAACTAGCCGTCATGCCTGCTGGACATATCTCTGGACCAGGAACGACCTCTCCATACAAAATGAGTTACGCCCATAGAACCACTAGACCATTCTACTCAAAATGGAGGTTGTTCGATGCATTGCCCGGAAAACGATGTCTGCATTTTTCACATCGTTAAAATTCACGTGACTTAGTTCCGTCACGTGTATCACGGCAGTGCGTACATAAGCAGCGTGGAAACTCCGATCGCTGCTTCTGATTAAATCAATTTTGGCGTTTTGCAGCTGAACTCCGGACCTGCGTTCTCGCATTCCCTTCAGCAACTTCTTTGGCCTTTTCTGAGCGTGTTTTCCTTCACACGCTAATTCCTGGAGCCGTGTATCCTGTTCACGTGCCAAATCTCCATGCAGACGCTGTCTGCAAGCGCGGCTGTCCTGAGCTGCGTGTATCCTGTTCGCGTGCCAAATATCCACGCGGACGCTGTCTGCAAACGCGGCTGTCCTGAGCTGCGTGTATCCTGTTCGCATGCCAAATCTCCACGCGGACGCTGTCTGCAAGCGCGGCTGTCCTGAGCTGCGTGTATCCTGTTCGCGTGCCAAATCTCCACGTGGATGCTGTCTGCAAGCGCGGCTGTCCTGAGCTGCGTGTATCCTGTTTGCGTGCCAAATCTCCACGCGGACGCCGTCTGCAAACGTGGCTGTCCTGAGCTGCGTGTATCCTGTTCGCGTGCCAAATCTCCACGCGGATGCTGTTTGCAAGCGTGGCTGTCCTGAGCTGTGTGTATCTTGTTCGTGTGCCAAATTTCCACACGCGGAAACGCTGTCTCCAAGCGCGGCTGGCCTGGCTGCGTGTACGCTGTCGCGTGCAATCCTGCACTTGGTTTTCTGTACTTCTTTAACCCTTTGGTGCCTGTGACAGTTAACAGGTGAAAATCTAATTTTGTTCTTCGTGGGAAAGAAAGTATTTCATGAACTTTTGGAAGGTGATTGTGCACAGTACTTTGGACACTATCCTGTGGTGCACCAACCCGGTATCTAGCGTGAGCCTCGTGCCGTTCGGGATAAGTCTCCCTTACTAATCTTCCCCTTCCTTTATCGTTGTTTCAACTCCTGGTTTCCTTCAAGAGACTTTGTTGAATTCTTCAGTTTGGCCATAAGGTTAGTGTTTCGGATTAATGCTAATACTGTGCTATCATAGTGATTTGAGTTTGGGACAGTTTCTTATGATACTTTATCTATCCTAGGCATATATTACGATACAATACCCACGCCCTTTCCAGTGATCCATCTCTCTGCCTGTTTTATCAGTCAGAGAGTTGTATCATTTGGAAGGTCTAATTTGACCTACCTACAATCAAGTCGTGTGAAAAAGGATCCGGAAGAGCCCTACCAATTGTATCCTTTTTTGGTTACTGTATTCTTTTCAATTGATACATTGGTGATTTATGACAGAATCAGAAGCCATGGAGGGTACGGATCCTTTAACTGTTTTGACTCAGTTAATCACTGACTTGAGAAATGAAATGATTACGGCACAGGACATGCTACGGCATCGAATGGATGTTATGCAAGATGCCATGCATGCTACTCCTCAGGGAGCACAGGTTCCAGTAGCCACTGCATCTGGATCTGGGACTACGACACCATCATTATCACAGGAAACTCTTAAAGTGGTTATGCCCACACAGTTTCCCTTGGCTCCCCCGGAAAGGTTCACAGGTGATCCTAAAACCTATAGAACTTTTGTTAATCAGTGCCGACTTCATTTCCTTTGCCGGCCTAATTCGTTTCCCGATCTAACTACTAAAGCAGCATTCGTGCTTTCCCATTTGGGGGGTACAGCTGCTGCTTGGGCAAATCCTTTATTGGAATCAAATAGCCCCTTGTTGTACGATTGCGATGATCTTCTGGCTGCTATGAACAAAGTCTTTGATATGCGTTACGCTACTCAAGCCACAGATCTGGAGTTGCTGAATCTACAATAAGGCACTCAACCTCTGTTGGCTTACATCGCACGATTCAACCAATTAACAGCCGAAACCCAATGGCCGGAAGACAAGAAGACGGCTGTTTTCTACAAGGGTCTTTCAGAAGAACTCAAAGACGCCTTGTCCACAGTCCCAGTGGTTCCTACAGGTTTTTCAGAATTTCTTGATTTAATTTTACAAATTGATGCCCGAAGAAATGCCCGCAAAGGAGAAAGAAAACCTTTCCTTCATGCACCGGTTCGTTCTGATACACCGGCAGCTTCTTCGAATGATCCTGAACCAATGCAAATTGGTGCGGTGAGAGGCCGGTTGTCTAGAGCAGAAAGAGAGAACCGAAGAAAAAATAATTTATGTATGTATTGCGGTTCATCTGAGCATTTACTGGCGACATGTCCTAAAAAACCAGTTAAGCCTTCGGGAAACGCCAAAACTCGACAGTAGCAGGAGTCCCTGTGTCGAGTGTTACATCAGACTCCATTGCATTTCCAGCGCATGCACCTGTAGCTGTTGAGATGACTTTACGTTTCGATGATCAAGACTTGGTTTCCAAGGCTATGGTTGACTCTGGAGCCACTAATAATTACATCGATATCACATATGCCAAGAAATGTTCTATACCCCTTGTAGACAAGAACAAACCTGAAACTGTTAATACTGTGGATGGATCAGTCTTGATTTCCGGTATGGTAACTCAGGAGACTGTACCTATTCAGATGACTTTATCAAATGGTCATTCGGAGGAAATAGTCTTCGATGTCATTGCGGCTCCTCAATACAAAATATTACTTGGACTTTATTGGTTGACTCTTCATAATCCCGCCATTGACTGGGTTACGGGATTGATCCAATATCCTTCCGTTTTTTGCAATGAACATTGTTTTACCAGTCAGGTGGTGTCAAATAAATCACATATTTTGGCCTCTATGGAGGGAATTTCCACTATTAGTGTGGTACATCAGAGCGGTACACATATACCAAGTGAATATGCAGATTTTGCTGATGTGTTTGACAAAGGTCAGGCAGAACAGCTGCCTCCACATAGGCAGTATGATTGTCCAATTGAACTAATCCCTGGAGCTAAAATCCCTACTGGTCGAGTTTATTCTTTAACTCCCAAAGAAGATGTTGTCTTGAAAGAATACATCGATAAAGCTCTTGATATGGGATTTATACGGCCATCTCAATCGCCGGCTGCCTCTCCTTTATTCTTTGTTCCAAAGAAGGAAGGAGATCTAAGGCCTTGCATTGATTACAGGGCTATTAACGACATCACCATAAAGAATTAGTACCCTTTACCACTGATTAATGTTCTGTTAGATAAATTAGGAACTTCCAAGTATTTCTCTAAATTGGACTTGCGCGGTGCTTACAATCTGGTTCGCATTCGCGAAGGAGACGAATGGAAGACCGCTTTTAAGACGCGGTACGGCCTTTATGAATATTTAGTGATGCCTTTTGGTCTTTGTAACGCTCCTGCCACATTTCAGTTCTTCATGAACGATATCTTCAGAGATATGATGGACCAATTTGTGGTGATTTACTTGGATGACATTTTGATATATTCGTCGTCTTTTCCAGAACATGTTAAACACGTGTTAGCTGTCTTACAAAGACTGAGAGAGAACAAACTTTTTGTTAAAGCCGAGAAATGTGTCTTTCATACACAAGAAGTGGAATTTCTGGGTTACGACATTACCAATCAAGGTGTTCGAATGAGTCGTTCCAAAGTGAAGGCCATATTGAATTGGCCTGTTCCACACAATGTCAAGTCATTACAGTCATTCCTAGGTTTTGCACATTTTTATCGCAAATGTATTCGTTCTTTCTCCAAAACAGTGGCCCCATTGACAGCTTTAACTAGTTCCAAAGTTCCATTCTGTTGGAACCAGAATGCCCAAGCTTCTTTTGAGAGGTTAAAGGAAGCATTTACCACTGCACCTGTACTTCAACATCCTGATCCGGATTGTCAGTTTATCGTTGAAGCAGACGCTTCCAGTGTCGCTACAGGAGCTGTACTTTCGCAAGTTTGTGCAGAAACCAAGGAGGAGCATCCAGTTGCTTTCTTCTCACGTAAACTTACCTCATATGAACAAAACTATACTGTCACGGAGCGTGAATTACTTGCAATCAAGGATGCTTTCCGAGAATGGCGACATCATCTTCTTGGGGCAAAACATCAGGTGCTGGTGCATTCGGATCATAGAAATCTTCAGGCATTCAAAACTATGAAATGTCTTACAGCTAGACAGGCCAGATGGAATGTTTTTTTTTGCTCAATACGTTTTTCGAATTACTTATCGCCCTGCCAGACAACATGTCAAGTCGGATGCTTTGTCTCGCATCGGTGAGAAGGTGAAAGAAGAACCATCGGTGCAAAATAAGTTTTTGGCAGATCACATGATATGTAGTTGTTCTGCACAACCTTCCCTAAAAAACGAGTTACAGGAGTGGGTGAAACTAAATCCACAATTGATTCAGGAATTGAATATTGATATATACAATGGTTTGCCTTTCAAACAAGGAGTACTCTCTCTACCAACTGGTACCACTCAGAACAAGGCCCTCAGTTGGGGTCATGATTCCTTGATTGCTGCCCATCCTGGACAGAAGAAGACTCTAGAGTTGCTGAAAAGATGGTGTTGATGGCCGTCTATAACACAAGATGTTATAAATTATGTTTCAACATGTTCTGTATGCAGTCAATGCAAGAACACTCCTGGCACCCCAGTGGGTTTACTCCAGTCCCTACCTGTTCCTAAAAAACCATGGGACATGATATCAATGGATTTTGTGGTAGAACTTCCAAGAAATAAAGGCTACGATACCATATGGGTGGTGGTGGACTACTTTACAAAATTGGCGCTTTTTATCCCCTGTATTGGTGTACCAACTGCTGCTGGTCTGGCTGATCTATTCATCCGGCATATATTCCGGTTTTTTGGTCTACCTTCAGTGATAATCACTGACAGGGGTTCACAATTTGCGTCACGTTTTTGGAGAGCACTAAATTCGGCATTATTAATTGATGACAGGTTGTCTAGTGCTTATCACCCTCAAATGGATGGACAGACTGAGAGAGTCAATAGCACTATAGAACAATGTCTGCCATTTTTGTGCCTGCTGTTTCAGTCAGATTGGCTCAATGTTCTGCCAGCAGCGGAGTTCGCCTACAACAATTCCTACCAGAGTGCCATAGGTACTTCGCCTTTCTATGCTTTGTATGGGCAACACCCACGATCCATTCCTTTGGATTCCAGTTTGTCTTTGGATACTCCTGCAGCAGGACGTAATATTAGAGATCTAAAGAATCTACAGACGAAAGTTAAGCAGCAATTGGAGCAAGCTAAAAAGCGAGACAAGACCTATGCCGATGCTCATAGAATCCCTGCACCCGTTTACAAAGCAGGTATGAAGGTATGGCTGTCCACAAAAAACTTGAGGATACCCGGTAAAAAGAAATTGTTGCCTAAATACATCGGGCCATATGAAGTGCTCCACGTTATAAATCCGTCTGCTGTCCGTCTGGCATTGCCACAACGGTGGCGAGTGCATCCTGTATTCCACGTGTCACTCATCAAACCGTGTTCGGATGCTACTAGATTGCCTATACGGCCTGTTGCTATTTCTGTGAAAGAGTCAGACGAATATGAAGTACAAGACATACTGGACATGAGGCTATGGTCTGGGAAACCATATTATCTGGTGGATTGGAAAGGTTATGGTCCCGAGGATAGATCCTGGGAACCTCTGTCTAACATTCATGCTCCTGCTTTATTAAGGCGATTCCACTCGAAAAGGGGAGAGGCTGCTCCTTTGGGGGGTGGCACTGTCATGCCTGCTGGACATATCTCTGGACCAGGAACGACCTCTCCATACAAAATGAGTTACGCCCATAGAACCACTAGACCATTCTACTCAAAATGGAGGTTGTTCGATGCATTTCCCAGAAAACGACGTCTGCATTTTTCACGTCGTTAAAATTCACGTGACTTAGTTCCGTCACGTGTATCACGGCAGTGCGTACATAAGCAGCGTGGAAACTCCGATCGCTGCTTATGATTAAATCAATTTTGGCGTTTTGTAGCTGAACTCCGGACCTGCGTTCTCGCATTCCCTTCAGCAACTTCTTTGGCCTTTTTTGAGCGTGTTTTCCTTCACACGCTAATTCCTGGAGCCGTGTATCCTGTTCGCGTGCCAAATCTCCACGCGGACGCTGTCTGCAAGCGCGGCTGTCCTGAGCTGCGTGTATCCTGTTCGCGTGCCAAATATCCAGGCGGACGCTGTCTGCAAACGCGGCTGTCCTGAGCTGCGTGTATCCTGTTCGCGTGCCAAATCTCCACGCGGACACTGTCTGCAAGCGCGGCTGTCCTGAGCTGCGTGTATCCTGTTCGCGTGCCAAATCTCCACGCGGACGCTGTCTGCAAGCGCGGCTGTCCTGAGCTGCGTGTATCCTGTTTGCGTGCCAAATCTCCACGCGGACGCTGTCTGCAAGCGCGGCTGCCCTGGGCTGCGTGTATCCTGTTCGCGTGCCAAATCTCCACGCGGAAATGCTGTCTCCAAGCGCGGCTGTCCTGAGCTGTGTGTATCTTGTTCGTGTGCCAAATTTCCACACGCGGAAACGCTGTCTCCAAGCGCGGCTGGCCTGGCTGCGTGTACGCTGTCGCGTGCAATCCTGCACGTGGTTTTCTGTACTTCTTTAACCCTTTGGTGCCTGTGACAGTTAACAGGTGAAAATCAAATTTTGTTCTCCGTGGGAAAGAAAGTATTTCAGGAACTTTTGGAAGGTGATTGTGCACAGTACTTTGGACGCTATCCTGTGGTGCACCATCCCCGTATCTAGCGTGAGCCTTGTGCCGTTCGGGATAAGTTTCCCTTACTAATCTTCCCCTTCCTTTATCGTTGTTTCAACTCCTGGTTTCCTTCAAGAGACTTTGTTGAATTCTTCAGTTTGGCCATAAGGTTAGTGTTTCGGATTAATGCTAATACTGTGCTATCATAGTGATTTGAGTTTGGGACAGTTTCTTATGATACTTTATCTATCCTAGGCATATATTATGATACAATACCCACACCCTTTCTAGTGATCCATCTCTCTGCCTGTTTTATCAGTCAGAGGGTTGTATCATTTGGAAGGTCTAATTTGACCTACCTACAATCAAGTCGTGTGAAAAAGGATCCGGAAGAGCCCTACCAATTGTATCCTTTTTTGGTTACCGTATCCTTTTCAATTGATACATTGGTGATTTATGACACTAGCGGCATCTTATCACCTTACAAGAGATCAAGGGTTATATTATTATGAAGATAAAGTACTTGTACCAACTCAATCTTTGCAAATAGAGGCCCTTCAGATGTGCCATGACTCCCGAGCAGCCGGACATCGGGGCGTTCAAACAACTCTAGATTTGATCAGACGTCATTTCTGGTGGCCTACTCTTCAATCAGACGTTTCTGATTATGTAAAAGCATGCAGTATATGCATCCAATCAAAGACACCACGTTCTCTTCCCTTTGGATTACTAGCCCGAATGCCCATACCTGAACGCCCTTGGCAAATCATATCTACCGATTTTATTGTGGAACTCCCTCTTTCTTCAAATATCACCACTATCATGGTAACCATTGATTACTTCACCAAGCTGGCCCACTTCACTCCGTTACCCAAGATTCTACCCAACTGCTCAGATGTCAACGATATTCCTTACTGAAATTTTTGCGAGGCATGGTCTACCAGACAAGATAATATCCGAACGAGGTCCACAATATACCTCTAAGTTCTGGAAGGGAGTGTGCCAAGTATTAGGCATCAAAAGAGCCCTAAGCTCAGGGTATCATCCCGAGACCAACGGGCAGACAGAACGTCTCAACCAGATCTTAGAAAGCTACCTGAGATGCTTTGTTTCAGCCGCCCAAGACAACTGGACGGATCTCTTGCCTTTCGCAGAATTTGCGTATAACAATGCCAAACACTCCGCACTGAAGTCAAGCCCCTTCTTCTGCTCGTATGGTTATCATCCTTCTTTTGTACCTAATGGTCTTTCTACTTCTACGTCCTTTGTTTCCCGCCTTGGTGCCCTCAGGTTCTCCCATTGATTCTCCCGTTACTACGGGTTGGAAGTTGTTCCACACACCCGACCCGATTCAAGACCAGAGTCTGCTGTGCGGAAGTGAGTTCCAAGCCTTTAATTAAATTCCCGTTCATTCCTTCTTGCGCAATTACTCACCCTTCTTTCCTTGTTAAGTGCAGAACCGCTGTTATTAGTGAGCATTCTCTTTCCCTTCAAGCTTTACTTTCAAACTTCTTATCCTTTTCCCACTTACCTCTTATTCTCTCGCCCTGCAGAATTCCTTCTTCCCGCTTCGGCTTGAGAAGAATCCATCTTCCAAGAGGGATTGTCCAGGGTCTCCCGCGTCACCCATCCAAGAAGACCGTTCCCCGGCATACAGGGTTTTTTCCCCCAGAGGGTTTCCGTGGGGTTCGTGCTACCCTTCACTGGTCTATATTTCCCGGTGATAAAGGCGGGCAGGGACTTCAGGTTGATCTTTCCTTTCTGCAGTTGCTGTTTCCGTCACGTCAAGGCTTGATCAGGTTAGTGACAATCTCTACATTTTTGGTGGTATCGGGATGAGTTATAGTGTATTAGTAACAGTGGAAGTCATATTGGGGAAAAGAATGTGCCCATCGGGCTTGACGGGAATTAATACAGTCCATGGACTGTAAGACTTGCAAAATCTTGTGATCCGTTCTGATGATGAAAGGCGTTCCCTGCAACAGGTGTCTCCATACCTCACACGCCTTCTTTATGGCTGATAATTCTCTTTCGATGACCGAGTAGGTTTGTTGGCTCGAGGTGAGGGTTTTAGATAGGTAGGCTACAGGCTGTTCTTCATTGTCATGTTCCTGTAACAGGGCAGCCCCTATAGCTGCTGCTGAGGCGTCGGTCTCCAATATGAATCATTTGCTATGATCTGGCTGACGGAGTATGGGAGCACTACAAAATTGCTTCTTCAACTGTTGAAAACTGTCTTCAGCTTGAGGGTTCCAAGCAAATGGCTTTGAGGATTTCTTAAGAAGATTAGTTATAGGCAGGACCAAATCTGAGAAGCCAGATATAAAACGCCTGTAGAAGTTGGCCATGCCCAGAAACCTTTGGACCTCCTTAACAGAGGTAGGAGCCTGCCACTGGAGAATGGCATCTACCTTTCTTTGGTCCATCTGAATGCCTTGGGGTGAAAGGATAAACCCCAGATAAGGTACTGAAGTAGCTCCAAAGATGCACTTCTCTCTCTTTACCAGTAGGTGATGTGATTTGAGTCGTTTTAACACTTCCGTAAGATGGCCCAGATGTTCTTGTAAGTTCAGAGAATAGATCAAAATGTCATCAAGATATATGACGACGGACACAAACAGAAGGTCTGAGAAGATCCCATCCATAAATCTCTGGAATATTGCAGGTGCGTTCACAAGTCCAAATGGCATTACGTGATATTCGTAAAGACCAAAGGGGGTCCGGAATGCTGTTTTCCATTCGTCTCCGGAGCATATTCTGAGGAGGTGATGGGCACTAAGTAAATCCAGCTTGGTAAACATAGAGGCATTCTGGACGGCTTCTAGGATGTCAGGGATGAGTGGTATGGGATACCGGTCCTTCTCAGTTACCTTATTGAGCCCTTTATAGTCAATGCATGGTCAAAGGTCGGTTGAGTCTCGTTTGGGTATAAAGAACAGAGGAGCCCCTTCCGGGGATTTTGAAGGCCTAATGAGGCCGTTGTGTAGGTTCTGATCGAGGTATTTACATAGCGCCTCCTTTTCCGTCTTAGACAATGCAAACATTCTACCAAAGGGTACTAATGCGTCTGGTACCAGATCTATGCCGCAATCTTCTGGTCTATGAGGAGGTAGTTCCAAAGGAGAATCTTCAGCAAAAACTGCACTGTATTCTTCTAACACCTGGGTAATGGAATGGACACCAATAGTTGTGACAAGAGCAGTGGGGATGGTTCTTGCAATTTGGTAGGACGATCCCTGGAAACAGTTGGTATGACAATAGCTCCAATTGAAACTCAAACAGTTGGTCTTCCAGTCAACACTAGGATTGTGTTGACGTAACCAGGGGATTCCTAAGATCAGAGGAAAGTGTGCAGCATGGATGATGTCAAAGGCGATGACCTCTGAATGTTGATGTATGGTGAGTGGTAATGGTTTGGTGGTTTGAAGAATAGGCCCAGAACTGAAAGGCTTTCCATCCACACCCTCTACCTTTTAGCCATGAGTGCGGTCAATGCATGTGGCTCCAACCTTGTCCTCCCAGAGAGTGTCTGCGAAGTTTCCTGCAGCTCCACAGTCAAGCAACGCCAGAGTCTCCACTTGATTGCAGTTTACCGTGACCTTGACTGTCAGAACCAGAAGGCATGAATCCTCTGAAGTGTTGGAGGAATCAATGGACATCGACACATAGGGACTACCAGATGGCCCTCGATATCCTGTCCCTTCTAGGATCGAGGTTGTCGTTTTCCGACGGCTTGTTGAGCAACTCAGTCCAGGTACGTACAGAATGTTTAGCGGATCCACAATAGGCGCATAGTCCTTGTTCTCTTCTTTTATTTCTTTCCTCAGGAGTCAAGGAACGGCAAGTGGCTCCGATCTGCATGGGTTCCTCAAACCACTTGACCTTTGGTGATGGAGGAGAAGGGGTCAGTGAAAAAGGGCAACGTGTCTTACGTTTCTCGTGGCGTCTCCCCTGCATTCTAAACTCCATTTGGAGTGCGGCAGTCATCGGTTCTGGTAAGGAAGCAGGTTGTGGGAAGTGTGCCAACTCATCTTTTAGTTCTTCTCGGAGCCCCCGGCGGAACAAGATGTATTGAGATTGTTCGGATGATCCGGTCTCCGTACCTAATCTCTTGAACGATGAGATGTACGTCAGCACGTCAGACTGCCCTTGTCTGACATCCAGCAAATCCTCTCCTGCTGCCATAGTTAGTTCGGGTCTCTCAAAAGTGCGCTTCAAAAGATCTACAAATGCGCCGTAGTTTTGGAGTCCAGGATCTGGCTGTGTAACCAAAGGGGTGGCCCAAGCGAGGGCATTGCCATACATGTTTGAGATAAGAAACCCCACTTTTGCGTGATCCGAGGCACATGTGTGGGCTCTGAACGTAAAGTATACCCTGCAGGCATCTAAGAATTCTTTAAGCTTCTTGGGTGACCCGTCATATTTGCCTGAGGACAGTGTCATTGGGGGTAGATCAGTAGAAGGAAGTTCACGAGCTGATACCATTTGTTTCAGTAGGTTGTTCTCAGCTTTCATGTTTTGCATTTCCAGTGAGAGGTTCTGAACTGCGGCTAATAACTCCTGTACTTGTTCCGGAGTAGCCATTGTTGTGGGGTGGAGTTGCAACCTGTCAACTTCCTTGACCTGAATACTCGGAACGTCCCTTTTCCCCTCCTCCTCTTGTGTCTCCTCCTCACCTCAGGTATCGGTGTCTTCTTCCTCCAGCGGGCTAAGGGAACAGCGGGCTCTGTAGTCCTTCTCTTTTTTTGCTTGCAGCTTGGGTCTCACATGGGAAGTAGCCACAGTGAAGGCTGTTGTAAAGCACTACCTTGTGACCCCATTCCTGGGAGGGACCAAAAGCGGGGGAAAAGCCAGCCGCGGCAGAAAAAACCCTGTGGATAGAAGGACCCGGCAGGACCTCCAGTGGAACTTGGGCTCGAGGTGGATCTGGACCAATGAGTAGGTAACAACTCCCTCCGGGAAGGCAAGGTGGTAAGAATTGGAGCAAGTAAATGAGTTACTGGAACAGGTAAGAGACAGGAAAACTAGCGTGTAGGTAAGAGAAAAGGGGAGGAGACACGAGAGAGGTAGGGAGGAACAAGCGAAGGGCACCGAACGGACCGAAGTACGAACGATGAAGGCAGAAAGAGGAGGAAGAATGAGACAGAGCGCGGAAGGCGGCCAAGCACACGGGCTAAGCGAAAAGTTAGAGCGAAGCGCAACAGCAGCAGCAGGGGAAACAGCTGACTGTAGTGGTTGCAACGCAAAGAGTGTTATGGGGGCGTGGCTAAAATAGCACTACGTGCATCCACGCAGTGAAAGACTAGACCGCTGGAGGCACGTAATTCCTGGACGTGATGGGAATCAGGAAGAGTGTAAACAAGCACGGGGCCACAGGCGCCAACTCTGAAGACGGCGCATGACATCTTGGTGTAATCCTCTCTGCTTCTCTGTCAATGCATGACCAAGTTTCTGCTGTGTGCAAAACAGGCCACTTTCATCTTAAGTTACTCAAAAAGGTTCTTCCGCTACTTCCTGTTGCCCTTCATCCTCCCGTTGTTACAGCCATGGTGCTTAGTCGTCTGGATTACTGCAACTCGCTGTATCTTGCGCAACTGAAAGGTCTAATCCAGCGGCTTCAGTGCCTTCAAAATTTAGCTGCTCATGTTGATACAGGCTCTCCTTATGGTGCTCACATTACGCTGGTGCTGCATGCTTTGCATTGGTTCCAGGTTAGTCGAAGAATTGAGTTTAAGTCAATGTGTATCATTCATCAAGCACTTCATGGATTGGCAGCTGAGTACCTTCAGTCTAAATTTACCCATTACCACCCCTCTCGTACGCTTCACTCTATTTCAGCTGATTTGCTGGTAGTTCCCTCCTATCTTTGTAAACGTATTGGAGGCTGGGCCTTTTCAATTGCGGCGGCCCAATTGTGGAACAGTCTTCCGCCTATGATCAAGTCTATACCGAACCATCTAGCCTTTAGAAAATCCTTGAAGACTCTGCTATTCTAACTTCTTTGGGGTCTAGTGGATGTTCCGCCTCCTCTCTTCTTCAGAGCCAAGATGCCTCTGGTGACCGTGCGCTCTAAAATTTCAAATAAGATAACATAAAATAACATAACATAACATAGGCAATGTAGCCATCCCATCTTTAGGGTCATTTTTAACTTCGCAATCCTCTCCTTTAGTAGTCAGTTTAATCTCTCACAGATGCCAGTGGCCTGTGGGTGATAAACAGAATAAAATGTGTGCTTAATGCCTAATAAAAGAACAATTTGCTCAAATAGCTCATTTACAAAGCGGTTCATTGTCAGACCGCAGAACCGCTGCACACCCTATCTTGGGAACCCCTTGCGCACAAGGACTTAGTAGCACATGTAGCATCAGGGTGCATGTATGGACCTGCCTCCATCCATCTAGAAAATGGACAAACCACGACCAGCATATACCTGTAGCTATTGCATGTCGTGCAGCATATCCACATAATCTATATGTAGATGCTGAAAGGGGCCATTGGATCTAGGAATTGCTCCTCTCACTGTTTACAAAGTGTGTCCTGCAGTAAATTTCTGGCAAACAATGCAATTTACAATGAACTGTGCCACATGCTTTAACAGATTCCGGGAAAACCACTCTTCTGCAATTGTAGCAGCAAGTATCTCTCGAGTCGGATGTGCTGGGTAGTTGATGCTCCAGTGCTACTCTCAAAAATGGTTGAGGCATAACTGGCTTTCGAGTGCTATCCTATCTCCAAATTGCTTCAGTGGGGGATAAAGAGCACCCCTGTTTTCTCCATAAATCCTGCTCTTCCTGTGAGGCTCTTCCTTGTATTTCAATTAACTGGACAATAGACAGCATGTTAAAGCCCTCCTTTACTAACATGCACCTTCCAGTCATCTCTTTAACATCTTTCATTTCAAAATTAGACATAGGTGGATAAGACTGCCTTTTTGGCCTCTATGGCTACGGCTTCATTTCCGCAGGAGTTTACGTTTGTTCTTTTTGAATGCGCTGCACATTTTATGACTGCTAGGGTCAACGGAAGACTTAAAGCTTCAATAAGTCTATTCAATAGGGCCGCATGTTGCACTGGAGTGCCGTCTGCGTGGAGGAAGACCCTCCTTTTCCAGTGTGACAGACCTGAGTGTACGGTTGACGTCACATAGGCATAGTCAGAGTACACTGTCACTTCCTCATCCTCAAATCTCTGCAGCGCTTCAATGGGCACCACTCATTCTGCAGCCTGTGGGGAATAATTCGAAGACAATCTCATACTCATGACTACCTCAAATTCACCTGAATCATTTTCATTGTGTCACCATGCCGACCCCCTGCCAGACACCCCTTTCATTAGAGATGCAGGGGTGATGATCCCTGCATCCTTTTCATTGTGTCGCCGTGCCGACCCCCTGCCAGACACCCCTTTCATTACAGATGCAGGGGTGATGATCCCTGCATCTTTTTCATTGTGTTATCATGCCGACCCCCTGCCAGACACCCCTTTTGTAACAGATGCACGAGTGATGATCCCTGCATCCTTTTCATTGTCACTGCACAAAAACCCTCCCTCCTTTTCCAGTGTGACAGACCTGAGTGTACGGTTGACGTCACATAGGCATAGTCAGAGTACACTGTCACTTCCTCATCCTCAAATCTCTGCAGCGCTTCAATGGGCGCCACTCATTCTGCAGCCTGTGCAGAATAATTCGAAGACAATCTCATACTCATGACTACCTCAAATTCACCTGAATCATTTTCATTGTGTCGCCATGCCGACCCCCTGCCTGTCAGGATTAGTCAGGCGAGTATAAAGGCAGCGAATATGGCAAGGGAAATGTGCACTTAATCACACAGTGAATAGCTTCGAATTAAACTACGTGCACGCAGGAACAACGACTCATGTATGCTAGAACCCAGGAGTGCAAATAGAGTGTGACAACAAAACCAATATATGAAAAGGGATGTGGGGTAAGCACCTGACCGCGAGGAAAGTCGGCAAGCGCCTTACCCCCAATTGCTGTTACAGGTACTGACAGCGCTAAACCCACGTGGAGGGCAAGCAATGACAGGATCTGTGAACTAACACTCTTGATGGTATTAAATAAGGGAACTAAAGAACTGTACTCACGAGGACGAGATAAACCTCTTGAATGTCAGCTAGCCCACGAATCCTGTTGATGAAACTGGGACCCAGAAAGGCTAGAACAGCAATGGGAGGAAAACTAAATACCTAAGTTGGAATAGTGATTACAAATTAGTGAGGAAAACATAAGCATTCACACAGGAGCTAGCTACAACCGCACACCACACCTAATAATCAAATGGGAAATAAATGCAGAAGTGCAATGGAAAACATGGAATGGATCCCAATAGAAAGTAAGGATCAGGAGCAGGGAAAAACGAAATAACCAATGCAAACTTCTCCCTACCCCTTCAAGGAAAAGACAGGAAGCTAATCTAAGAGGAAGGCTAAGGCATACGGGTTTACAGCAGCAAAGGACAGAGTCAAAGAAATATAGAACACAGACAAACTGGGCTGCATCTAAAAGGGGAAAGCACTGAGAAATGCTGCCTGCAAACAGAGGAAGACAAAAAGGGAATCAAGGGAGCAGAAATCAATTAGCGCATGAATCCGAGATTCAGGGCGGAGGAACAAGAAAACAGGAACTAGGAACTAGGTACAAAGGCAAGGAACAAGGGACTAGTCACAACAGGAACACTGCAAACGATGACCAGCGCTGGACTGAAGTAAGACTGAGGCTTTTAAAGCTGTTTAACGAGCACACGCCTCAGGTGTGCTGATTGCTGCACCTGCAGCCACAGCTGTTACCTATCCTCCACCCAACCTTGTCCTGCAAGGGTGGAGGTGGAGCAGTGGGCCAGGCATTCTGGGAAGCATAGTCATTTGGTTAAAGAAGCATGCTGGCTGCCAAAAACCTGGAATGGATCCGGAAGGGAAGTAGCTTGGAAAATAGGGATTTAGCGCTCCCAATTCATCACAGCACTGTAGCATAAGGTTCGGAGGAAAGGTCCAGTAGGGAATAAACCCCAAATCATGCCCCCAAGTGGTGGGAACGGGAGCGAAGGGAGCGAGTCGTGACAGTATACCCCCTCCTACGGCCGTCTTCGGGTGCCCGCCACCCGCACGAGACATCTTCTTTCCATGATGGGAGTGCTTTTTCTTTGGAGGTGGTACTAATGGAAACAGTGGCTTCTGGTGAGGAAGAGACTCATGGTTCGAAGAAAGGCATGAAGGACTTGCAGGACCTGAAGCAGAGTTGGAAGGTCCAGGAAGCTCAGTCACTGGGAGTGGACCCTTGTAAGTCTTTGAGGAGGGAGGCAGGCTGGTGCAACATGCCTTAGACAACGGTAGAAGCCCTGTTAGCCTTTCTGCCGAGAGTGGACATGCGGGAGGTGAGGAAATTGCTGGCTTCAGGAAAGGTTTATGTTCAGCCATTAGAGAAGGTGGCGGCTGAGGTAGAGGTTCAGATTTTCTTCTGTCATCCATCTGGGAAAAGGCTTGTGGTTGAAAGTGACTAAGGTTTGACTGCACATGTTCTACGCCTTGGAGACCTGAAAGTCCAATGGGTTGTACAAGGCTGGTACTCCTGGTGACAGTCGTGTAACCACCTTGTTGCACGTGGGATACAACAGCAGGGACGTTTGGCATACTGATAGGAGTGATAGACGCAGTACTTGGTATTTCAGGCGCACTCGCAGAAGGAGCAATAACAGACACATTTTGAACTGCAGCAGTCATTTCCTTCCTTTGGCTACTAGCACCCAACTGGTGCTTCATGGCGGAATTCTGTTGCACAAGTCCTGTAGGTAATACGCCGGTCTGCACCACCCCCTGTGCACACCCAGGTGAGTGGTTCTGACTCACCACTTGGTCCAGCTTGATGACTTTGAAGCGGGAGCTGGCAAAAGTCTCAAACTCTGATGCTGCATTTTTAGGAGGCTCTGATGCTAAAGTGAAGCAGTTGGGAGAATCGTCTTGTGGAAAAGGCAGGCATTCTGGTGCTCCTCCTGAAGCAAAAGAAAGGCAAGCTAGACGTTCATCGACAGTAAATGGTTGGGATTCAGGAGGAATCGCTGGAGCAGAAGAAAATACAGCAGGATCTGATGGTGTAGACAGGTATACCTCTGATATTGGCAGCGAGGCTAAGCAGGATACAGGCGTCTCATGAACTGAAGGCAAATACTCAGTATACTCCGGGACTGAAGACATGCACTTTTGATGGACTACCGGAGGCTCTAAAGCTGAAGGATGATCTGCAGGATGAGTCACTGTATCTGAAGACAGGCAGGCCAGGGGAAACCTTGAGGCTGAAGGCATGCAAGCTGAAGCAATCTCGGTTGCTGGATACAAACATGTCCAGGTCTTTGGGACTGGCTCTTGAGTAAATGGCAGACATGGCAGCGGTTCATTGGTTGAAGACACGTGTGCCAAAGATGACTGCAGGGCTGTGGATTGGATCATAGAAGAGTCAATGGTTGTAGGAGGACAGACAGAAGTCTCAGAAGTTGACAGACACATTGGTGGCTCAGGAATGGAGGACACCTTTAGGGCAGTAGACTCCTTGGCACCAGTAACCAAAGACTGAGCTGTACCCTTGCAGTCCCTTTCTTTAGTGGGTGACACAGAGTCTCTTTCTTTGTAGAAGTCAAAATCAACCAGTGGAATCACCATAGTAAAGTCTCTGTTAATCAGGATTTCGTCAATTGTCCATTCCTCTGTTTTAGCTTCTGAAAGAGGCAGATTAACAATCAACAGTTCAGGAATCGCCTGCCGGTTTTTTGGTTCTGTATACTGTGGAATGAGTCCATCAGAACATGAAATCTGTACTGTCTCTGACTGTTCGTATTGATCAGAATTGGCAGAAGGAAGAGTGAACCCAGAGGTAACATCGTTTTCCACATCAGCTTTAACATCTACTTCAGTCTCAGCAGCTGTATCAAGAGCAGGGCCTAAGCCTACTGTAGTGACTGAATCAGTGTATGCCACCATTGTGGATTGTGTTTGGAAATCAGAAGCTTGTATGTGTGCCAGCTCAGAATTATGACAAACTGCTACACAGGAAATTTTAGGTAAAGGAGTGGCTTGTAAATCTTCAGCTAACTGCAATCCCTGACAAACAGCAGAACAATTGTTAGAAACTGTGCCCAGATTAAGCGCTGTGCTAGACGAAAGACCTTCACTCCCAATAGATCTAACATATTGACAAATATCATGGTTTACCAAAGTCTCTGCACTCAGGGGCTGAACAGTGTTCACTTCCTCAACATCAACAGATAAAGTCTGAGGTGTATTCAGTAAAGAGTGCAAGGTTTTATTCTCCTCTTGTAAAGAAATGAATTCTTGTCTTAACTCCTCAAGCTTAGCTCTTAGCATGCCCTGCATTAACTGTACATCACTATCAGTAGGCACAGGGGGAGGCATAGTGGCATCAGAGCTGGATCCTGCACTAGCAATCTGGATGTGCACCGATTGTACATTGTCCTCTACTGCTTGCAGGTTCTGTGATTTATAGTTTCTCTTACCAACTTGGTCTGTGTTTCCCTTAAGCAAACTATTGACATTAGACCTCTTGGCATTAGGGACTACAGTATGTACCTGTGCAAAGGAGTATGCTTTAGACTGAGGGTAGAAAACAGAAGTTATGCAAGGAACCCCTCCATTCTTTATGTTTGTACCATGAAACTGTTCTATCTGAGGTGAAGCACAACTGGAATCATGGGGTTCAACAACAGAGGTACTCTTGTATAATAAGTCTAACAGTGTGTTGTTTTCTGCGGCTAAGGCTTGCGCTGACATAGAATCGGGATCAAAACAAAAGATAGAACTAGGATCAGGCAATGTAGGATGTGCCATCCTATGGGAAAAATACTTTGCACGTAAATGCCCATTCGTGACAAGGAGTTCATTTAGGTCAGGACTAGTGATTTGATTGTCACAGGTAAATGTAGGGGAAGCTTTCTGTACAAACTTGTTAGAGGCCTTGCTGCCTTTCTTTCTTAAACTTGCCATATTCAATGGGAATTTTGGGCTGGTCATTCTGTCAGGATTAGTCAGGCGAGTATAAAGGCAGCGAATATGGCAAGGGAAATGTGCACTTAATCACACAGTGAATAGCTTCGAATTAAACTACGTGCACACAGGAACAACGACTCACGTATGCTAGAACCCAGGAGTGCAAATAGAGTGTGACAACAAAACCAATATATGAAAAGGGATGTGGGGTAAGCACCTGACCGCGAGGAAAGTCGGCAAGCGCCTTACCCCCAATTGCTGTTACAGGTACTGACAGCGCTAAACCCACGTGGAGGGCAAGCAATGACAGGATCTGTGAACTAACACTCTTGATGGTATTAAATAAGGGAACTAAAGAACTGTACTCATGAGGACGAGATAAACCTCTTGAATGTCAGCTAGCCCACTAATCCTGTTGATGAAACTGGGACCCAGAAAGGCTAGAACAGCAATGGGAGGAAAACTAAATACCTAAGTTGGAATAGTGATTACAAATTAGTGAGGAAAACATAAGCATTCACACAGGAGCTAGCTACAACCGCACACCACACCTAATAATCAAATGGGAAATAAATGCAGAAGTGCAATGGAAAACATGGAATGGATCCCAATAGAAAGTAAGGATCAGGAGCAGGGAAAAACGAAATAACCAATGCAAACTTCTCCCTACCCCTTCAAGGAAAAGACAGGAAGCTAAACTAAGAGGAAGGCTAAGGCATACGGGTTTACAGCAGCAAAGGACAGAGTCAAAGAAATATAGAACACAGACAAACTGGGCTGCATCTAAAAGGGGAAAGCACTGAGAAATGCTGCCTGCAAACAGAGGAAGACAAAAAGGGAATCAAGGGAGCAGAAATCAATTAGCGCATGAATCCGAGATTCAGGGCGGAGGAACAAGAAAACAGGAACTAGGAACTAGGTACAAAGGCAAGGAACAAGGGACTAGTCACAACAGGAACACTGCAAACGATGACCAGCGCTGGACTGAAGTAAGACTGAGGCTTTTAAAGCTGTTTAACGAGCACACGCCTCAGGTGTGCTGATTGCTGCACCTGCAGCCACAGCTGTTACCTATCCTCCACCCAACCTTGTCCTGCAAGGGTGGAGGTGGAGCAGTGGGCCAGGCATTCTGGGAAGCATAGTCATTTGGTTAAAGAAGCATGCTGGCTGCCAAAAACCTGGAATGGATCCGGAAGGGAAGTAGCTTGGAAAATAGGGATTTAGCGCTCCCAATTCATCACAGCACTGTAGCATAAGGTTCGGAGGAAAGGTCCAGTAGGGAATAAACCCCAAATCATGCCCCCAAGTGGTGGGAACGGGAGCGAAGGGAGCGAGTCGTGACACTGCCAGACACCCCTTTCATTACAGATGCACGGGTGATGATCCCTGCATCCTTTTCATTGTCACTGCACCGAACCCCTGCCAGACACCCCTTTCATTAGAGATGCAGGGGTGATGATCCCTGCATCCTTTTCATTGTGTCGCCGTGCTGCCCTCCTGCCAGACACCCCTTTCATTAGAGATGCTGGGGTGATGATCTGGGCATCCTTTTCATTGTGTCACTGTGCAGACCCCCTGCCAGACATTCCTTTCATTACAGATGCAGGGGTGATGATCCCTGCATCCTTTTCATTGTGTCGCTGTGCCGATCCCCTGCCAGACACCCCTTTCATTGGAGATGCAGGGGTGATGATCCCTGCATCCTTTTCATTGTGTCGCCATGCAGACCCCCTGCCAGACACCCCTTTCATTACACATGCAGGGGTGATGATCCCTGCATCTTTTTCATTGTGTCACAGCGCAGACCCCCTGCCAGACACCCCTTTCATTACAGATGCAGGGGTGATGATCCCTGCATCCTTTTCAGTGCCGGCCCCCTGCTAGACACCCCTTTCATTACAGATGCAGGGGTGATGATCCCTGCATCCTTTTCATTGTGTCACAGCGCAGACCCCATGCCAGACACCCCTTTCATTAGAGATGCAGGGGTGATGATCCATGCATCCTTTTCATTGCATCACCATGCAGACCCCCTGCCAGACACCCCTTTCATTAGAGATGCAGGGGTGATGATCCCTGCATCCTTTTCATTGTGTCGGTGCGCCGATCCCCTGCCAGACACCCCTTTCATTACAGATGCAGGGGTGATGATCCCTGCATCCTTTTCATTGCGTCGCCATGCAGACCCCCTGCCAGACACCCCTTTCATTACAGATGCAGGGGTGATGATCCCTGCATCCTTTTCATTGCGTCGCCATGCAGACCCCCTTCCAGACACCCCTTTCATTAGAGATGCAGGGGTGATGAACCCTGCATCCTTTTCATTGTGTCGCCATGCAGACCCCCTGCCAGACACCCCTTTCATTACAGATGCAGGGGTGATGATCCCTGCATCCTTTTCAGTGCCGACCCCTGCCAGACACCCCTTTCATTACAGATGCAGGGATGATGATCCCTGCATCATTTTCATTGTGTTGCCATGCAGACCCCCTGCCAGACACCCCTTTCATTACAGATGCAGGTGTGATGATCCCTGCATCCTTTTCATTGTGTCGCCATGCAGACCCCCTGCCAGACACCCCTTTCATTACAGATGCAGGGGTGATGATCCCTGCATCCTTTTCAGTGCCGGCCCCCTGCCAGACACACCTTTCATTACAGATGCAGGGGTGACGATCTCTGCATCCTTTTCAGTGCCGGCCCCCTGCCAGACACCCCTTTCATTACAGATGCAGGGGTGATGATCCCTGCATCCTTTTCATTGTGTCGCCATGCAGACCCCCTGTCAGACACCCCTTTCATTACAGATGCAGGGGTGATGATCCCTGCATCCTTTTCATTGTGTCACCGTGCAGACCCCCTGCCAGACACCCCTTTCATTAGAGATGCAGGGGTGATGATCCCTGCATCCTTTTCATTGCGTCGCCATGCAGACCCCCTGCCAGACACCCCTTTCATTACAGATGCAGGGGTGATAATCCCTGCACCCTTTTCATTGTGTCGCCGTGCCGACCTCTGCCAGACACCCCTTTCATTACAGATGCACGGGTGATGATCCCTGCATCCTTTTCATTGCGTCACCATGCAGACCCCCTGCTAGACACCCCTTTCATTAGAGATGCAGGGGTGATGAACCCTGCATCCTTTTCATTGTGTCGCTGCGCCGACCCCCTGCCAGACACCCCTTTCATTACAGATGCAGGGGTGTTGATCCCTGCATCCTTTTAATTGCGTCGCCATGCAGACCCCCTGCCAGACACCCTTTTCATGAGAGATGCAGGGGTGATGACCGCTGCATCCTTTTCACTGCGGCGCCATGCAGACCCCGCTGCATTCAGGCGAGGTAAGTGTTGCCTCTTAATTGAGACACTGACCCCCTGCCCAGCCACGCCACCTAAAGGCAGGGCCTGTTTTGGTTGCCAGCGGTGAGTAAGGTTGGGGAAAGCTGACACCGTCTGGTAGGAGGGCGGCAGAGGTGAGAGGGCAAGCACTGAGCAGCCAATCAGACTACTCGCGGCAAGGGCATGTATCAGTAGATAATGCCTGCCATCCAAGCAGCCCGATTGGCTGCCCAGCCTCGGCGAGGTGGGAACGTAGGCCAAGTTCGAACCATGTGCAGGTGTGGGCAGGGAAGGCAATATCCTTCAGGATAGCCATGATGTGACATGGGGGGGGTTGTACAGTAGGGCTGGGAGTAGTGAAGACTTCTATGCACACGCAGGCCGTTATGGTGGCGCAGAGCCCTGTTTTCTCGGGGTTTCTCAGTGAGATTTGCATGCGGGTGGGGAAAGGCCATTGGGGCCTCTGTAAACACCGGCACCGAACACATGGACTCATTTGCAAATAAATGAATGTAATGAATTAATCATAGGACTGCAATAAAGAGCCGGGGGTGGGGTGGGGTTGAGGGGCGCCCCATCCATCCCTCCCCGTCACAGTGATGCAGCAGCTGCGCGTACCGCCTCTGCCCAGCGGCCCCGGGGGCGCGCGCTCTCTCCATCCGCCTCGGGGCGCGCGCTCCCGATGGCCGCCTCCTCCGTGACGTCACCGGGCCAGTAGCGCCGCTCTCCATCCTCTCTGAGCCGGTGCAGGTTGGAAAGATCCGCGGATCCCCCAGCGAACGTCAGGGTCCGGGCAGCGGCGCACCCCACTTTCCCCGGAGCACCCCGTCCCACCATCGCAGAGATGGAAGCGGAGAGCAGGAGTCGTGCATCTGGGGGCTTCTGCCCTCCTGCTCGGCCCCTTTACTGGGCTGTGCTCGGCTGCCTGCTGCTGTTCTCGGGGACAGCCGTGCTGGGGGCGCAGGAGCTGCCTCCCCGCTGCAATGAGGTGAGTGTGCACCCCCGGGTGATGACAGTGCGCGAAGCTCCGGTGCCTACATCTGTGTCACGTATTGGCCTCTCGGCCTACGGGAGGGCTTCAAGGCACATAGCGTCCTGGTGGTTGTCAGCGCCTTTGGCTATCAAGAACGCTGCAGGGGGCTTCAGCTGGCATGATGTTTGATTCTCGTAAGACCCACTGATTCCAAAACACCCCGGAACATCCATGGCACGGCGCCCCCTTTCCTAGTCCATACGTCCTGCAGCAGGTAAGATAGCTCGGTGGGTGACCGCGTTCACTACAGACCCACCATCCTGAACTGTCACCCTTTTGAGGTCTAAGCACTGTCTGCAATTGGATTGGGTCGCCGAGACGCCTAGTAATGTATAGCGCCGAGAAGGCGAGCATTCTAGAAAGCAAACGCTGTAAAAAAGCAGTTGCTACTCGGTGGCCCTTTCATCGTTTCTCGCAACTGTTCCTTTTCACAATTGAAAATTCACTCTAAAAAGTCGTGCTTCCCTAATCAAACATCAGGACACCTTGCAGTAGAAATGTGGGTGCTAAGCTTGTCATAAAAGGTGCGGCCACTTTAATTCCCCCACATTCCATTCAGTGTTACTGCAAGCTTCCTTCTAGCTCATCACGTGTGAATAGTCGCGTCGTTGTGATTGTAGCCAGCTGATGTAACCCTCCCCCACACGGCGGCGGACATAGTGTGAATTGACAGATTTGTGTTTGGAAATACAACGTGACACTGATTTGCAGCCTAATGGTTAATGGTCGGCCCTACAGCTGTGTAATGCACTATAAAGCGACGGTGTTAGATTAGCGACCCAGGTTTCCAGGCGCTCGGAGTAGATTGTCAGCATATAATAAGTGTCATGTTTTGATATAGTGCTTCATGCTGTAGCCCTTCCTTTGTAAACGCTATAATCTGCTTTAGTTATTATTAGCCAGTGTAATCTTACTCAGTGGTTTGATCTTCGGGATGGGAAGGGCTGGCTGTAGATTGCAGCTCGTGGACTGCAGGTGTGTTCCATGGCAGAGGGGACCGTTTAACACTCGCAGCTATCCCTTGGGGTGCCGAGGGCGACACGTGCGATCTGTACGTGGCATGGGGGACGGAGCGGCCCCATGTTTTTATGGTCATGCTATCGAGCTCGGATCAATGCCTTGATTTTCTGTGCACAGTGCACCCCTCTGCAGGGTGTGCTGCGGAAACACGCTGGCTGGTGTAACTGCACCCTGCACAGGACACCCCGGCAGCCGAGTTGCCGCACAAGGCAACACCCTATTGATAATTTCCCGAAGCAGCCCCTTAAGCAAACACCTTCTGTTTACCCTCGGCTTAATTGCCAGGCTATCTTGTGCAGAGCCTGCCTGACCCCCGCCCCCCCCAAACAGTCATGGGTGGATGGTTTAGAATTATTCATAACCACTGGCAGCGGACCCCACGCTCTAGCTGATTGGATTGTGTTGGCAGAGGCCAGCTGTCCAGACTCATAACTAGGACTGTCAACTGGTATTTTTCCAGTGGTACAAACTAAAATAACGCGATGCGATGTCCCCAACTGTTGATTAATCGTGAACCATGTGCGCAGGGCAGAAACACAAGCACTCCTTACAAGACCCATCAGCGTAAAATGAAGAGTATTCATCTAAACTGGGGCCGTTTATTGATACTTTTGGGGGCCAGTCCATGTCGATTTGAAACTGTGATCTCATAGCAACAATTGATAAATGCTGCGCCTGGTGCCTTGACCCGCTGAGCTATAAACCAGGCAGTTCAAAGGGATTCTGGGCCAAAGACCTGGGTTTGGGTACTCCCTTATTCTATCCCGTGAAATGCGGCCCTGGGGCTCGGTTGGCACCTTACTTGTCTTACCTGCCCAGACCACCCTGCTCTGCCCGTCCTACCTCTCGGGCGGGTCCTCCTAGCCCTGCCCAAAGCAGCCCTATAGCGCGGTTATTGTGAGCAGACTGCACCTGTGTCTCCATGGGGACTGGAAAGGATGAGCACGTGGGCATAAACCCGCAAGAGGGGGAGGGGGTGTCGAGTAACCCCGCATTAGCAACACTAAAGGAACCGCAAGGCTTTCTGCAGCAACTTCCTCCTGCAGGCCCCAGTGTAAACAGAGGGCGGCGTCCCTGCATCTTACACAGCTCGCGGTCACCTGCACTCTGTTAAGTGCTCGCTGCTGAGGCCAGTGCTCACAGGAAGGGTCGAATCCGTTTTTCTTTCTGGCCATAGCGCCAGTGCTATGAAGTATAGTCGAAAGCACTATATAAAAAGCAAACTCCCAAGCTATGTTTACCAGGGCCTGTGTGCACTACTGCCTTTGGTACTGGAGAACATGACCTCGTCACCTGGGGCTGGAGACACAGCCATGATAAGCTTGTGTTTAGAAGCCTTCTTTTCTGGCAGCGCTTCGAAGCCTATGGGAATTCACGGCTGTATGAAAGGAACTATTCCGTTTTCTTGTCTTTGCTGGACGCCCAGGCTGCTGGGGGCCTATTAGTCCGCCCGTGCTCTGACTGGTTTGGTACTAGTACTGCTCCAGAATGCTGCGGCACTGCCTCTCCCACACATGGCCTGTCAGAGCCTCTCGTGCTTGTACTCGGTTTCCCAGAATGCTCCATTCTTCCTCTCACCCTAGCTTTGACTGGTTTGGTACTAGTACTTCTCCTGAATGCTGCGGCACAGCTTCTTGTGTTTGCACTCTTTCCCAGAATGCAGTGTTGATACCTTTCTTCCCTTATCTACTTTTAGCGTCTTACAATGTTTGCTTTTCCGCCGCTCCTTGGAGAATGGTTCTCAGGTCCCAGAATACACCATAATGTATCAACCTTTCCTCCGAATCATAACCATTACAGGCTCTCAACGTTACCAGTAACTTCATTCTCTGTTTGTTGGCCTGGTTTTTGTATATTTTCTCTGAGCTGCTATCCTGGCTGCCGCTTGGTAATGAAATCCAGATAGGATATGACTGGTTATTTACAACGCACTTAATACCCAGAGGTTTCTAAGCGCAGACCCGGGGATCGAACCTGTGTTGCTCTGTGTCGTCTTCCTTCCAAGGCGAGCATGTTGTCGAGACGAGATTCACCTCTTGTGCCGCACAGCATCACTCTCAGGTGGGTAAGCGGATGTCACTGCTCGACTCGCAGCCCTCTGCGATGAAGTGACTTACGCCCCCAGCAGTACACGGATGAGTAGTGGCTCCAGCGCCTTCGCAGACCTCACTCTTCTACAAGCCAAGAGAGATCTGTGACGAGTCAGGAATGATACTTGAACACAAGTGAGACATGATTAGTAGAACATAAAAGGCGTGGGGGGGTGAGGGGGAGGGAAGGCCTCGCTGTCCCTGCACTAGCAGAGTTTCCCTACCTAAACTCAAAACCTAGGGTCTGTTGATTTCAGAATGTCCAAAGCAAAACCATCCTGTCTCCAAAGTACTATTCCGTCGCACTCTAACCCAATGAATATTAAGGCGAAAATGATAATGTCTTTGGCCTTGTAAATGTTCAAAAGAAAGAAAATACTTTCACAAAAAGAAGTCTCAAGGATGGGTATCCCTGCTCCAGAGGGTTAGTTCCTTCCCCTGGATTCTTTGTTGCTTTTCTTGGGTTGTAACTAAGAGTTCTTGACATTCCCTTGGATCAACAACAAAAGTTATCTTCAAATTGATTTTCTTTCTTTTTATATTTTTGTATCATGTTCACTTCCAATTTTCCTGGTGTATTTCCCTACTTGGATTTCCTTTGCACATTTGTAACTGCCTGGTATACCCTCCTGCCAGGCTTTCTGGACTCATACTTTTACAGTTGCCTGGTATACTCTCCTCCTAGGGCTTTCTGTAATCATGTGCTTGTAACTGCCTTGTGTACTCTCCTGTGAGGGCTTGTCTGAACTGCACAAACGTATAACTGCCTGGTGTACTCTCCTGCCAGGCTTTCTGTAATCATGAGCTTGTAACTGCCTGGTATACTCTCCTGCTCACTGTCCCACCTTTGATGGTTCTGCTTTTTAGCCTTCTTGGCTAATATACTTCCACTGTGCTCGTCTGCTCTGCATAGGATTCCAGTGAGCAAAGCTGTTCTCCAAATCCGGCAAATGCCCAGGAGTCCACCACTGACTTCTGACGTTCTGACTGCATGTCATTTCCTTCCAGCAGGCTTCTCCCTTCAGGTTCCTGAGCCGGTTGGCTCCACAGATGTTCCTTCGCACGGAGAGGAGCAACTTGTTCCTGCCAGCAGCCTCTTTGCATTTCTTGTTTTGGTGATTTAAATGTCCCGGGCACAGGTGTGTGCTCGCTGCCACTAGAGCGCTGCCTATGCTTGTGGATTCCTGTTTGTGGACACACTCTGCATTACTCCGCTCCGCTTCATCTTCCCAGTATTGTGGGAATAGTAGTCCCTTCCTGAAAACCCTGTATGAATGTTTGCAATGCTTTTTAAAAGCAAACCTAGGTTTGGAAGAAGAGTAGGTGGAATTGGGAAAAGTGTCTTTCACAATTTTACAAGGCTGCTTAGATTTTGAGAGTTGCCCTTTGGAGTGTAACAAAAGATGTGTACTTCTCTCCATGGGTGGAAGTGCGGAGGTATTACAATAGGCTTTTGTGGCATGGGGAATTGGAAGTGTATCTTCAGGAAGGAAATGGGGCTACCATGTCTCATCGGATGATACCACAACCCTCTCCCAGAGGTTGTCTCCTACTATGTGATCCTCCCTCCGGGTCAGGACCAGCGAGCGACTGCCGCCCCCATGCCACATGGAAGGAGGCCCCCACCGGGAAAGCAGTGATGATGCCATCAGATTCATCACAGATTCCAATTATAAAGATGGAACGGTCCCAGTGGAGAGAGATGCCTCCTTTGCCTTTCGTGGTAACACGGGCCGAGGAAAGGAATATTCTCAAGAGGGGTGTCAATGTGAAACTTTAGCTTTGAAAGAGATGATATGATATGATAGGTTATTTATAATGCGCTTAATACCCAGAGGTTTCTAAGTGAAACACTTGTGTATAGGCGCGTTACAAATGCCATATCATATCAAGTGCAGACCTGGGGATCGAACCTGTGTTGCTCTGTGTCGTCTTGCTTCCAAGGCGAGCACCTTGCACCTGAGCTATCCTCCCGAGCCAATGGAAGAATGTAGCCTCTGGGTAACGAAACTGGAGTGAAAAGTAACCATAAGCCGCAATGTCCTTTTGAAAATTGTATATTTTCTTTTGGTCAACAGAGACTAAAGTGATCAAGGCAGTCTCTAGGTTCCAAAAATAGACCGGGGCAGTTTTCAGGCAATAATACCTTTTTGCTCTGTCTTGGCTGCTCGACAACTCTAAAACAGGCTTGTTTGCACTGTGTTCACAGTTTGGGATTCAATACGGAAGTCACAGTAGTCCAGATGGCATGTTGAGTCAGGGTCGAACTGAAGCTTGCTGCGATTCGAAGCGATGCGGATTGTGGAGATGACCAGATTCAGTTTCACGGTGGATGGGCTGGTTTCAGGTGTGGTTTCGATGCGCTTCAGCAGGTGTTGTGCAGCGCAAACTTGTTTGAATGTCGGCAAGTGCCAAAGGCGGCTCCCAGGGTCCTGTTGATTCAAACCGGGTCGAATGCATTAAAATCGGTGCTCACAGCAGTGTGATGGCGGATGCACAAATTCAGTCTCTAGGAAGCTGCGATTCCCATGCCAGAGTCTCTGAGGCAAGAGTGGTCCTTGTTCTTGGACCTCCCAGAAATGAGGGAGGCTGGCACACACCTGCAGGTGTCTTTCAGCATGGTGAGGTCCTGGGTACCAGTGTGGGTGGCAGAGAGGGAGGTCACCCCGAATGGTAGTGCCTGCAACTGGTTACCCGAATGTGTCCTGTTGATTATGAGCAGACAAAGCTAGCCTCTGCCTTGGACTATCTGCCTTCACCTCACAACTGGAGGACTTTGGCAAGGACTGCTCTCCCAAGAGGGTCCAAACTAATTCTTCTTCAAGGGCTGAAGTGCAGAGATGTAAAGGAGGTGGAGTTGAAGACCCCTTTTCTGAAAGCCAGTGCCCACAGGTGGTCGGACTGAGCAAGCCTTTTTTAGGGGGTGGAATCCCTGTGCTTTAGACCAGGTGGTTTGATTTCTGACATCACTCCCACGTGCTTTATGTTGCAGGAAGGGAAGTGGAGGGGAGAGAGGGGGAGAGTAAGGGGAAATAAAGCCCACACAAGATGGTGGAAGCTTGTCCTGATGTGTGCCCTTTGATCCCTACATCCCGGGATAGCTCCCGCTGGCAGGCTGGCTGACTGGAGAGCGGTTTTACCCAACCTCACAAGCGAGAGGCATAGCCCTCCATTCCTGTCACTTGGCAGGGTCAGGCTGTCTGACCCTAATGCACATGTTCCTTCCACAGCTGAGCTGGGCTCCCAGTGCTGATGTGTGATATCAAGTTGACATGGCTGTAATCGATATGGGTGCTGTTATCCACCATGTCAAAGCTGAGCTATGGGTTCTATATTACTGTGTACAACTGCCACCAGGCCAGTAACTTTCATAGCTATGTGGTTTGGGAATAGGGGGTGCATAGGTCAAATGCATCTGCTGCACAGCAGAACCCTGGCTATCGCGGCATCCGTGAAGAGGGCACATGCCAGGCCTGAGCCTGCTCTGTGCCACTGGAGAGCAGGAGCTTCAGGCCAGGGTACTGGTGCAGCAGGGCACGGCTGTACACTATACTTTTCATGTGGAGTTTATGAAAGGTGGACCTGGTTGGCAGGTCACCCTTTCTAAGATGGAATTACCTGCATCCTTTTATCAATACAGAATACAAATAAAACGGGGCTTCTACACCCTTGCCAAATGCAACTTCCTCACGGTGCATCAAATATTACCATCACCGCTCTCCCATGGTGGCTTGCAGACCCCTTCCCATCACCCCTCGCTTGGTTTGCCCCGGTCCCTGAAGTTTGCTAGTGCAGTAGACCTCCACTAGGGTTTGCAATTCACCAGTTGGGTTCAGCCCATTTCTGGATTGCTGTGGCAGCTTGTGGCTTTGAATCCTTGGACACTGCTCCACAACTGTGCCACTCTGCTCACACTAGTGTTGCACTCTTTGCCTCCACTCTTGAAGTCTCTGCCCAGCTCCCCAGGTGGTGGCTTGTTTCTTCAGATGCCATGGCATGAGTCTGCCCCTATAATATGAGAAGGGGAAGTTTCTGATGTGCTTGCAGTAGCCTGTCTTTTCTTAGGAGCACAGACGCACACACTGGTTGCTTGTCCACCCGCACGGTTCACTGAAGAAGTCCAATAGGGTCCCTACCTCTTCACTGGAGGCTGCACTGTGAACGCTAAAATGGCGGTGTGAGCTACCAGGTTCTTCATGAAAGGAACCCCAATCACAGCCTTCTCGAAGTCCCCCCCCCCCCCCCGACCCATAAGTCTTGTAGCTCAGTCGGGGAGACCTACCCAGAGTGGGACCATCCCCACCTCTTTGTGGCCTCTCAGATGGGCATTAATCCAGTTGCCCAGTAATGTTACCCAGGGGCCACTTGTACATTAGACAAAGTAAGACTGCCACCCCCCCTCCCCCTTCGTGAGCTGCTTTCAATTGGCTGAGTCATGTACAGTGGATGAATGTCCTCGAGACCGAGTCCTTTTGAACGTCTCGAATGTTCCATCTTTTATAGCCTTTTTAGACCAAAGGAGGATATTATCATAGGATAATGGCCCCCCTTCGCTTCAGGCCAATCTATAAGGCTATCAGCTCATAGTGATGATAGCAAATCATGTTTTGGAATGTTGGGGGTGAAGTAGAAAAAAATCAGTTTCATAATGGAAAAGAAGATGGACAAACTGAAAATTAAATGTTTTTCTTTTGTAGTATTTAAGGTTGTTTTCCTCAGTTAAGCTTTTCAATTGTAAACTTGCTGAAACTGGAGCCTGTTTAACAGAGGCATGCATTAGAGGAAAGTAACCCGTTTCTCTACAAGAAGGTGAATGCATGTTCCCATGTTTTAGCTTCCCTTTGTATGTTTAGGATGTTGCTGTGAAAGAAAGGTTCTCTTAGACGGGAAGTGTCTTGTTGAAAGCCATCTTGTCTGGAAAAAGCACTATTGTTTCCCTGACTGCTTTTGAAGTCGGAATGCAGAATATGGAGGAAGGCTCAGCAGCAACGTGCTCGCCTTAGAAGCACAATGACACGGAGCAACACAGGTTCGATCCCGGGTTCCCGCTTAGAAACCTCTGGCTATGAAGTGCGTCATAAATAACCTATCATATCATATTCCAGAAGTTATTGACTGCACTCTGAACATTCTGGCTCAAGGAAGGTCAATAACGATCTCCATGTGCTCATTATTTGTCTCTGGGCTGAGATCCGGCAACCTAGGCGGTCTACTGGCTTTAAAGAGCATCTCCCGTTCTCTTCGCCGGTTCTGTGCAATCATTTCTCTATTCTCAGCATTGGGGAGCACAGGAATGGCGTTACCGCTAGGTAATGCTAAACACGGCCCTTCACCTGCACGGCACACCTTACCATCTCCAGGCGACAGCAAACAGCCTGCGTTGAGTTCCTTTTTTAAAAAAAAAAAAAAAAAATGTGCAACTTGAACTCTGACTGCCAGGGTGCACAGGCCTTCGGTGAAATCTCCAGAGTACCTTAAAGGCCAGTCCACCCCTCCCCAGGCTGCAGAGGCCTAGCAGGAAATCTCTACAGTACCTTATACGCCAGTCCACCCCTACCCAGGGTGCAGAGGCCTACCGGGAAATCTCCACAGTACCTTTATAGGCCATTCCACCACTACCCAGGGTGCAGAGGCATACCGGGAAATCTCCACAGTACCTTACAGGCCAGTCCATCCCTGCTGATTGGAACCAGCAGAAAGTCTGCAGGCTCCAAAGACGCCCACTCAAGTCTCCAGAAAGTTGTGGGCAGGTGGGCAGGTGGGTCCACCAACAAGTACTGTTTGTATACCGAGTCTAGCTTACAGTTATTCATGTGTCACTGGAATTAACCCTGTATAATATATATTAAATGGGCAGTGACTGGTGGGGCCACTATGCATCGAGTGACTTCAAAATATATAAATCATGTGGGGGGATATGAATGAACTCCGGAGAAAGCACCACTCGCTGAAACAGTCCACGTGAAGTCATGTCGGTGCGTCGCGTGACACGGGCCAGGCGTGCCCAGGAACAGAACACGTGTGTCCGTGGGATGACGGCTGGGAACGCGGGTCAGGCATTCCTCGCGTGGATTCACAAACTCCATAGTTTGGAGAAGCCGAGGGGCTTTGAGGCAGCTGGGGGGACAGACACCAGGCACAATGGAGGGCTACACCTGCGCGGGGGGGAGGGGTGTAATAGGATATGGCTGTGTGTTGTGGCCTTAAAGGACGACAGGACGCTGTAGGAGTTCTACCCTACTTTATTGAATGACAACTGGTGTGGACTCTTATATGTCCAAGATCGAATCAAGCACGTACTTACAGTTCAGTTAAGTTCAGGACTTCCCCAGTTGAATCACTGTGGGAAGTGTGTGCACTATGATGGCACGCTGCAAGCTTCTAGGGCCCCCAGGTAACCTCCTGTGGCTGTGGTGTTACACCTTAGAAGCTGTGCTGTACGGCTGCTGGAAGTTCTTACTTTCTTGGCTCCTCATCAGGAGCAGCGCTGTGGTGCGACTGCTTCATCTGGCGGGCTGCCAGCTCTGAAGCGGGAAACGTTTTCCTGTGGAGCGTGGGCTCGCGAGATCACGTTATGTGTGATCTCGCGAGAACACGCTCCCGCGATCATGTGATATCCCCACACACCTCCTTTGCTGGAAAAAAGGATGGGTGGTCATTCCATGACGAAGTCTGCAAACTTGCTGGGTTTTCTTCTCTCTCTCTGAGGTCTGCTTAGATCTGTATATGGGTCAGGATTGCTGGAGTACCCTTGAGGAGATGCGGGTGATTCGAGTTCTCCTTCCCTTGTTCTTCGCTGTGACTCCCTGGGTGTAGTTGGAGAGTTTGGGCTTGAGAACTCGTTGCCGTGGTGTGGCTCCAAGACACCTCTTTCTGAGCGGCGAGGGTTTTCGGATGTCCCCTGGCGGTCTTGATCTTCTCCGGTATCCCAGTGTGGTTGTTCCATGTCTTCCTTCCTGCGGTACATGGCCACTCTCTCTAGATTCCATTTCCTTCCATCGCTGGTGCAAATGTGGTTTGACCCCCTCTCCATGACTTCTATGGGACTGCTGTACTTGGAGCCGGTCGAAGTGTCTTTGTGGGGAAGGCGTATTTTCACCAGGTCACCTCTGCTAACTGCTGTGTGTCAAGCGGCTCGACGCAAGTCCCCTTGGGCCTTCATGGCTTCTTTGTTGCGCCGCATGCGAAACGCTACGTCGTCCATGTTCACGTCTTCGTCAGCCCTCACTTGATGGAGCCAGGGTGGTACCAGTGAGGATGCTGCCCTTCTCCCCCTCAGCAGATGGAATGGGGAGACACCAGTGACGGCGTTGGGGGTGAGGCGGTGGGCCGCTACTGCTTCCTTGACTGTCTTGTACGGGTCTGAGCCCGAGGCATGAACCAGTTGTAGTGCCCCTTTGATGAAGCGGTTTGCTCGCTCAACCAGGCCATTGGCCTGTGGGTGGTATAGGCTTGCTCTCCGTTGTCGAATGTTGTTGAGCTTGAGAAACTTCTCCATTTCTCGGGAGACTAGCTGGACTCCATTGTCTGTGACGAGTTCTTCTGGTAGACCTTCCCGCTGGAATACGGCGGTGAGTGCTTCAATGACTGTGCTTGTGGTGATGTCTGAAGTGAAGCCAGCTTCCACCCGTTTGGAGAAGTAGTCGACCATGACTATCCCATATTTGTGCTCTGGGGGCATGTTGTCCAGGGGCCCAATGAAATCCAAACCTAGTTTTCGCCACACCCCTTTGGGGACTTCGGTGGGCAGCATGGGGGCTTGCCTCACGGCTAGGCGCTTGTCACTGTTGGTGCACTCATGGCACCTTTCGACCATTTGTCTTATGTCCTGGTCCATGCCTGGCCACCAGTAGGCGTCGCGTATCCTGCGTCTGGTCATGTTGCATCCCAGGTGGCCCGAGTGTGCCCTGCACATTATCACTTTGCAGATGCCGCTGGGCGGGATGATTTGATCGCCTCTGAGGATGAAACCATTCATGGTGGTGATTTCCTTGTTCACTTTCCAGTAGGGACGAAGGCCTTCGGGGATCGCTCTCTCGTTGGGCCATCCTTCGCGAACCCAGGTACTGACGTGCCGTAGGGCATCGTCCTGTTCGAACTCCTCCTGCCAGTGGCGCTCACTCAGGTCCATGTACTCGCCGTTCCTTAAGTCACTGATGGAGGCTACGACACACTCATCTTCCAAGAATGTGGTACCGGGGGCGCTTTGGCTCAGGAGTCTGGACATGCAGTCCGCTTGTGCGTTTTTCCAACCCGCAATGTGTGCTATTTCTTACGTGTATTCTTGAAGCTTTGCGGCGATCCTGGCCAGCCTCGGGGTGGCCGTCTTGGTGCCGCCCGGGCTCAACATGTGGATGAGGGGTTTGTGGTCGGTGATCAGCTTGAATCTCGTTCCCCATACGTACGATCTGAAGTAGTCGACGGCCCATGCGCATGCCAACATTTCCTTCTCAAGCGTGGAGTAATTCTTCTCCGATGATGATAGCGCTTTGGATGCAAACGCCATAATATTCTCAGTGTCTCCCTTCTTCTGGCTCAGGGTGGCCCCCAGGCCATACGCGCTGGCGTCTGTGGTAATGCAGGTGTCCCATTCAGGGTTGTATGGTTTCAGGCACGGCGTGTGTAGGATTCTCTTTTTGATTTCACAGAACGCTTTGTTCTGTTCCGGACCCCAAGAGTAGGCTGCCCCCTTCTTCAGGAGCTCCCTCATGGGAGACGTGGTCTCGGAGAATCTGGGGACGAATTTGGCATAGTACTCCGCTAGGCCCAGGAATGAGCGTAGCTCCTCTTTGGACATCGGAGCCGGGGCTTCTGTTATGGCCTGCATGAGGTCCTTCTTGGGACTGACGCCGTCACTTGAGATGCAGTACCCAAGGTATTCTACCTTGTTCACTCCGAAGATGCATTTTTCATGGCGTAGGTGAATGCCCTCCTCTTGAAGCCTGCTCAAGACTGTCCTGAGTGCCTTGTCATGGGTCTCGTTGTCTTTGGCATACACGAGGATATCATCTTGAAAGAAGGAAACATTTGTGAGTCCTTTGAGTAAGGAGTTCATCATCCTCTGAAATGCGGATGCTGCCGACGACAACCTAAATGGCATGCGGGTATATTGAAAGGTGCCGAAGGGCGTGATGAACGCTGTAAGGGGGCGAGAGGCTTTGTGCAGGTGAATCTGGTGATAAGCATCACGCATGTCTAGCTTAGAGAAGATTTCCGCCTCTTTCATCATGAGGACGATTTCGTTGATGTTGGGGAGTGGAAAGCTATCTGTGATTACCTCTAGATTGAGGCTTCTTAGGTCGATGCAGATCCTAAGGTCGTTGCTGGATTTCTTTTTGACCAAAACTACTGGACTCAACCACTCTGAGGATTCCACGGTCTCGATGGTTCCTTCATCGACCATCTTCCGAAGGTGGGCATCCAACGCGGGTCTCGCTGTGGCAGGTACTGCCCTGACTTTGTGTTTCACCGGTATTGCGTTGGGTTTCAGGCGAATCTTGTGGACAAAGTTTCTCACCTTCCCTGGGTTCTCGGAGAACAGGTCCGGGGACATCTCCTTGAAGTTCAGCGCTGCTCCTGAGGAGACCATGAGTACCTGTTCCGGAGTGCTGGGATCTAGTTTCATGCTGAGTTTGTGTTGATCGTCCCATCCCAGTACGGCTGGGCCTTTGAGTGAGAAATGCACTTTGGTGGTGGTAGACCTCCCTTTGAAATCGATCCGGGCTTTGATGTAGCCTAAAAGGTCGACAGTTGCACCACCGAACACCGTCGGCTTTTGCCTGGTCGTTCTGATCTCTACCTTTGCTTGTCCCATCATCTCCTTATACGTGTTGATGGGGAGGATTGTGAGGTCGGATCCTGAGTCTGCCATGACGCGCGTTTCCATTCCGTCAACCTTAATGGTGCAGTGGGGCTTTTCCCTTCTGGCATGGGGGGCGTTGACCATGACGACCATGGGTCTGTCCTGCTGATCGTCATCATCGCTTGAAGCGCAGTCACCATCGACACGGGAAACCGTCTTCTCCCGCCACGTGCATGCCGGAGCCACGTGGCCAATGCGTCCGCACTTAGAGCACTCTTTATTCCTGGCGGGGCAGTCGCGATCATTCGCCATGTGCTTGGTGCTGGCGCATCTATAGCATTTGGGTGCCTCCTTCTGCCTGGGACCTTTGTCTCTGGGGCCGTCGCGGGACTGCTTGTCTCTGCGCCCTCTCTATTTTAGCGCCGCAAGTTCGGGCACAGGCAGGTGACTTCCCGCCTCTTTGCGTCTGCTGGAGGTTTCCTCCTCCGCCCTGGCAATTTGGATGGCCTTGTCAAGGGTGACCTCCTTTTCTTGTATGAACTTGTCCTGCACTTTCCTAGAGTTAGTGTGAACGACGAGCATGTCGAAGATGACTTGTTCTGCGTTTTCGCCAAAGGCGCAAAGAGAAGCCAGCTCCCTCATCCTGGTGATGTAGTCGTCCACGGGTTCGCTCCCTTCTTGTTTGCGGGTGTAGAACCTCAGCCTGTGCAGTACAACGTTCTCCTTATTGGTGAACCTCTTCACAATGCGACGGGTCGCTTCCTTGTAGACGTCGTCGTCGTCATCATCGGCTGCAGGTATTTCCTTCAAACCAGCAAAAATGCGCTGTCCTTCCACCCCCAACGCATTTAACAGCATCGCCCTCTTCCTCACGGGGGCATACCGCGTGCCGCCCATTGCTTCCAGATAGGTGGAGAACAGGGGCTCCCACTGCATCCATGGAATTGCTGGTGTCCCTGGTGATGGGAGAAAGGCAGGGGGCGGTGTGGCGCCTTGCATGGTGGGGCCTTGGGGTTTTTGGTATCCTCGTCGCCAATTATGTTGTGGCCTTAAAGGACGACAGGACGCTGTAGGAGTTCTACCCTACTTTATTGAATGACAACTGGTGTGGACTCTTATATGTCCAAGATCGAATCAAGCACGTACTTACAGTTCAGTTAAGTTCAGCACTTCCCCAGTTGAATCACTGTGGGAAGTGTGTGCACTATGATGGCACGCTGCAAGCTTCTAGGGCCCCCAGGTAACCTCCTGTGGCTGTGGTGTTACACCCTAGAAGCTGTGCTGTACGGCTGCTGCAAGTTCTCACTTTCTTGGCTCCTCATAAGGAGCAGCGCTGTGGTGCGACCGCTTCATCTGGCGGGCTGCCAGCTCTGAAGCAGGTAACGTTTTCCCGTGGAGCGTGGGCTTGCGAGATCACGTTATGTGTCATCTCGCGAGAAAACGCTCCCGCAATCGTGTGATATCCCCACACTGTGCACTGCACTTCTGTCGGATCCGCGTTTTGAAACGTTCCCCCAACCCTGGTTAGATATGAACAGGGTGTGTAAAATGTGTATTTCCCACTGGCCTCTTAACCGGCCTCTAGTCCGCTTCTGTGGGGTTCCCTCCCCCACGTCTTTGCTTCCAGGAAAATCGCCCCTCTCCCCGGGCAGACGCAGGATGCCCAGTCGATAAGAAAGTTGCTATGTATAAATTCCTTTTAAAAAAAATGTATTTTATTGATGGCTACAAACTGGCGCAAAGGGGCAGGGGGGAATTTCAACTCCTCGTAGAACCAATTCCCTAAACGTATTCCTTACTACAGTCCTATAGCCCTGACCCTACAGTCTTAGGGTAGGAAGCCCCCTTTTTTTTAACGCCATATACCTGGCTGCAGTTCGCTGAAAGCAGGGGTGGGGGTTATTCATTGGTGAACACCTCCCGCCCAGGACTGGACTGGGAACTAAAAAAGGCCCCGGAAATAATTACTGGGGACCAAAAGAGGCCCTGGAAATAAAGTTCAAAGTGGCCCCATATGACACATTTTCAGCAAGCCCAAATCTTTTCCTATGAGAACATTTGAAAATACCACAGAAAAGCGGCCCAGGGTGCAGAGGCCCACCGGGAAATCTCCAGAGTTCCCTATAGGCCAGTCCACCCCTGCTCCCGCCCCTAAAATGTCATATCTCAAATCAGTCTATAAGTGCAGTGTGAAACAGCCATACTTTAAACATGCCAACGTTGGCTTTTTGTTTATAAAAATCTGTTTGCTGGCGGAACACCTGTTCCCTCTCCTGTTTACAAGTCTTCCCTTTTTTAAATCTCCCTCTTGTGTGCTAGGAAGTTGTGCTCCAGTTCAGTGCTGCCCCACTGTTCAGAATGAAATATAAACTAGCGCATTTGGCCACGTACTACACAACTGTATTCGATTAGGGAAAGACCCCCCCCCCCAACTCTCCTCCTGCCACCAGCTCACATATTGTCTTTTAAAACGCCCCTCCCGCCCCTTCCTTTCATTGCAGCAGAAAGTCAATCCGTTTGTCTCTTTTATAAAACCTGACGACCTTCCCTAAAGCTGAATTTGCTTTTAAATCTTATAAAAAGGCAGATTCTCTGAGACTCGTTCTGTGGCTGCTCTCTCCACTTTACATTGCTTGTAATTCATTCCACACCAGGTCTTTTGTTTTCTCTTTATTTTACCGGGGGGATCTTTGCTAAAAGGGGTTGAGTAAACCTGTTGCTCAGACCTCCCGCTCCCACCCACAGGGCGGTCCAGGCGAGCAGCATTCCGGCAGAAGGTGCATGCTGGTGACGGGAGGAAGATGGCGCCTTGAGAAGGCGCCTTGAGTTATCTTCCGAAGAACGTCAGCGCTTCGCACGCATTGTGAAGGGCCTTTGGGTATAGCTTAATGTGTTTGGCTGCACCCACACACACCAATAAACGCCTGTTATTAGCCCTGTCTTCAAATCAAGGAAGACTATTCAGAAACCGTTTTGGACAATTCTCTTATGCCTTGCGCAGTTAATCCATTCCAAGTTATTTGTTTTTTTGTATTTCATTAACTTCTTGCTTTGTCTTGACCCCTAATATGTCGGAGAAGCAGATTTGGGGCGGTGTGTCTCTCCTTGGAAACGTGGCCTGTTCTTTGTCTAGACCCCGAATATATTAGAGAAGCGGATTTGGGGAGGTGCGTCTCAAATAAAAATCCACTGGTAGCAGTTCTTTCTTGCCTTGATGAAAAGATTCTCTTTCTAAGTTCCACCAAGAAAACAGCACCAATGGTATTCCTGGATAACCTCCTCCTAGGAAAGAATGGGCAAAGTTTAAGACAAAAGTGGCACTTCTGCTTAACAACAACCCTTCTTCTTGAAACTTCTGCAGCGTCTTGAATACAATTGTCAGGATGCTTCTTCTAAGGGAGTTGCTCTCCCTTTAGCAACTCCCTTCTGTCAATGATACTGAACTCGTGTGTCCAACAGAAGCCCTTTAAGACGAGGTAACAATACTTTGCGATAGATGGAGATGCAGAATATACTCAAACATCAATAATCAAACTGATTCAGGAAGGTGGCCAAGTGGGTCTGTTTTAATATCAGTTATCTAAAACAGGGAGATACAACGAACGTCAACGAACTCCCTTGATCTTCTCACTCAACGCATTTCATAGAAAATGTAGCTTATATACTAAACGTGTCATCATGGACATCAACCTTCGTGGCAAACTTCAAACACCTACTTGGGAAAGTGATAGGTTTATAGGAATCCTTTAGCTATACGTTCCATACTTGTCAGGGAAGGTGATTGGGTTTCTAGCATCAGGTCGGGCAACTAAAACCTCCTCTAGTGCAGGTTTCTTCCAGCGTCATCAAAAACGCTACGTCCCATTGCTTATACAAACTATAGGGCTCACTATTACGTGGCACTCTATAATTGGTTGGCACCCTCGTACCACACGCAAGCAGCACACAGGCTGGCATCCTGGTGCTGGTGGGCTGGTCATGACTATAGCTTCCCACCAATTAGCCTGTTCATCTATCATCACCCTTGCAGTCTGCCAGTCAATTAAGCTTTGAACTTAGCCTTGAATGTTCTCTGCACCTGAGAATAAGAGGGAGTCTAGGCGCAGTCTATCTTAGTTTCAATACAGCTCGTTCGAGTGTCTTATTTTCATCCGACCATGTGACTGCAGACCATGTTTTAGAGCCTTTCTGCATTTAAAATGCTATTAAATGATGAACTTCTGAAGTCTTCTATGTTCTCTCTCCTCACCTAAGACAGGAGTTCTGTTCTTTTCACACGTTCTGTACTCACTGCACGAACATTCAAGCTCACGGTGGCCTTGACTTCCTGGTGCTGGGCCAGCCAAGCCTTTCTTCGATCCATCTTTGTAATTCAATTGCTTTACAACTGCGACAAACTAAAAAGCCTTCCTGCTCACGGGATCCAGCTCTGCTAAAGAGTACATTGTGGAATCATCCATAGTCCATACATTTTCTATGCATATAAGTTGGCGCATCGCCACAATCTATTCACTACATCGCCAGCCTTTAAGAATACTTTGTCTACTTGCGTTACTGCATCTGTACAATTGCAAAATGACTGGGTATCTTCTTCATTATTTCTGTAGCATCTTCATCTCGAGCCCGAAATGTTGCTCTCCTTTGACACCACCTCTTAAGAGCCTATAGAATGTCTATGGTCTTCAGCTTCTCGTCTCCTTTCTGGGTGCGTCGACTCTGTTTTTCATGACGTCACCAATCTTCTCTTTTGCTCAGTTTTCACACTTCCTCCGGGATGTCATTCAAATGGCCATCATATTGTCGTGAATGCATGTATGGCTTCCTCAATGAGAACCTTACTTCCAAGATTCTTTTCGGCATAGGTATTTTCACAGGTACTGCACGTGTCTCACACTCTGGCTCCCAACATGTAGGCAGCATGGGGGCGGAGCTTTGGCTCCACCTCTACAATACTGTGAGAGTAGGCTTCTTTGCCCCACAGTTTGCTCCTGCTACATTAAAGTAATGGTCTGACAAAATTAAAGACAACCACATTTCTACTGCTTCTGTTGCAACTTAGTATTTTAGGCAACTTCAGCAAGACTCTTCAACCTCTACAGGTGCACTCTTCTTTCTTGTATGGTAAGAAAGGGCAGCCTCTTTGCCTTTCCTTTCTGTCTTGCAGCTAGCAAGACATATGTCTCAGCTTCTAGGCTGCTTCTTCTCAACTGGAACAGTCTCCTCTCCACAGATGAAAAATGATTTCTTTTGACAAGCACCCAGCTCTGTTCCCCAGCTTCATGTACACCTTCTTCTCTCCAGTAGTTACCCCAAGGCTGTACTGCTGAAGCCTTTTACACCCCCCCACCCCCCAGGTCGGTTAATTGGCTTCCGGTACAGGCCCTTCGAGTTACTTGCCAGACCCGCCGAAAGCTGTTAGGCCTGCCTGCCTGCCTGTCCTTGGCTCCTACAGGCCTCTCCAGCAGTTTTCCATCAGTCTCTGGTGGACTCTGAGACATGTAGTCCATTTTAGAGAAGTTTGTTTTCTTCTTTAAAATGGCAAAAGGCCATCAGCAGGGCAGGGTTATGGGTAAAGTTAAAAAGGAGTTCCTCTCTGTCTTCTTGGTCTGATTTCCTAGGGTCGGGATCAGAGAGCACCTGCCTTCCCCTGGCCACTTGAGAAGGGTCCCAGACCGGGTTCTTGTGGGGTTGGGGGACGGGGGGGGGGGAATGAAGGCAGATTCTCCACAGCTACTAAAGCAATCCTTGGAACCGCTCCAGTTGGAACCCAAGTGGCCAGCAAGTCCAGTTGGTGGTCGAAAAAGGACAGACCTCATTTTGATAGGCCTCTTACTGTTGGTTGGCACACAATAGACTCCAGAGAAAAATACAAGTTGTTGCTGATGGTCTGAAGTTAGACGCCTGGTGGTGATTGGCGCAAAACTCTGTAACGACTTCCCAGAATGCATCCAGTTCCTGGAAGACATTTTCTTTTCAGAAAGGTTTTAAAAACAGTTCAACGTACCAAAGCCTTCCCAAATGACAGTTTGCTCTTTCATCTTTGCATAGGGTCACTCTTTCACAATGTGTAGGGCGCCATGAAGAGTTGGGCCGTATAAGAGCCAGTCGTACCGCATGCAGTAATGATGAAAGGGTTTGTCAGGAACCAGGAAGTGTCTCTATGTTTGAAATCCAAGCGTATCGCTCCGTTTTTCCCCGTTTTGGGAGTGCCATTTGACTCCATGAGGAGGGGGCAGGTGAGTGGAATGTTCTGACATGTGGAGTAAGCTTACCCCTCATTTCCCGAGCATTCTCGGGGTGTTTCAGGTCTGAAACTTGGAATTTGGTGGTACAGTAAAAGTGGTAGTAATTATATTATCAGCACTTTTTGTTGCTGTTTCCGCCAATGTCTTAACAAGACCCTTAGGGTCCAGCGCCACCCTCGGGCTTACCATAGCACCTAAAAGCACTCTTATTCAGTATGCAGTGCTATGCAAACGCCCCAGATGAATGAGGACGTCCATGGTAAATGTCATATGTAAACCATGCTCATCTATAATTATCCATGACGATAGCATGTCTAGCCAGCCGTTCATATACATGCAAAATGGGGATAAACCTACACGATCTGGGAGAAGCAAGCAATCCTTTAACCTTTTGAGGAGTAAACCCGTAACACCCCCTGGACATACCCACCCGCCCCTCTCTTGCAGAACACTCGAAAAGGATCCGCCACATGCAATGCACAGGCTATTAGCCGGTGTGGTGTGTCGCCCCTTTAACTGTGGCGCATTGCCCCTTTAAGAACATGGGTCATGACTCGAGGCAATAAACGGGGTCTCAGCGCACGTGCAGCAGAGACCCAGGAAGCGGCAACTCTGTGTCCGTGTCTTTTCTTATGGTGCGGCCTGTGTTGAAGCCTCGGCCTACGTGACCACAGAGCTGAGGCTCACGTATGCTGCGTGACCCCGGTATTGGTATCCGGTCGGGTGATGCTGACCCCTCCCGTGTGATCGCAGCCCTCCTGTCTGCCTGGGTGATCCCGGTGCACTGTGTGTCCTGCTGCGGTGCCCCGAGAGTGGGACCCAACAGCCGCTAGGTTCTACATTTCATCCCAAGGGGGGGCCATCTTGCAATGGTTGCCTGTTAGTGCATATCTTGTAACCAGGCTAAACTAGCTAGGGTGTCCTTCCTTCTGCGCAAACAGCCTGCACTTAGCTTTCTGGAGTCTCGTTGGGGGTGGCCCCTGCGGCCCACCTCGACCTTTGGACTCCTTGATGCCTGGCATTTAAGAGAATCCTGCCCGACCGGTAGCGCGGGGAGGGCGGGGGCGAGAGCCGTGGCTAAGGATGGGCGCTGCCTCGTGTGTACTTTGGCGGTCCTAGCCTCGGGAAAGGAGACTGCTGAAACCATCGCTTGAGGCTGTGGTGGGGGCTTGGAGGGGGGGGCTGTTGAGTATCCCAGCCCCCGCCACCTCCCCCCCCCATCTGTCCCCAGGCCCCTGTAGAGACGTGCACTGGACCATGTCTCTGAACATGGCAGATTCGAATGTGTTGCCTCGCAATGCACTGCATGTAGTGACAAATAGGTTATTTATAACACGCTTAATACCCAGAGGTTTCTAAGCCCAGACCTGGGAATCTAACCTCTGTTGCTCCGTGTCATCTTGCTTCCAAGGCCAGCACGTTGCCCCTGAGCTATCCTCCTACATGATACTTGTCATGTAACGTGTAACACTTGTCTGACCCGGCACAGCTTCTTAACCCCTTAACTGCTGAGCTGTTCTGCTTTTATGTGTAGCATACTCCCCCCCCCCCCCCCCGGCACTTCCGGGTTGCTGGTTCTGCTGCAGTCAGTAGCTACACTGGGATTCCGGGTGGATGCACCAGCTGTGACCAAATCAAGTACTGTGGGACCCAGTGCTAAAATATGCCAATTGGTCAAGAACACGTCATCAGGAAGAGGGGCACTGCTTTGTCCATACAATCCCTAAATCTGCCCCTCTGCAGGTCATTATTATTTTAAAACCGTGCAAATAACTTCTAAGGCGTTCGAGCTTTTTTTTTACCTACGGCACACTGAGATTACATTATTTGCCCAGGATCACACATGTTGGTTAAGCAGTGAAGCCAGGACCTTAACTCATCTCCAATTTAGGCACCTGACCACACACGTTCTCAGCTCTGGTTAGTGCAAATATTTGTATTGGCTTTCAAGAACTTCAATAATAAGACCTTTTATGGAGTTGACTTTCAAAAGTACACATCACCTTCAAATGAAGCCTTAAGCAACCTGCCACTGTCTAAAGTATTATTGCAGCTGCATCCTGAATGGACGACTACATGTCCCAGAATGCAAAGTCACTTTTCTTTGCATGTTAAATCGGTAGACTTGATGGATATCAACTCGGCTTTAAAAATGTAGCTATATGTTGTGACTACATTCTTTCTTGGCATTCTTAAGCAAATGGGCTGTTGGGACGTTTCACTTCTTTGCACACATTCCAGTGTGACTCTTCCATGTAGCCTTTTATGCTACAAAGGTGCCATGACTTTCACGTCTGAAACCAGGCGCTTCAGGACTACTGTTAAGAGGAGTTGTCTTCTGCCCCCCCTTACCTCTCCAAGCACAGCCTGACATACAGGTGCTGACGTTTTGATTCCTTAACTGAGACATGACTTCTTGTCCTCCATGTATTGTGTGGTTTTATCTGTTTCACTCCTAAAGCTTGTGCCCTATGTTTAACCATAAACAACCTCTCACTTTCTGAAGAAAATCGGCAAAAACAGCAGAATTACTGCAGCGGTAATTCCACCAAAAATGCCCCAATAGACTCTCAAAATATGGGGATTAACTCCACTGGGGGTAATTCAACCAGATCAAGTGGCGCAAACGGTAATTCCGTTGGGAGGTATTCCGATGAGGCCAGAGGCGTAGACAGGATTGTCTAACAAGTGGGTCTTGAAGTTGATTTAGTTGGGCACACCTCAGTGACATTACCAACTGTAAATGCCCACACAGCGCTGCTGACTGGGCATCTGCAGATTTTGGGTGGGCCTTGCCCCTCAGGCCTTGCCCTGTGTATGCCTCTGAATGAGGCCCTCTGTTTGCAACTCACAATATTTCTGCACCCGATGGTGGCAAATCCTCTTTGGAACTCCTTTTTGTCCAGAGTATTTGGAAATCCTTATCCATACCGATCTTCTTGCCACTATGGGGTGCTGGGTTGTGCGCCTTTTCAGTTTGAGCCGGGCGAACAGTGTTTGCTGTCTTTAATATTTGGGGTTGAGATGTTTCACTATAGGCTACTAGGAGCTTACGGAGACAGTCAAACTCTGAATTTCCCAGGGATGTTATGTCACAACATGGTCCATCATGCCGGATCTTGACATGACCTACCTGCCGCTACTTATGAACATACATGTCATGGCAAATTATGACCTGATTTGTCACGTCAATGTATATCATGACCGGGCATAGGACCTATTACGTCATGGTGTATCGTAACTGCCATGATCTGTCAGACCAAAATTGGAGTATACCAATACTGTGGAACCGAGGAGTATACTGTGGTTGTTGGAGGTTTACGTCTTTAGCTACCGCCATCGAATGACTAAATTGCTGACGGTAGAGAAATCGAATTACTCTTAGCACTGCGTGATGACCGCGTTTGTACAGTTTTGAATCCAGTGCTAATACTGTTGCAAAATGTTTAGTAGCAGGCCTAAAAAAAGCTATATTTTGTGGTGTGGAAGCCACCAAGGAGAAGCGGGAGGCACACACCAGTGTTGCGTAGAGTGTGAGGGGTCACAAATGCGAGACGGACACATAGGTATAGTTTTCTCACAAGTAGAAATTTGATTAAGGTGCAAGCCAAGCACCTATCTTTCCCTAACCTAACTAGGGTTTCCCAACCAAGCAACCTAAGGCTATAGGGAAATGACCTAATGTCCAAAAGTATATGTCCCTCACACTAATACATACATAATACATTCAACAAAATCATACAGGAATTCTTTGGCTGTTTACACATCACAAAATAACATTTAAATTCAAATGTAAAGATTATAAACAGGAATCCTTGTGACCAGGGTTAGATCCCCTTCTACTGGATCAATTCAGGATGGTTCAATCCAAAGTTCCATTTCCAGAAGGTTCTTTTCACAAGTCAAATTCCACTCCAGGTAGAATACCAAGTTCCTTTTGTTCAATATGTTCTTGATGTGACAAAGTGACAATCTGAGTTCCAAAGGGTTTCTTCACACTTGAAGACAATTGTTTCTTTACTTGTACTTAAAGACAAACGTTTCCACAACTTTCTGATTGACAAACCGTAAAGACTTTGCCTTCACACATCAAGTCAGAAGTCAATGTAAATGTTCTTTTCTCTGAAGACCCATCACTTTTTAGCACCTCACATTTCCCCTTCATAAGCAACACCCTTAGTCAGAAGCGTTCATTCAAAAGGCTATACTTCAGTCCGGATGATTATAAACAGTTAATCGAAACAGTGTGCTTCAAATGATCTTTTCCTGGTCCACTCTCCTGCCAGGACTAACTATTTGTCCCTTTCCTGGTTTACTCGCCTGACAGGATAAAACTCCTATTACTACCCCTTGTACTCTGTGGTAAGGCTTGTTCCAAACTTTCCACACTAAATCCTCAATGGGTGAAAGTTGAGCCAACAACTGCTTCTCTTGTTAGTTGTCTTTGAACACACTTGGCTTACAGCTTCTTCCACAAGTATACTGCGCAAAAGGACAATGATTCTTACATTTATCTGATTGCCATAGGCAATGCAGATTAGAGGTCTCTCCGCGCCCCCCCCCCCTGGCCCCTCCCACCGATCATTTTTACGAGGATGGCTTTTCTCCTGCTGTCTCTGATTTCTATTTACACAACTTATTGGCAGCTGACAATGTGGTTTACAACTTTCTACATAGGGGTATCTTGTTCTGGGAACGTTATGTTCACGTTGCCTTGGTGTCACTCTCATCTTTCTTTGGCTTTAGCAATGCAGGTTATAATGTTCCCTTATTGGACATCCCTCTTTAGGGAAGGCGTATTAGCTTTGCTTTACTGTTGCCCCTCTTTGGCTTTGGCAATGCATGTTACAATATTCCCTTTTTCAATATTCATCTTCAGGCAAGTTGTATTCACTCTGCTTTATTATTGCCCCTTTTCGACATCTCTTATTAGGATATTAGCGCCCAGTTAGCTTTAGTTCAAATATTCGGTATTCAAAATGACCATAATCACTCAGCGGTCTCCTTCTCAGCGCCCCGGGTTAACCTACATCAGGCCAACTCACCAGTACGCCCTGGCGTCTCTTTCTGACTCGCCGGTTCTGCTTCTTCGTGCGTTGGGATTCCCTCAGCGTTTGGCAGCGCCGCTCAGTCTGCCGCTGCTCGCACTGACTGTCAATGGAGCTTTCACAGTGCTTTACGCTCTCTGGTGAGAACCTTACACTGGAGCGGGATACAGGACACGCAGCTTCTCTCTCCCTCGGGGTAGCTGGCCATAATATTGCTTCCCGCTGCATAAACTCTGCATAAAACAGGAGTCCCGACCTCTGCCACATTTTCTGCACATCGGTGACTGCAATTTCTGCTTCTTGCTGCTGCTCCTCCTTGGCCTGAAACTGAAAAGCCTTTAAACATTTAAAGGTTCCTGGCTGGTGTGGGTTATGACTAGACCACTCATTACAGTTCAGTAACTCTGGACCCATTTTCCTCATCTCAGTACTAAGAGAATTATGGGACTTGAAGTCCATAATGTTCTTATTTGTTTTCATATTATTGAATCCACTCTCTTTTTTAGGTGATTTACAAGATGTCTATCCAAGGGAGGATTTCAAAGGAAGTGATGGTTTTCTCCTGGGTTTATAACCCAAACACAATTTAGAATCCTAATAACTAGAAGTAGTAGTACCATTAGTTTCCTGATCCTTATATACATTATTTTCATGTTTACAAAAATGGTTCTCATACTTGGCACCGTGGTTAAATTTGGGAGGGGAAGCCCTACTGTGACAACATGCCATTAAACATGAAGGCACTAGGGAAACCTCTTTAGTAGAGGACGAGCACCGCGTCCCTCCTCGCGGAGTCACCAGATTCCCCTGACAGCCATCTCCTCCCATGTGATCCTCCCTCCTAATACCACCATCAGGGTTAGGCTCAGATAGTGGCCATCTTCAGCTGGCCACATGGAAGGAGAATTTAGGCTGGGGTTCTGTGATGACTCTGGAGATCGACTCATGGTCGCGCATCGCATTTCCCCCTTGTAGCCGGACGTTGCAGTGGCAGGGAGCAGTGCGGTAGCCAGGATTGTCTAACAAGTGTGGCCTGAAGATAATGTAGTTGGTCCCACTGCAGTGACATTAACATCTGTAAATGCCCACACAGCACTGCTGAGTGGGCATTTACAGATTTTGGTTTGGCCTTGCCTGCTCAGGCCCTACCCTGACTACGCCTCTGGCAGGGAGTTAGGGTAAGGGTGCCCAAAAGGGCAGGATAGTGGGGTGGTTTAGGCCAGGGGGATGCATAGAGGGTTTGTGGGGCATTTCCCCTGAAAATGTCAAAAGGGGGAAAGGAAGAGCGACCTTCCAGAGAGCGTCTTAATGGGCAGCACCCCCAATGTCCTTCAGTGAGGGATCGTCGGACCTAGATCCATATTTTGTAATGTGTAATGAAACCCAGGCGTATTGTGCCTAGCAGATGGGAGATGAGTCAACTATGTGTGCACAGGTGGTTGCAGTTTTTCTGGGATTTAGGGCTTAGACCACAATGGGGACTAATGGCCTCCCTTCTTTTCTCCCCGCCAATCGGAGATGGCATTTGAGGCCAACCGTTATTGATGGTGCATGTTGTGGAAAGAGGCAGTTATGTGGGGCCTAATGCAAATGGGAAATGATGTGGACATCGAACTGGCAATGATGCGTTACGTGGCTACACTGGAAATCTTTAAACTGGCAATGATGCTTTACGTGGCTACACTGGCAATCTTTAAACTGGCAATGATTCTTTGAGTGGTTACACTGGAAATCTTTAAATTGGCAATGATGCTTTGAGTGGCTACACTGGAAATCTTTAAACTGGCAATGATTCTTTGAGTGGTTACACTGGAAATCTTTAAACTGGCAATGAGGCATTGAGTGGCTACACTGGAAATCTTTAAACTGGCAATGATGCTTTGAGTGGCTACACTGGAAATCTTTAAACTGGCAATGATGCTTTACGTGGCTACACTGGCAATCTTTAAACTGGCAATGATTCTTTGAGTGGTTACACTGGAAATCTTTAAATTGGCAATGATGCTTTGAGTGGCTACACTGGAAATCTTTAAACTGGCAATGATTCTTTGAGTGGTTACACTGGAAATCTTTAAATTGGCAATGAGGCATTGAGTGGCTACACTGGAAATCTTTAAACTGGCAATGATTCTTTGAGTGGTTACACTGGAAATCTTTAAACTGGCAATGAGGCATTGAGTGGCTACACTGGAAATCTTTAAACTGGCAATGATGCTTTGAGTGGCTACACTGGAAATCTGCCTTGATGAGCCGACTGTTGCAACGCTGAAGGTTGATGACTAAAGTTTTTCAAAGCATCTTAACTGCTTGCAGTAATCCTGCGCCCCGTTCATTTTCAGGCTGATGTTCCATTATATAATAGGTGAGAGCTGCATGTGCGAGCAAGGCTTGCACCCATACCGAAATGGACACTCCAGTCGAAACAGCTGATCACACACTCTTTCTACAAAGCAACCCCACATATGTGGCATCATGTAGACTGGCACTGGTCTGCAGTGGGCATGAAGCCATTTGGTAACCAGGCAACGTGTAAAACTGGCCATCAGGTGCTAAAATGATTTACTGGAATTTGGCAATGATGAGCCTACTGGGCAGACGTTGAACTGGCAATGCCTGCTGAGTGGGCAATGCTGTAAAGTGGCAATGATGAGCCTACTGGGCAGACGTTGAACTGGCAATGCCCTGCTGAGTGGGCAATGCTGTAAAGTGGCAATGATGAGCTTACTGGGCAGACGTTGAACTGGCAATGCCCTGCTGAGTGGGCAATGCTGTAAAGTGGCAATGATGAGCCTACTGGGCAGACGTTGAACTGGCAATGCCCTGCTGAGTGGGCAATGCTGTAAAGTGGCAGTCATGGGCTTGTTGGGTGTACACAGAGAATAACATCTATCATACACCATATTTGGTCCTAATTGTGGAATTGCGCCTCTGCTTGGCTTTTAAGCTGGCACACACTGGCATTCCTATGGGCAGGGATACGTTGAGCCGCTGAAGCATGCCATTGTATTTGGAACCCTTTGCTATACGTTTACACAGGGACTGTATTTGAATGCATTGCAAAAAGGCCTTTTGAAATAACACATCCATTTTCTGGCTTAGGCAGGTCTGTCTGTCCTTTACGCAAAGCACTTACAAGTATAAAGAAAATGAAGTGGGTGCAGTGACCCAGCCGACCGAAAATGTAAGCCTTGTGTTTGGAAGTGTAGCCATAGGTGGACAGGGACCCCTGCTTGTGTCATTGAGGCCCCTACGAGCCATTGTGGCACTTTTATCTGTTCAGGGTCTTATCACCAAGTTTGGCTTTGACTCTGAAGCCCTTCCTCTTAGCAACAAATAAAACAAGCCAAAGCTGCCGTGCTTCACCTCTGGAGGAACCAAACTGTTAATGGTTTGAGAAGGTGCGTGTAAGCGTATTATTCCAGAATTAAACCAGGGCTCGCCACATAAAGCAGAGTGCCAATTAAGAAAGACCCCATTATTATGGTTTGGGTCTGTTTAACCTAATCACGTTTGATCAAATGTATTTGACCTTTTCTTTTGTTCTACAATGCACCCCACTTCCCCTCAACCTAATCTATACCCTTACCCACCCATACATATATATATATATATTACACAGTCATGGTAGTGGCTGTGTAGTTATGGTTAAGTTGCTGTTTCCATAGGAAGAGCACTTTTTGGGCAGTTTATAACTCCGCTCTCCTTGGACGAATCCTCACCAAATGTTGCAAAAAAAGTATATGGCCCACTCCTGATTTTTTTTTTTGCAAAGTTTGGTCTGGGGGGGGGGGGCAAAGTTATAGGGTGAGGTCCCAAAACGTCTTTTTTTTTTTTTGCCATAGACTGAATGGGGAAAACTTTGTGCACGGCTACAGGCCAAACCGCTGGACGGATTTGCACCAAATTTGTGGCAGGGGCAGGGGCTTGGTCGGGAAAGCGTGCTTTTGTAAATTTTGTGACAATCCGTCCAGTAGTTTCCTTAAAAACGATCAAAAAGTATGTCTCTAAAAATGAGTGATATCTATGTCCGCTCTGCGGTCACACTTCCCTGTTCGATTTCAATTGGCTATTCCGTGGCGTGCTGCCCACGACCATGTTGCGCTTTCACCGATTGGTTGTGCCACAGCGTGAAGTGCGTCATAATCTTTTGATACATCCGCCATGTTTACTTTGTTTTTTCTTGTACACGGACATCGCCGCTAACGTACATAAACGAAGAAGACACCAATGCACTTGTTACACTTATGGAACTCTGTTTCGAAAGGCGAGCGTTAATGAGATGTGGCAGTAGAAAGTCAAACATTGGTGTATTCTTGTTGCCACTGTCATACGGTACAATGGGACTTGATACTCATTGCACGAAATGAACTTACTGTGTCCATGTTAAAATACATAAACAGCATTATTGCGGTCAGACTGGCGTCCTATAGTTTGAAATCTGAGCCAGCCACCTGCACTATTTCGTACACACAGCACTTCTGCACATGTACGGGAGTAGCGGTTCTCATGAATAGCTGCTGATATGTTGTTGCAAAATGAGAATGTATTTGCATTCGGAGTAAAGGTCACTTGATTTTCTCTTTTCAATACAAGCTCAGTACGGCCACATATTTGTCGGCACCCATAAGGGTCACTTGTTTTTTTAACCTTGAGCTATAGGGAAAAAGCAGAAAGAATGCAGGGAGTAACAGTTTGAAAAATATATCGTTTGATAAGATTATCCTTCAAAAACATTTGTTACGAACATGAAATATCAGTTCCCGAAGAGGCACTCTTCTAAATACACTACTGTCCGACTGTACTGAACGCAATGGAGGCGGTCCACATGTAAGTTTATTTTTGACGCCTGTATACCGAACTGGCATGACATTTTTAATTTCCAAAAGAAAAAATATATTTTTGCTAATGAATTACAAGGTTTCTGTGCCGTTGAAATTTTGTTTCCCATATTTGGACATTTCACATTGTCGCCCTTTGTAGGGTGCCACTACATTTGCCCAAATTAAATTAATATTTAGTAAAAATGCTATGTGTTACAACTTTGTTTTGTGCAGAGGTTGCGTATTTATACACGTTTTATTTCCCCTTTCACCGCTCAGGTACTTCCAAACAAAAATGTGATTATTAATGAAGACGTTCCAGCTTTCTGTGCCGTTGAATTTTTTTTTCACATTATGGAGATTGCACATTGTCGCCGTCCATAGGGTCCCACTACATTTCCTCCTATTGAAATAATTTTTACTGAAAATGTTATGTATTACAACTTTGGTTTGTCCAAAGGTTGCGTATTGATACATGTTTTATTTCCCCTTTCCCCCCTCAGCTACTTTCTTCCCTGTTGTGATTGTCACAGATTGCAGCTGCCGAGTGACAGCTTTTTTAACCATCAAATGCAACTGTTCGTCACCGGTTGTCTGTGCGTCATAATTCAGTGGGATGACCGTGTCGGACCTTACGCTGCTGTCGCCATAAGGAGTAACATTCCATCCTTTCTGGTGGTGTAGATCACAGCGATTGACGTCGTCTTGCAAATCAATGTGCAAGGAAAACGACTACTGTGCCCGCAACGCTTACTTTCTCTGTGGGAAAACAACAACGTGGCCATTACCATTAACATTTTCATTATCGACCAAAGAGACAAACTTACTACTTCGACCAAAGAGACAAACGTACTACTTCTATGGAAATGTGAATAGGGCGATCATTTCACACAGTTTATTGTGAAATAAAACTACTTTACTAATTCTTAAATGTTAGTGTTTTTTTTTTACAAATTTACTCTACTATTTCAAAATGTGGCGTGCTATGTTGCAGGTCGTAATGTGTTCTTTTGTAGGTGATGCATCACGGCACGTAAGTCCTTATGGATGCATTTGTTTACGCTGCCAAGGAACGTTATTGAGAAAGGTATTGCATAACACTTGCTTTGACTAAGGGATGGTCCGGTCCATCTCATATGCTTTAGTACCGTCGGGCCAATTTCTGTCAGCCAGATGCCCCATTAACCAACATTAGTTCAGAATGATAGGTAAGGTGCACTGAAAGTGTTTGCTGTACAGAAATGTTTGTAAAATAATACATGGTTACACCCTCCCAATACACATATCTTCACACCTTTCGACCTGTGCTACTTACGAAATTATGTATCGAAAGGTGAGTGGTAATGGTGTTGCTTGCAGTATTTCCGACGTGAATGCGCTTCCCATCACAGTTTGTTGGGATTTTGTGCAGACGTAAGAAGACTACTCCTTTGCGTCTTCTACGCATATGTTTTGATATTTAACAAGTGTCGTCATGTACATAACAAATCAACGTTACAGATTCTGTCTCTGAGGGGTAGGCTCTATTTGTGGTTAGTGGCAACAATGTCGGGCATGTGGCTACTGGCCATTACTGGAAGGGACAAAACATTGCATTGAAGTCACCATGTCCACCAGGGACTGGCTTTCTGGTAAAGGTCTTGCTCATAACGGCACATTTCTCAAGGAACAAAAATGTGGTGCTGCCATTACGGTCACACGGTTTCATTTGTGCTTTCTGCAGGCTGTAATTGAAAGCGAAGAACACACGTCTTCCCTTTCTATGGTGGCCATCTTGGAAAAGGATTTGTTTTCTTCAGCCGGGAACGCCAGAGGCGTTCCGGTTGAAGACAGAAAAATCCTCGTTTTTGGTACCATGGGTTACTGCTGTAAAATCTCGATTGCTAATGGTATTCATCCCCTATATACAATCCCTATAGACATTTCTGATGTCATCTTTGATGTCCTGGGTGTTAGTCTTAGCAATGCACGTAGGTGGTGCGAGTTGTGGTTGTTTAGCGTCCCATATTTAGGGATTGTCAATTGTTTTCCGGTTTTACTGTGAACTATAACGGCACAGTAACAAAGTTTGTTCACTGAATATACATATATATATATATATCAGTGAATTAAAAAAAAGGGGCGAAACATGTCATGTCATCAATGACATTTGTAATGGCATCCTTCATGTTCTGGAAGGATCGTGGTAGCAGTGCACAGTGCTAATCGCAGGAGTGGGTGCTTAGCCTACCATAACTGGAGAATTTCAGGGGTTTTTAGGTTGTAATGGCAGGCTGCACAGCTTTTTGGTAGGCCAACTTAACCATAACGTCCCATTAACAACGTTTTTTTTTGTAGTGAATATATATATCACGTGATTAAGAGGTGTGTTTCCAAGAAATGCGTTGTTTTTCTTGTCATGCTGACTGATATCTATTAAAAAGCATTTTTCAGTCTGGAAGAGCGTTGGTGTCCCTGTCTTCGTGTGGAGAGTCATAAAGAGTTCCTCCACTGTTCCACGGAGTGCATTCCGCCTACTTTTTGCCTGGTCTCATTGTGGATCAGTAACGGAGGGTCTTTTTTTGAATTAATGTGTGTGTATATATATATATATATATATATATATATATATATATATATAAATATTTGACCAGAAAAGGTTAATAAATGTGCTCAAATGTTGTTGGGTCAATTATGCTATTACCATTATTATTGCTAATTTCAGGCTTTGCGTTTTGACCACAGCAATCTGCCTGCTTGACGTTTTATTGTGTCTCCACTCCTGACATCTGGGCCGTTGTCGTCTTCGGTCACCCTGCCTTGGGTCACCCCTACCTAGCTATGACTGTCTTCTGTATTAAATGTGTGTCGGTGAACTACCATCACAAGATGTGAAGGGAACCGTTCTTCATTAGGCTGTTGTGTTGCCCCTTGTATTTCATCATTTATTGATGTTTGGTAGTGTCTAAGCCCTTGGCTGGGTGTGATTGCATACTAAAAAAAAAGTACTTTATCCAAACTCTGTAAATCAAAATATGGCTCATGACCCTGTCACAAAGCTTGAAGGGGACACTGCAAGCCAGGAAGGCTGGCTTATGAGGGGGTTGTTCAGAGGCGTATCCAGGGAGTGGCATGCGGAGGAACGTGCTACCCTTAGAATCTGATTAGCCACCCCAGGTGGCACCCCATTATTCTAAACTTTGATCATTGTATGTGTGCTCATACTTCACGCCACCCCTGCAGAAGTCAGTGCCCTACTTGGGCCACCACAGTCAAGAGTCTGGACATACCACTGGGGTTGTTGCCCGAGCTGTGAGGGTGAAAGTTGCAAAAGCTCCACCAAATGTCTGCTCCACCCGATCTGGGAGACCATTTTTTTTTTTTTTTGCAGGTGTTCGGTAGACATTTGTACAGCTCAGAACCGGTCCATACGCTGCAGTTACTGGGACTGGAAACCTACCCTGCAGCTAGACTAGGCCTGCTTCTAGTTAATGCGTTCTGCTTGGCCTCCAGGGCGCTGTCTTTAAAACCACCACTCCCACAAGCGTCTACTCGATCACAAACTGGTGTCCCACAGCGCATGAAGTAAGATCTCGTGCCAGCTCACCCCGTCTCATGGCCCACTAATGGAAACATCTCTTTTAGTGAAATTCCATAGAATCCCTCTCCTCCCTCCCGTTTTACACCCAACATGGACGCCCTCCATCATGACACCTCTCACTGACCTACCCTCACCGAGCACCTTCCCAATTGCTTTTCAGATACCCCCCCCCCCTCCTTGTACCTTCAGAAGGGGTGCCCCCTGTTTGAGATCCCACTCCCCCACACCTTGTAAGAACTCCTCCCTGTCTCCTCCTGTGGGTCGATTTCAATACTGGCGTGAGGCTACATACATTGCTTTGTGTCCCGTTCCCCCACATCTCCAGTCAGATTTCTTCCTGCCTTCTATTTTACTCCCGGCTGTTTTTCTTGGAGGCATGGGGCCACACCGGTGTCACGACAGGCTCCTTTCCAATCTACCCTCCCCTAGACCTCTGGAACCGAGGACCCAGAGGAGCAGTTCCTTAGTTGCCACGCCCCGTCTTCCACCCTTTTAGGACCACCTCCTTTAGGCCATCCATATCCCCACCTAGAGCTATTGTTCTGCACCCCCCCCTTTGGAACCATAGTCTACTTTTTATGATATTTATGTATTGTGCTTATTTTTTTTTTTACTTTGTTTCGTTTGTTTGTAGTGTCGTGTTTTTTTTTTTTTTTTTTTTTTGTGCCATTTTTTTTTCTTTTCCCCACAGTTCAAGGGTGTTTATTGAACTTCAGTGGGTTGGTTGAACACCTATGTAAGCCTAAATCTATGGATGGGAGCAAGCTACAACCATCAAAGTCAAAATATGTATTCTACAAATCTTTTTTCATATGTTCGTCATTAAATTTGAAAGCTATAATGATTTCATCCCGTTAAAATATTTACTCTATATCATCATTGCATCCAGTTTCCATGGGTGATGGGCCATGCTTTTCTGGTTTCTCAGATAAAAATAAATTAAATAAATGATGAGATGCTCCCTAAAAAAAAATATTGTCTGTTGATGGTCTTGTGTGAACCTTCCATGTGCTCGCCTTGGAAGCAGGACCATGCGGAGCACCGCAGGTTCGATTCCCCGGGTCCGTGCTCAGAAATCTCTGGGTATTAAGCCTGTTACAAATAACCAATTTAAAAAACACATATATCCCTGGTGCCTTTTTTCTCTTCACTGTCCAGGGCTTGCACAAATAGTATAAACATAGAGAACAGACTATGGTATTGCTGCAGCCAGCCTGTGGAGAACTTGGGTCCACTTTGAATTTGGTCGTTGGTCCTACCCAAGGCAGTGGCAGTGGTAGTATTGCGCTTAATGAGCTTGTGACCTACAGCTGCAAATCCCGGGCAAGTGGAACGTTACTTCGGGTCTCCATGCCTGGGTTTCACCGATAAGGGACCGGCCTGCTCAGTGCGCGAGGCTCAGAGGTGTCAGCCCTGTGTAGGTGACGGATTTTAAAAATAGCCCACTTGATGGACAAGGAAAGGGCAATCTACCGCAGCAATGTGGCTGCACTCGTTTTTTTTGAAGGTGGTGCTCAGTCAGCGGTGAATTTGTGTGTATAAATGGATATACCGTTTTTGATATTTTCTCCAGTTGTCCCAACTTGCATTTTTTTTTAAATGTCTTTGCTTGTTGTTAAATATCAGTCGCGTGGTAGGAGACTGGGGCAGCCAGCGATGTGCTCTGTTGCTGGTACATCTCAGCTGACCTTGCTCCTGACCTCGATCACGTGCCCGTGCCCAGGTGCCTGCTATCAAGGACCCCCCGCATTCCTGTCTCTGCTGGGACCTTGTGTAGTTGTTACACTTCCTGCACGCGCATAGAGCTGCCGTTTAATCTGGCAGAAGTGCTATGCGCTGTAATCCGTCCAATTCTTGAGATAATTCATCTCCATAAATGTTTACTAGCAAGGACATGCTTTCTGGGGGGAAAAAAAGCCCACGTGCGGGGAACGTGATATTGGTGATGAAAGCTCATGCAATAACTTACTAGGAAGTGACCCTGTGCAAACTGTCGCACTGATGAGCCGATTTTTTATTCAAGAAAATGGACACAGCAACACATTGAACAAAGAGACCACTAGCTACTAAACTGACCAAAGAAAAGGCATTCTTGCGTTGGCCTTCCACTGTTCCAACATTCTGTGACCAAAAAGATGTAGGATTTTTAAAGTTTCAAAAATAATAATTCGCATAACAATGACATCACAGGAAAATAAAAAACATACATTGTTGGCACCATTCTAAAATACACAACCCAGCAAACAGCACAACATGGAAAGATGTTTAAATGTTAAAAATGTATAATTCTGAATGGTAAGTTTAGACCAAATTAAATTACACAGAAGGTAATCACACAGAGCTGGTAGGCAAGGTCTGCCACTGCTCTGTAGCAGCAGCCTGGGCAATACATATGTATTCCTGCAGTGCAAGGTGAATAACTGAACACCATGGAGACTGATGCCAGCCTTAGTCTGATAGGCAGATGCTGGGTGATGGTATTATGCTCTGCCACTTGTCTTCACTGGTGGTGCACCTAAGGGTTGTACCGGCAAGAGTGCAGGACAGAGTCAAGTAGCTGTCAGGTCAGTGGATTGGTCTGAGCCTAATCAAAGTAATCACCTATCAGCCCACTGTACAGACACACTAATTAATGTGTTGCATGTTTTTTCCTGCAGCCTGCCTTAGAGTCACACCAATTACCTGCCACTGTAAAAAGCAGTAGGATCTGCCCCCCAAATCTGTAGGCGGTAGGATTGTTTAAAAAGCAGTAGTCTACTGCCTAAATCTGTAGGGTCGGCAAGTATGCTGTTCTGGAAGTCCAAATTCCTCCATGCTTACAATTATGAGTGAAGGGCGTCTGTGTCCGAATCAGGGAAGTCTCTTTTCAAGGGTAGAATTCTCTTGCCGCCTCTTTCTCAAGTCTGAGGACCAAATAACGGCAATGGAGTTTGCCTTGTAATAGTTGGAATATTGCCGGGAGGAACTTTACAAGTTCTGGAAATAGAATGAAAGTAGAATTGGCATTAAAAAGAATACTTCTAAAACTTTCCAACTGGAAGTTTTATTTTAAATATATTAAATAAGGGTGCCGGAGCCCCTCTACTTCGTATGTTCATGGGTGAAATAACCTGTGCTATGGATTTTCTTCCACGCGGGCGCGTCTGCAGCCACGTTTTAGCCCCCTGCACCCTTCACAGAGCTGAAATATACATTTGCATATCCAGCCTTTTCCCACCCCCCAGGGCAGTCCAGCACCGAAAGACAATTCTTATTTGAACAAGAGAACCATCAGCAACCTCAGACACTTGTTTTGGCCTTGTTGGGCCTCCTCAGTGAGGTGAAGCTGAGCATCGCTAAGGCACAACGAGCAAGAGGTCTCTCAGGATTCCCCTGGGTGATTTATGGCGAGACCCCCAGGTTTTACAAATGAAACAAGGGTGTGTGAGCCCCTCTACTGAGAAAAAACATTGGTCAAATACCCTGTTTTATAGATTTTTCTTCCACTCAGGAGGGTCTACAACCATGTTTAAGTTCAGTGCACCCTTCACATTGAACAAATACCCATTTGCATATCGGCTTGCTCCCACCCACAGGGGCAGTCCAGCACCGAAATGATAGGCAAGTCTCCTCCTGAACAAGTGCACTATCCGCATCCCTAGACCCAAGTTTCGGCATTATTGGCCTCATCAGTGTGGTGAAGCTGAGCCTCTCTAAAATTCCACAGAACAGGTTATCTGAACCATGTTGGTCCTCAGTAGAAGAGCTCCCACACTCTTGCCAATTTTAAGAATAGCTGATTCCCTGCACGTCCTTGAATCCCTGGCTCGTATTTCTTTAGGTTTTGGGGATTTCTCTGGACTTTGAAGTGGAAATGTGGAAGAAAAGGTTTGAGCGAGGAAAAACTGCAGTCTATGTTTATGGGACCAGGGTTTCTGCAATTAAATGCTTTTTGGAATAAAAATCTTCAATCCATTTTATTTCGAAGACAGACCTTATCAACTCTGCTTTTTGCTTAGCTACGGCTTATTCACGATTATCAGTTCAAAGGTGGTCGGGGGACTAATAACAGCCTCCTGGTTTACACGCAAGAGAAACCGGGCCCTGCGGCGAGAACAGAAGACCCAGCCAAAGTTAAACCGAATTGCACATTGGAAGGCCCGCGATTGCAGTATGAACAGCGTAACATTCTCCACGCACTCTCAACGTCCAGGTGTTTGTCAGAAAATGCAGTTTCAAAAACCAAACGGAGGAAGGGATTGGTTAATGAGGCAAACTACGTATCGATTGTACAATGGGTTAGTACATTTATTGGACAAACCATATCTGGTGGCTCCTCCTGAGACTGCCTCCGAAGTATCAAATGTAGCGTACAGGTTAGTGGTAGGTGGTTGGCCACTGCAACATAGTGTAAGTTCAATAGGGATTGGACAGACTGGGTCTTCTCAGCCTTGGAGCCTTGTGCAGACACCAGGTTGAGGGAAATGACTGAGAAGGTGCTGCATGTTCCCATTAAGTTACCTTCTCTGATCTCCTAGGCCATGAGACAGAACATTTGCCTTTGAACCTGTTACATTTGTATCCCAATGCCTTCTGCTCCATGGGAATAGGCATCCCGATCGAGCCGAATGAATAAGCACTATCTGGCCGGTGCAAGTCACGTGTGCAGGGACCACCAAATGGAGCCTTGCTGCCTGTAATTATGGGGATTTAGCTTGGGCTTCTTGCAGGTGCTCCGTCCCTCTGCTTATCTGGAAACGTCTCTTCTCACTGTGTCCTTGGCTATCTGTGCATAGGGATTGCCCTGGAAGCCTGTCCTGCCAGCCTCGACGGGATCAGCCTGTCAGCTTTCTCCGCATCTCGAACTCTCGCAGCTTCTCCCATTCATCTCAGTGTACCTCTGGCCTCCATCGTAATTTTCATGGCTGTCCACGTTGAATGCATTAAGCGTCAGCAAGCTGTTTATATGTATTCTCGTGCGTCTTGTGGTTTTGTGCTCCGCAAAAGAGTATATGTGCGTGTCATTCCTCTAGCTATGGGAGTCATAAGCATATCCTTTGTGTCTTACTGCAACAAATTAAAATGCCTGCGTAACTTCATGCATTGATGCCTATATACTTCATGTCTAACGTATCTAAGTCGTAATGTCGTCTACTCCTTGTAGCTGCATTCAGTCGACTTGCTCTATTATTTACAGGCTCGTCTCTTCTGTAGCATTGTATGAGTATCGTCTGAATGGCTGTCTGAGCGAATGACATCTCTCACACCTGCGGTACATCAACGATGAAGTAGAGGAGGGTGCTACGAGTGATGTAGATCTCTCGATTCTCAGTCGACGGGTTGAGAGCGGGATGGTTGTAACGGGGGCGATGTTGAGGTACTTCTGTTCAGCTCGGTGATTTTTACTATTTTTCTTTCACAGGCATGGGATTGCTTGTGAGTGCTATAGAATGGGAACGTGAAGTGGATAGTTTAATTTAGCCTTGTAGCCTGCTGCCAGTGACCTCAAGGAAACCTGAAGGCCAGATCAAGTCACTGGTGCTTTTAATGGCCAGTGTAGATGCCATGAGAGCTAATGCAACACCAGTAGCAACTACCAAAAGATTGAAAAGCGGCAGGCTTTTATATCCCACAGTCAGGTCGGCATCTTGACATGGCTGCCCACCTTGTGCCCTTGTTGCAAAGCGTGCTGTCCTGCTATTGCCATGCCGGCTACACTGGCGTATGGCACAAGGGATATCCTGCACAGCTGAGCCACTGAAGACGCTAACCGTGCCTGCACTAGGGAATAGAGTAAGTGTGGAGGTGTGACAACTCTCGCACATGGCTTGAAACTCTGCCCGCAGAGTTGTCCAACTCTGGCCTCAAGGGATCCGAATCCTGACGGGTTTTCAGGATGTCACTCGGTAATATACATGAGAAAAAACTTGCATACATTTAGTATTTTGTGAATATTCACGAGGGGATACCTTGAAAATGTGACATGGATCCGACTCTCGGGGTCTGGAGTTGGACAACCAGTCTTGAGCAGTGCTCTTGTTCGAAGTCACCTGGTATGTTGAAGTCTCATACTCCGAGTGCTAAAAAGAGTAACCCACTTTCTCAATCGCTTTCTCTAATGTGCGCCATTAATATTCTGGGCTATTTGTATCCATATTATTGGAGCCGATTATCCCATGTCCTTGTTGTAGGGTGCTCCGAGGCTTCCCGGCTGTGCTTCTCAAAGAAGCCCACTACATACAGATGAGTACACTCTGAGTGGTCTACTAGAGCAGTTACTGCGGTGTAACCGACACCCTACAGCTCCTGCGATGCAGTGGGTGCCAGACTATACAGGGACCGCTAGAGGGGACCCCAGTCCCACGTGCTTATGTATGTATTTATGTATGTATGTATGTCATATTTTGCAGGGGAGATTCATTTTGTGTTCTACCACTGAGCAGGTTGTGTTAACTGGAATGCTCTGTGTGAGTTGCAGCCCCACCGGTGGGTTGGACGCTAATTTGTTAATGACGCAGGGTACGACGTTCATTAATCAACCAGTTTTTTTTGATGGTTTTTGTTGACCATTTTCTTTTCTCAAAAGAACTCCTAGCAAAATATAGGGTGTTCTGGGTAAGAGTATAAAAGGGTGGGAATAATGTAAAATTAATAGGGAGGGAGTTTTGGGGGGGAACCCCCAAAATGCAAATCCACATTTTTGATGAGGTTTTTTTGGGAAATTCTTTTTTTAAAACCCATCGAAGAAAAACACTGTCGATGAATGAACATAGAACCATGATGCAGATCGGCGTCATATCCACCTTTTTCTGCATGATTGATCCCGTTTTGTTTACAAGTGTTTCCCCCGGGTCCGATTCGATTTCTACATGCCGCACCCTACACCGTGCCAAAGCCCAGACGAAGATTACAGGCTTTGCGCTCGGTCGCACCTGCTACTCAGAAGGGAAAGCGAGCCTTATTCCTGGGGGGGGGTGGGGGGGGTTCACATGGCTGCAGACTGGAGTTGCAAGGAGCTGTGAGCAGCCAAGGGGAGTAGCAGACACTTAGACAGTCATTTCAAAAGCGGTTTGTCAGGCGAACATTCGCTAATCGTGATTTCTTTTATTTTTTCAATGTATTATTATTTTTTTTTATATTGTCTCTACACTGTTTTTTCTCCTGCTTAATTAGAATGTTAAAATGCAATCCTCTTATTTTTGGAGGTGGAGACTAGCCTGCTGTGCCAAGAGACCGTTCTCTTATCTTGCCCTTGCTCGTTTTCTTGTGTCCAGAAGACTACAGTTGGGACACCGGTGGTGCCGCTCCACGAATGAGTCTAGGTGCTCTGAGACTACTACGGTGGTGATTTGGCGCAGTATAAAAACCTTCCTAACAGAACATGAAACCCATTAACCTAACATAACTGTGCTGATTGAAAGGCTGCGTGCCTGAGGATATTTAGTTGCTGCGCGTGACCATGTGTGGCGCGATGCTGTTCACTTTTGGGCATAGTGGCGTATCTCGATCCACGCTATTCTTTCTGGAATGAAGAGTTGGATGTCAAATTTTGTCAAAAATATTGATTTTGTAATCCGCGCTCGCGCTCGAACACTAGGCCCAGACAACGGGTTGTGGAATCCAGCTGTCGGTTGCCTTTTTCCAGTTTTGCTTGCCCAAGTGCTGCACCCGCTTCATGTACTTGCATGTGCTATTAGCAGTCGCGTTCTCCAGTTACGCTTCAGCGTCCCTCTGCAGTGCTACTATGTACTGTGTGTGTGTTTGAGGAGATCGAACTTCAGGGAGTTGTAATTTTTTTTTCCATGTGCTTGAGGTAACTACTTTGTTACTGAGTGCCTTTTGTTATTTGGGAGTCTGATCCGGAGGGGTTTGCAGCTCTTGAACGAATTGCTTGAGAATCAATTGCATGTATGTCCCACACAAGTATGCCGACAAGCTAATCATGGCAGTAAAAATGCTGGGGGTGTCACCCCCCCACTTGTATTTCTAGAGTAATGGGGCAGTTTTGCCTCTTGACTTAACCCCACAATCCTACCATCTAAACCCAGGCCACTTATTCTCCTTTGGGGGTGTGTGAAAGAGAATAGCAGATTTTTTACCGCTAACATTTTAATATCAGGATTTTTCATGAGGATAGCTCGAAGGCGCTGTGATTTGTCTTGGAAGATGTGGGACCAAGTCTGATTTGCATATGGTCTTTCCCCTTCTTTAATGGCTTGGCAGGAGAAGAGCGGTGGTCTGGAGGGTTGCCCAGAGCAATGCCACAGGTTAAGATTCATTCTAGACCTTCCAGCCATCACCTCTTTTTTTGTTTTTTTGTTTTAGAGAATGCAGAGTAACACAGGTGTGAATCCCAGCCTTAATGCATTGGTCTTGGAAGAAAGACCATTCAGAGCAACACAGGTTCGAATCCCGGTCCTAATGCGTTGGTCTTGGAAGCAAGACAATGCAGAGCAACACAGGTTCGGATCCCGGTCCTAATGCGTTGGTCTTGGAAGCAAGACAATGCAGAGCAACACAGGTTCGGATCCCGGTCCTAATGCGTTGGTCTTGGAAGCAAGACAATGCAGAGCAACACAGGTTCGGATCCCGGTCCCGCCCTCGCCCTTAGAGACGGGTCTCTGGTAATATAACACATTATAAAAGATGAATTAATTGTCATACTATATCAGAAGGATTTAAGGGCTCCATTGACTCATTGATGCAACATTCGTGCTTAAGTCCCCTAAATGTTTACGTTCAGGTGTTGTTTGATGAAGTCTGGGCTAAGCATTCCATGGGCCTCTGGTGATTAAACCGAGCTTAGTTTTTCCCAAGCTAGTTGTTTTGTGCTCATCGAGCGTCCCGTGGTGGCGTCGCGGTGTGCGTTGTTCTCTCTAATGAAGTGGACATGCTCAGTGGCCTTTTGTTGAGTAGCAATTAGATTCCTGATCGATAACACAGCCGTGCACCCCTAATGCTTAAGGTGTTGTGCTCTGTAACTAACCCGACCCAAGATGGCTTTCTTTTCCGCACTCTTATAGCCTATATACAACCTACACGACGGAGGCATACATTAAAGTCCCACCAGTCCTTCCGTCCATTTCTATGGAAGATGTTTGCTTGCCCCACACTCCCTGCAGTACTCTTAGGGTGGGTGCACACTATTATAAGGTCTCAACTTTCTGAAGGGAGAATAGTCTCGGGAGGATAGCTCAGAGGCAATGCGCTCGCCTTGGAAGCAAGATGACACCGAGCAACACAGGTTCGATCCCCTTGGAAACCTCTGGGTATAAAGCACATTATAAATAACCCATCATATCATATCAATTGTTGCTTTTATCTAATGGGACAAGAGTTCAGTTGATCGGTTCAAAGAATTTGGGGTGTTGAATCCATTGCTCTTTCAGACCACTGTTCAAGAGTTTGGCACTTGGTCTGGGTATCGGTCTGTTGATAGATATTTTGATGGAGACCCAGAAATATGTGACTTCGGGATTTCTTGATGAAATGATCTCCTCTCCACAATGGATTTTGTGGCTGTGAGCAAGTGATGTTAGTGCAGTTCCAGGCCAAGCCACGGCACAGGGAGACCGCAAGGGCGATAAAGAGTGCAGTATAACTGCCTATTATATCCCTTTATGTACACATTTCAAACTGTGTCTAAATGTAATGCACGAATCATCAAGAGGGTGGTATCGCCATCAGGCACTCTACGCCACACCACACCACACCACACCACTGATCAGACTGCTGGCACCTATCCCTGACAGACCGTCACTGACTTAAGCTGAGCCGCCACTTTTTTGAACACTTTGGGCTTTTTGTAGGCATGTGAAAGGCACTGGCCAGACACCGTCTTAGCGGTATTAACTGGCCATTGATGGTAGCAGGTACAAAATGGTACGATTACCTGGACTTCTAATAGCAGTGCCTGGCAAATGCCTAATAGTCATACACAAGCCAAAACTGTTGGCTTTGCCAATGCTGGTATTTAACAGGACTTAAGTGAAGGGCACGCATATTGCCTAAAAATTGTGGCTGTAGGCAGACCTGGTTAAGGCATTTTTACTACACCACTAGTGGGTTCATCATTCCAATTAAGTAATTAACTCTAAGAAGAATGCTTTGAAAAAACACTGGCAGGTGCTTAGAGTGTCACGTATGATGGTAAGGCTTATTAAAGTGAGCTCAAAGAGTTCACATCAATGTTTTGGGCGTGGAGGGGTAGGAACTGGGTGGAAGTGGCCATAGGGATTGGCATGATCGTGGACAGTCAATGGCTGGGTAAATAGCAAAACACCACCTACAAGCTGTGTTTTGCTCCTCGTATGCTATTTTCCCCGAGCTGAACTCTACTGCAATAGTTTTGGCTTTTGGTAACGCAAGCGCCACTGAATAGCCCAAACAAATAACTTGCAATTTGGGCATCAGCATGCAAACACATCATAGCGGAATAGCTACCCTGCTCCGTGGAGTGTATTAACAGGACAATTCAAGCCTACATGAGGTTGTTTTACAACTGGTACCTGTAGAGTGACTCTACAGATAGTCCCGTGTCACACAATGATTTAGAAGATTGAGTGATTCTGTCTTAAATGACATGCAAAACCTGCCTACTATCCGCGACCCAACAATGGACCGTACAAATAATGAATTGGGAACCCCTGAAGATTTGCTCTAATGGGACTGAAACATGTAGATCAAACATGGCACATCCTTCATTGTGTTATCTATTGGCATGGTGCTATCTAGAATTATGCTGTTTTATATGGCCCTTCCCTGTAAAACATATATATTGTTTTGTTTAAGTATGTGAATGCAGGTATTCATTTTAATTGTTTTGTACTTGGGTATTGAAAAGATTTTTGTATCAAATTTAATTTGGATATGATCCTGATACGTTAAATACAGAAGTGCATAATATGATAAATGAAATTGTACAGTATTTATTGAATTAATAGTGTGGTCTATGTCAACCTGTAGTCGTATAGCAGGCCTGGTGTTTCACACACTAGTGTGCAGATGAGCATTCATTGTCTCCCGGAGGAACCAATTATTCGTGGAACCTAGTTCCTCTCCTTGGTTATAGAGCCATCATGGAACTCACCTCGCATTATGAGCAAAGCCAACATGATGAGTATTTATATTTTGCAATACTGGCTGTATATTGGCACAGAAAGCAAGGACATGCTTTGTTACAGTATCATTGCAGGCACTATGGGCAAAGCTAACTGGAGAATGTTCTTACACTGGATACTAGGCTTTAGTGGCACAGCCAGCAAGGACATGCTTTGTTACTGTATCATTACAGGCACTATGGGCAAAGCTAACGGGAGAATGTTCTTACACTGGACACTAGGCTTTAGGGGCACAGCCAGCAAGGACATGCTTTGTTACTGTATCATTATAGGCACTATGGGCAAAGCTAACGGGAGAATGTTCTTACACTGGACAGTAGGCTTTAGTGGCACAGCCAGCAAGGACATGCTTTGTTACTGTATCATTACAGGCACTATGGGCAAAGCTAACGGGAGAATGTTCTTACACTGGATACTAGGCTATATTGGCACAGCCAGCAAGGACATGCTTTGCTACTGTATCATTGCAGGCACTATGGGCAAAGCTAACGGGAGAATGTTCTTACACTGGATACTAGGCTATATTGGCACAGCCAGCAAGGACATGCTTTGCTACTGTATCATTGCAGGCACTATGGGCAAAGCTAACGGGAGAATGTTCTTACACTGGATACTAGGCTATATTGGCACAGCCAGCAAGGACATGCTTTGCTACTGTATCATTGCAGGCACTATGGGCAAAGCTAACGGGAGAATGTTCTTACACTGGATACTAGGCTTTAGTGGCACAGCCAGCAAGGACATGCTTTGTTACTATATCATTACAGGCACTATGGGCAAAGCTAACGGGAGAATGTTCTTACACTGGATACTAGGCTATATTGGCACAGCCAGCAAGGACATGCTTTGCTACTGTATCATTGCAGGCACTATGGGCAAAGCTAACGGGAGAATGTTCTTACACTGGATACTAGGCTTTAGTGGCACAGCCAGCAAGGACATGCTTTGCTACTGTATCATTACAGGCACTATGGGCAAAGCTAACGGGAGAATGTTCTTACACTGGATACTAGGCTATATTGGCACAGCCAGCAAGGACATGCTTTGCTACTGTATCATTGCAGGCACTATGGGCAAAGCTAACGGGAGAATGTTCTTACACTGGATACTAGGCTTTAGTGGCACAGCCAGCAAGGACATGCTTTGCTACTGTATCATTGCAGGCACTATGGGCAAAGCTAACGGGAGAAGGTTCTTATACAGGATACTAGGCTATATTGGCACAGCCAGCAAGGACATGCTTTGTTACTGTATCATTGCAGGCATTATGGGCAAAGCTAACAGGAGAATGTTCTTACACTGGATACTAGGCTATAGTGGTGCAGCCATCCTGCACATGCGTGAAAATATTTGTTTGTACTAGTGTCTATTATGGGGACATTAATCCAGGAAAAATGTTGGAAAATGCTCCTGTGCACTGTTGGTGATCTGACTTCTATTTGAATGTTTTGTGTGTCATTAAAGATGCACCATTCTTTGTGGTGGGGGGCTCATAACGCTCCTTGGTTGGTTTGGGCTCCTTCGCTTGTGCTCATTTATGGACGTCTCCAGCCCCCACGCCCTTTATGTATCACACCCTCACAAGGGCTATCTACATTGAAGCTAGGAGCCACATAGAATTGCACCCATTACACCAGCATTGATCGGTCACTGTATATATTGTTCTTGGTATCGCCCAGCAGTGACGGAATCCTCTCGAAGGATGCAGAAGACATGGCCCCTCCCATGCTGTTTCCATAACGCGCACTTGTTAACAACTGGGAAGACGCTAATTAATGTTCCTCCTGGGAGCAGGGATTGGAGCATATTCTTGAATGATGTCTGTAGTGGGACGCTGACCTCTTAGGGCTTACACACATTATGCCGTCTCTTAGTCTTAACATCCGAGCCAGCGTGAAGGCCCTCATTAAATATGTATGTATTACTCAGCCTAAACAGTAAGTCCTTCGATACACCCTTGATTAGTTCAATAAGAACCTACAATATGAGGTTATGTAAACAGCAGAGCTGTGGCCGGTCAATCGTGTTAGTTGTTTTGTAGCATTACACAGGGAAGGGGGGCTATAACTGGTGTTCTAGGACTGCACTCGAGTTATGCGCCTAAGGCCCATAATGAGTGTAAAGGATGAGCACGCCTCTTGCAGGCCTCCCACGCCTCTTGCAGGCCTCCTCTTCTCCTGACAGGGCCGCAATGCCATAGTATGGTAAGGTTGAATAAACTGGTTCCCAAGCGGCTTGGGACAAGAATGAAGCATTGTCCTGGTGGAATGTAGGCTCGGGGGGGAAATGCTGTGCATTCAGGAGGGAAACGGAAGTGGTTAAGGAACTCTGCTGCCCCATTGTTGACCGCATACTGTGTTCCTGTTTTCTCCCTAGGTCCTCCTTAAACTGTGGCTACTGCTGCACGTGTTTTGTGTTCCATTAAGCCCCCCCCCCACACTCTAAGACCCCTTCTGCTATGGTTGTACTTTTTCTGTGTTTCATAAAGTTTCTCCCATGATCTAGGTCCCCTCCACTTGGCCACAGTTGTACTGTGTTCCTTCCCACATTCCAGGTCCCTACCACGCTGGGGCTACCGTTGTAAGATGTATGTTACCTGTCCACTCCTCCTGGTGTGCTTCCTTGTTACCCACCCTCTGTGCACCCGGCGCTGCAAGGCACTCTCCTTCTCCCTCTCGCTCCCCTCCTCCACCCTCCGCGCACCCCCTATGGTGCTCTCTATTTCTCCCATCTTCTCTAACTGCTACTCTATCTCCTATAATATCCATCTCACTAAGTCTGCAAGGAAGAAGTTCAAGACTGACATCCAGGTCTCCAACCCAGGCCTCCCTATTGCTGATACCAGGATCAGTGCTTCCTCCAGGCACACTCTCCCCAACATCCTCTTTGTCATTGCCTCACCAGACCTATGTACCCCCCATATGGTGTCTGTTCTCTCTCCCCTTTCCTCTTCTTCCATTAATGGTGGCACCCGGTGGGAGGTCCTCCTGGCCCCCTTTCACTCCTCCAAGACTACCACTAATGTCTATCGAAATAGCACCGCCTTGGTTCGCGGCCCTCCGCCAATCTCCTACTTTTCGATCGCCATCTCCCGCATCTTATCAACTTCCATCCTTCTTCTGCTACTCCTACTAGCACCTCTCTGGCTCCTCTGCCATGCCCTTCCTCCTCTGTTCTGGCTTCCCTGCCACTTCTGCTACCACCTCTGCCCACTCTCAGGCCCCTCAACCACTTCCGCTGGGTGTACTTCATGCGTGTACTCCACCACGGAAATCTTTCAAATGTGGTAACCTGCTCCACGTCGCTACTCTGAACTCTCGCTCAGCTGTCACACTCCTGACATCTGCCACTTCCTTGAAGAACTTGACCTGGATGTCCTCGCTCTCACGAAGACATGGTTCATGGCCAGCTCTGTAATGAGTTTGACACACTCCTCCCTGAAGGCTACAAGATCCCCTCTCAGCCCAGAACCAACCGACCCAGAGGTAGAGTAGCTCTGATCTTTCCGGAGTGTATCCCTGCTTCTGTCATTGCTATGCAGGCCTACTCCTCCATTCAATGCATGCTCTGCAGGCTCTCCGTCTCTCCAGGCCTCACTCTAACTGTGGCCACCATCTACAATCCACTTGGTCAGGTTGCCCTATTCCTCTGAGTGGGCTGACCTAAGCTCTTCTCTCATTGCCTCCACCTCTCAACCTCTCCTCAGAGACCTCAACATCCACCTGAATGTTTCTAATCCCTCTGCAACTCTCTCACTCTCTCACCTGGACTAACCACTTTCTGCTTTCCTCTCTCAATAAACGCTCTCCCTCAGACAAAGCCATCCCCAGCACAGCGACTTACACTCTTCATGGGCCGAATGGCTGAGAAGGTGTCAGTGGATGCCTTTGCCTCTATGTTCTCTGCTACCCCTACTCCTGCGGTTGACTCACGTTCTGACACAGCCCTCTCTAACCTGCTTCTTTCTATCTCCAACACTCTGGGGCCGAAATACCTTCAACTCTCTCTTCCTAAATATCTACCTTCTCGAGCTCTTCGCTCATCCGCCTCCAACTCCCTCAGGGTCAGCCGCTTCCCAAGCCACGAGTTGGGGGTAGATCTCTCTGCACAGCAGGGGCCTCTCTTTGGAACAGCCTTCCTGCCTCCCTGAAAACTTGAGGAGAACCATCTCCGGTTCCGGAAGCACCTCAAAACCTTCCTCTTTGCTTCTGCTTTCTCTCCCCCTCTCCCCTGATTGAAACTGCACTGAATCTGCACTGGGCCACTCTCACTGATCTCCGTCCCTGGCCCAGCCACTTGCCCCTGGCACTACCTCCCTGGCAACCCCTGCACCACGGGACTGTCTCTGTATCCCTACAGCCCCCCTCCCAGCACTTGTCTGCACTTACCTTGTACTTGCCACCAACTGGCCCTTTATTTATCTTATTATTCTATTACCCCATGTACTGCACTTGTCCCTCTCCCTTGCCCCTCACACTTTCCCTTTCCCCCTCCCCCTGCACTTGCACAATCTGACACCTGGCCTAGTAAGATCGTTGTCTGTCTTCCCTTTGTCCCCCCTTCCTGCCTCGTCGTGCCTTGAAACACTTGTCTATAGGCGTGTTATAAATGCCATATCATATCATATATCATATCTGGACATAGTTATCCCTGCCATGAGAATCCACCTAAAGCTTACCTCCAAGTGCAACTCTTTGTATAACTCCGACCTCGCCGCCCTGAAACACAAGTTCAGGGTTTGTGAGAGGAAGTGGAGGGCATCAGGCGCAACCTCTGACAAACTGGCCGGCCGCCTGCTCCAAATTCAATACAGACTCTCTCTCCTGTCCAAGAAGAGAGTCCACATCCAAGCTCACGTCTATGCGGCCTCAAACACCACTGACAAACTCTTTACAATCTGCAAGGAGCTGGCCAATCCTGCTGCAGTCTCAACCTCTCCTGTTCCCTCCCAGGCTCTCTGTATGGCTCTGGCTGCTCACTTCACCACAAAAACTCAGGTCATCCTGTCCTTGCTCTCCTCCTCCTCTCATGGAACCCCTCCGGCCACCTCTCCTTCTCCTCCTCTTTCTCCCTGACAACACCTGATAAGGTTTCTAGACAAGTCTGATCTAGGAAAGTGTCGTCAAAACAGGTGCTCCTCTGCCCCTGTAGAATCATCAAGGGCCACATTGACACCCTCGTTCCAGCCTTGGCCAATTTCTGCAATCACTCTTTCACCACTGGAGCTTTCCCCTCGCTCTTCACGCACTTCCTCGTGTTCCCCCTGCTAAAAAGCCTTCTGCTGATCCTACTTGCCTGGGAAACGATCACCCAATCTCTATCACTCATTTCCTGGGCAAACTCCTGGAAAAGCTGGCCATCTCCCAGCTTACTCTCCATACTGAATCTGTTGGTTGTCTTCATGACCATCAGTCTAGCTTCAGAACAGTCAGAGGCATGGAAACTGCTCTCCTGAACACCCATGAAGATCTACTCTCCAATCTTGACTCAAGCCTTCCTTCTGTCCTCCTCCTCCTTGACCTGTCCGCTTCCTTTGACATGGTCAATCACGCCATCCTGATCAATCGACTCTGAGAGCCTGGGCATCACGGATCAGGCCTTGGGAGTGGGTGACCTCCTTCCTCTCAGACCGGCCCTCCCAGGGTCAAACTTGGGTCCTTTTTCTCCATCACCTGCCTCCCCACATGTGGTGTCCCCCAGGGCTCTAACCTCTCTTGCTGGCTCTTTAATGTCTTCTTGGCCCCTTTGGCCCATCTGATATCTACTTTCTCCTCTAACTTTGTGTTACACGGATGACACCCAGCTCTCTTTAAGGCTCCCCTCAGCCTCCTCTTCTCTCTCGCTCATTCCTGACTGTCTTTCCGCAATTTAGGATTGGTGCGCTCCAATGATCTCTGCCTTAATGCCATAAAACGGAGATCCTTCTCATTGAGACGCTTGCTTCCGCTTTTCCCCCCTTACTCTGGCCACCCTCCTTGGACTCTATTCCTTTGCCTTCCAGTGAGGCAAAAAACCTTGGTGTCCTCTTCGACTCCACTCTCTCCTTAGCTCCTCACATCTCAGACCTCTCTCCTCACATCTCGGACCTCGCTAAGAAGTCCCACTGCCAGCTGCACCTCCTCAGATGTATTCTTTCTTTTCTCCCTTTCCCCCAGAAGCTCACTGTCTACAGACCCTGGTTCTCTCTAGGATGGACTACTGCAACAGCCTCTTTCTCAAACTGCCTTCCTCTACTCTCTGCACTCTGCAACTAATCCAGAACAGGACTGAAAGTCTTATCCGTGGCCTCGAGCCCAGGGACCGTATCTCTCCAACACTGAAATCGCTCCACTGGCTCCCGGTGGCTGCAAGGATCAAGTTCAAGACCCTTTGCATTGTCCCCAAGGCTTTCTGGTGCAGGGGCCTGCACTACATCCAACTCTCTCTTCCAAAATACCTTCCTTCTCGAGCCCTTCGCTCAGCTACCTTCAACTCGCTGATGGTCAGACTCTTCCCTTGGTAGAGAGTGGGGGGCAGATCTCTCTTCTGCAGGTGCCTCCCTCTGGAATGGCCTCCCTGCCCCTCTCAAACTTGAGCCCGACCACATGAAGTTCCGGAAGCAGCTCAAGACTTCTCTCTCCCTCTCTCCCTCTCTCCCTCTCTCCCTCTCTCCCTCTCTCCCTCTCTCCCTCTCTCCCTCTCTCTCCCTCTCCCGACTCGTTGCCTGGCTACCCTCTGAGCATAATGGGTGCCAGGCTCCTCCATGATCAGTCTCCCCTGCACTGCCTGTGGGCCATCGCGCACTTAGGGGCTGTAACCTCTACAGTCCTGTGCCTCCTTGCATGTACCCAAAGCCGCGCTGCCCTGAGCTGCACTTATTCAGAGCATTGCTGCCCTGATCACACATTCCCTCCTTCTCCCTTCCCCTGCACTTTGACCTTGTCGAACTTGCACGATCTGAGTGACACAAGGCCTTTTAAGATGGTTTGTATTGTCCTCCCTCTGTCTTCCCTCCCTTGTCTTGTCACGCCTAGAAACACTTGTGTACAGGTGCGTTATAAATGACATATCACAACATTTTTTACAATGGATCCCAATGTCCCGTGTGTTAAGTTTGTTCAGCGCTGATCTGCCGTTCGTGTGGCCTCCTCCTTCTGTTGACTGGTGTAAAGGTTTTTGGCCAGAGACTGGTTTCATAAGTGGCCGTAGTGTTGGAGGGTTAAAGAAGTGCCCCGCCCTCCAGGTGTGTTGCTAGGTTTGTGAAAGATCCAGGCTACGCTAATGTCGGGACTGTCGAGACTCAGGGCTAGCTAGCCTTTTCGTTGTAGCCCCTAAGCTTCTATCTGGAGCTACAACCAAAAGACTCATCATGGTTATAGCCCCCCCTAGCCACGCCTCTGCAGCTCCCTCCGATTGTGACACTGTTGTTGTGGCCTGCATCATTTGAGTAGGTCTGAAGCGATCCAAACCATTGTGGCAAGCCATGGTGCCAGACATTACTTAGCAGGGGCATGTCCCGGGAGGATAGCTCAGTGGCAACGTGCTCGCCTTGGAAACAAGACCACACGAAGCAGCAAAGGTTCGATCCCTGGGTCCGCGCTTATAAAGCTCTGGGTATTTAAGCGCATTATAAATATGCAACTAAGACATTGTAACCGCGCCTTGATGCCCCTGGGCTGTGTGAGTGCTTTAAAAATGCAGAAAATAAACAACTAAAAATGTGTGTCCAGGGACGCCCATGACGCCTTGCTCTGGCTCTAGTGCACGGATTGTTGCTTTGTGGTCGCAAGCGCCATCTTGGAGTCAGGCGCTGTCCCTAGTGTGATATAGAACGTTTGTGACATGGGGTTACCCTTTAGAGTTTGAATGTATCTTTTGGACCGGGTTATGGTGTGCACCATACTTTATGGCCAGAATATAGGAACCTATTCTGAAATGTTGGCCTTACTCTCACCCTCCCACCCCCCCACACCGGGAAGCTGATCCTTGTGATGTAACTGGACACACCAGGTTAAGCCACAGGATGCCAACACGTATGTGATCCCTTTACGTTGAAACCACCCGCCACCCTTTGCTTCACCAGTCTATTGACTGTGACCGGAAATGGGAGAAATATGAGGACTATTGATTTCTGCTGTGAGCCACCCAATATTTTAGATTGCTGGGTTTCATGATAGCTGGCAATGGTGAAGGGTGGCTTCTAAGCACCTTTGGTTGCTCTTCATTTCCCACATTTTTTTTATTTTTTTTGGGTGTTGGCGAATACTATGAAGTTTCACAACATGTGTTCCTTTTATCCGCTACTATTTGGTGGGAACCGAAGTGACTCAACCTAGCGCTTCTGGGGCCATGGTTAAGATGCCTGAAAAAGCACTATGCACCCTTAACTGGTGCCCCCCTTGCTTTTAAGTCTTACACATCAGCCTTGTCTCCTGCCAGGGCACACTTTAATTTTGTAATTAATTTTCAGAAGTTTATTTATAAAGTTGTTTTACACCTGCAATTAATGAGAGACATGACTATTTTATATACACGTGGAACTTAAGCTAACAACCGGAGTCGCACCCAGGTAGGATGGAGCGAAGTAAAGAAAAACGAAGTACTCTTAATCATAATTCAACCCCAATACAGCAGCATGCAATCACTTTAATGTTTACATCTTTGAGTAGCCAATGAAGCAGCCCCGTGCAGTTTGATACCCATAGAGAAGTGAAGGGCTCTGCCTCCGAGCATAGAGCGGCCGTTCAGGATAGCAGGCGGCTCTCCAGTTCATTTTGGACTACAACTCCCATGATTCCTTGCTGTTCATTATGTTGGCTAGGGCTGATGCAAATCCACCATATCCTTTGCAGCAGGGGAAGTGTGTACCCCAATTCTTAATGTATCTTCCCTGCTTCTTTCACGTGGTACATTCCTGTGTCCCCCCCCCCCCCCCTCGCCAGCTTTCTCCTTGTTTATTTTCTCATGGGAGAGATCCGTAACCTCTTCCTGGGGTCTTCTCTGGGTTCATTCCCCCCAGGTCCTTCAACTTCTACCCCCTTGCATGTGAGCCTGCCCCTGTTCCCTTGTTCGCATGGATGGGAGCGGTGACGTGTGCCATGGTATTAGATTGTCCCCCAAAGCTTGGCTTTAAATGATTTTTGGGCTTCACAGCACAGGTGTAGCCAGGATTGTCTAACAAGTGGGGCCTGAAGCTAATACATGTGTGCCCACCTCAGTGAGATTAACATCTGTTAATGCCCACACAGCGCTGCTGTGGGCCTTGCCCACCCAGGCCCTACCCTGGCTAGGCCTCTGCGTCCTGGAAGAGGGCATTATAGCCCCCTCTTCTGCAGCTCTTTGCTTGCTTCCTTCTTAGGTCTTCACTGCACATTGGGGGGAAATGTCACAGGCAGGGTTGGGAAGTCTGTTTTCTTTGAAAATGTCGATGCGGAATGTTCGCGGCACGTGTTTTCCAGCACAGAATGTTTATCTCCGAGAAATTCACGTACAATACATAATTTAAAAAAGGCACAGCTAGTTAGAGAATGGGGATACATTTTTTTAAGCCGTTGGTGTTGGGAGTTGAGGAGGGTGCTGCAGGGGTTCCCCTCCCTCCCCCCATTTTGCAGATGCTCTGATTTAAGATAAATGGTAAATTCGAATATTAAACATTCTGAGGGGTGGTAACACATGGAAGCATTTTTTTCACAAGCTTCTCCCTATTGTCTCGGGAGGATAGCTCGGCGGCAACGCGCTCACCTTGGAAGCAAGACGACGGGGGGCACCACAGGTTCGATCCTCGGGTCCGCGCTTAGAAACCTCTGGGTATTAGGATCCGCGCTTAGAAACCTCTGGGTATGAAGTGCGTTATAAATAACCCATTGTAATTCTAATTGGCAGAACACACTTTGTTATGTTGGCAACTCTCAGTATTTTAAAATATTGTTTTGCACACAGATCCATGTCGCTGCCTTCTGCAGAGTGCAGGCCTGTGTCTCTGCGTATGCCTGGTAACGGGCCTGCTTTGGGCATCCTTGTAGGCTGTGCCTGCTCCCGCAGCTAAGAGAGCAGGGAATGTTTATTTACAAAAAGCACTTTGTATGCGTACCCTTCACCTCTGGCCGCGCCTCCTCTTGTGGGATAATGGGCTGGTCACTTTCCTGTGCAAGTGACGCGTTTCCTTCCTGACCTTTCATGTGTGTTGGTCTTTCCAACGGGAGCGGTTTTGTCCCCCTGTACAATGCGGTCTTCAACACTTGGTTACGGCCCCAGCCCCTAACCGGAACTCGGTTACTCGGCTGCTGAGGGTTTGGAGCTTTGAGATTTCAGGAGCTGTACAAAGGGTTTCATCTCAGTAAGCTGCCAGTTTTAGTTGTAAATGAACATTAAGGCCCTGGTTCACAGAAGCCTTTTATAATGTTGCAATCCCATTTGCAAAACTTCACATTTTTAACAATGAATTGGCATGCCCAAATTAAGCAATAAGCCCCGAGCATGGGGGCATTACCACGTCAGGTAATGCCCTGGGGCACATAGTTACAGGCCCGAGCAACGCAAGGGCCTTAACGCAGGACTCGGGGCATTACCTGAAGTGGTAATGCCCCCCCAGTCAGGGACTTACTGCTATTGGTAACTCGGCCTGTAAGACCGGGGTACTAAAAGCATTTTCTTTTCTGTTTTGACACGCTCCAGCGATTCGGAACAGAAAAAAAAAAAAGTTTTTTAAAAAAAATGCCCACGGGGAAGGTAAGGGAAATCTGTGGAGGGGGAGGAGGGAGCACTCGCCTTATTCCCCGGCAGGGGAAGATGGCGGCCTCCAGCCACGAGGCGGCTCAGAGCGGGGAGATTACCGCTGGCAATTCCCCCCCTATTCCGAGCCTCCTCATTGGCTGAGAGGCCGCCACACCCCCCTCGCTGGGTACTAATCAGGAGTAGTTTGCAATGAAATAGTAGATGGCTGCACTGTTGTAGCATTAGAGTTGTTAGGCAGAATTGCATGCAGAACCTTCTGGGAACACCACATACATTTAGGACTACAGGTGTAAGCAAAAAACAACATTTGGTACAAGTCTGTTCTACACGGTTTTTGGTAGCGAGCTGAGGAGCCAGGCTTATCTCAAGAGGGAATGTGAGCAGTAAAAGGATGTTACACAGAGGTCTTACAATCACAGTGGTTCAAGTAGACACTTACACTCAAGGTTTCTTGGTGAAACACTTATTAATTTATTACACAGTCATTTAGAAAACATTCACTAGAAGGAAGCAACTTAATATTATACACAAACACACTTCATTACCAAACCAATACGTTTCTGATTAAATTAGGCTCCCCTGAAATAGGAGCAAAATGGCATTTCCGTTACTTTGAATGGAAGTAAAGGGCACAAGTTAATAGAATAGATCACAGATACATTCTTGGGCAGTGCAAATAGTTTCAGTTAACTAGAGGACTCGATTCAGTTCAATAGGCCTAGGCCTAGGCCAAAGTCAATGAGCTAGTGTCTTGGATAGGAAAGCGCAGTTCTTGTAGTAAACGGTAAAGACTTTGCCAAAGTTCTCAAAAGTAGTTGGTACGAAAAAGAATCATATGTTGGGTCACAAGCTGATTAGGCCTGCAACTTGGAAAAGTTTCACAAACCTTCACCGCGAGAGGTAAGTTCTCTCAATCGGGTTGGCACACTACCTTAATATGAAGAAAAAGATGCAGCTGAAGACGTTGGTTCCTGGCAGTTCCTGCAGATCTCGCTGTTCCTGAGCCTCAGTCGTGGGGACAAGGACGACGTCGGGGGACTCCTGGACTGTGCGGGGACTGGTCAATCAAGCTGGCAAATGGAAGATCTTCGGTTCGAGTAGCTGTATTCAAGCACACAAGCTGGTGTCCTTCTCCCCCCCCCGTTAAACCTAACCAGCTCAGAGAATGGTATCTAGGTGGCTTACGAGTTGATTGGTCCCACCAACTCAGAGGAAGAAGTCGTCCTTGAAGGGGCATCTCTGTCGAGATGAACTTGGCAATTCGGAACTGCAGCAGGGCTTCACCGGGCAAACCGACGGTCCAGGAGTTGCAGCAGTTGTCCTCTTCCAGCTTATCTTCGGTTCTTACGTTCAAGTGGTCGACTCCGCTTTCCAGTCCAATGGTCTCCCCTTTTTAAATAGTTTTCTCCCTTTCATTCCAGCCTAGCTGTCACTCATCCAGCAGGGTGGCTGTCCTTGCCGGACAGTCAGCCAGCCAATCATGCCAGAGTGCATTTGGGTCTCCTAGGAGACTAAGCACAGGGAGTTCTGGGCGCCTCCCTCACTGCCTGCCCACCCCAGACACTCAGGCACCAGAGGTGGTCTTCAGTCCTGAAGCCTGCCAAAGGCGTACGAACAAAGGGACCAAACCTGGTTTGGCGTGCAGAGACAAACTCTAGAAGGACCTTTCCAAAAAGAAACGGCAAAAAAAGAAGACCAGGCCCTGTTTAAACAAAAGGGCTTAAGGCGCCATCTTGAAAAACATGGCTCCCACGATTTTTAGCTACCAGTGTTCGCGGTCGGGAAAAATCATGGTAGTTTGTTGTAAAACCACTGCCACCAGCCATTTCAATAGGAAAGGGTAGCATTTGACTGCTACATGAGTATTTAGACACAGGGTGGAGAGGAGGTCCCAAGCCCGACCTGCACTCAAATCACCCATTCTGAAGTGCCAGGAACTTTCACCCGAAGTATGTGACGTATGATGAGCAAATTAAACCAGCAGAGAGCTGCAGTGGGGCTCTGACCGGTACTTACTGACAGCACCTATTGAAGTACCTGTACTTAAGAAACCTTGGACCATAAGGTACCCATTGAGAAAACCATATCGACAAGTGAGACAAACTGACAGTTGTCAAAAAAACAATGCCTGAAGAAGCCAAGAAAGTCCTAAAGGAAGACGAATGGCGATGTCGCAAGAACCTGGACTCTCTCTCATATAGAAGATATGACAACCTGCGAATGACGAAAAGAGACGAAACACCATAGATAAGTGACATCCTGCCTTATGCCATAAATCTGATGAAGATATTCAGCCAGTTTACACATGTACATATGCTTGGAACTGCAAGAAAGCTGAGAAAATTGTGCAGCTTGCTATGCTTAGTAGAAAGATAGTGCGGCACGCGCCACCTATACATATCTACCTCAAAATGGAGCATGTTATATAAGTATACTTCCACTGTGCAGAAGAGCAGAATCAACCAAACGTTACTAAAGGCTGCTGGAGAAGAGCCCCTCAACACGAGAATCGAAAGCTAAAAGACAAGAAACGAAACTCGGGCGCATGCAACCCGTACCAAGAAGCCAAGGTCGCATCGGCTGACATAGACGAACCATAGATACGATTTATGAAGCAAAGAGCTGAGTATCCTGTTCAAAGAAGTCATAAGCAGCAGAAGGCAGGTGGTGGGCAGAAAGCTAAATCAAATACAAAAATTGCATGGAAAATGAGACTATTTCAGTGTGTAAATCACGTGACCTCCCAAACAAGAAGAGTTGGGGCCTTCACACCTACACGCGGCCTTGTGCCATGCACAGATATCTGAACTCTTCCCAACAGAGCTGCACCAGGCCAACCAACAAGAAATAATTGACACATTGCCATTGTGGAGGTGCTTGATGGTGGCAATGGTTGGGGGAAGGCTGGGAGAGCGGCCGAGCACCCTGCATCTGGCCGACCATTCTGCACGCTGCTTAGCCAGTGGAAAAGTACAAGGGGACTTTGTGCCAACCCAATCATAATGGACCAAGTAATCTAAGATCCTATAATTTGTAGAACTAATGGGATGTCATACATTTAGTGACGTCCACAATATCTATTCTGAAGGAAGGGCTTAGATCTGATTACCCAATCCGGTCACCCCGTTACCATATACAGATATAGTACCTATAGTAAAGTTACCTTCCTATAACCAATAGAATTGCATGCAACATTTTAAGCATTACATGTCAGTGATGACAAGTTTTTAGAATAAAAGATGTGTTTTCTATGAGGTTCGTTGGAGTTTAAGCGAGAAGGAAGATCGAGCGGTTGCTGATGTTCACTGAACTCACCGTTTTTTGTACTTGTCATTAAATGGACTCCCTTTGCCAAACCATTGAGTTGTCATTATTGATTCGATGCTAGAGTACTAATCTGCATCCCCATCCATCTCACGGGTGCTGCTGCCTCATCTTAAAGTGCTATTGGGCAACCCCCAGCTTTATGGGCCGGTGGGGGTCCTGGTGCACAAGGGGATACTATGTACCCATTGTAAGATGGTGTGTGCTGGGTCTAGGAATTTGGAAAGACTAGTAAAGTAAATTTCACTTTACATTCTCTGGGAAACAGTAGTTTATCCCATAGAAGGTATTTAAACCTTTTGGAAGTCTAAAAGACATCCCTGTGTCACTGCACTGAGGGTGCTGTGTGGCACACAAGAACAGATGATTCCTACGGAGTTGTCTTAAACTCCATAACAAAATAAATAAACACAGAAAACAAACAGAATTGAAAAGTTCAAAGCCCCAAAGTTTAGCAAAGGAGCTGGAGGGCTCTACGGTAGAGGGAATTATCACATTTATGAGAATTCTCCCTGACAGGAGGCAGATTTGTTATTTTTTTTTAAAGTGAGCATTTGTATTACATGATGTTTACATGTGTCCATGTTGTACTGCATGTATTTCGTGTGCGTTTATAGTATGGGAAGGCGGACACTGTACGGATCAGCTAAGTTGTGGAACGAAACACTGTCCACATGTACTGTACATTATAGTACATTTTGTGTGCCATGGAGGGGTGCTTGAAACAGAGAATGGGTTTGTTGAATGATTACCTCAGTTCTTGGGAGCAACGTTTGAAATGCCCTGGGCCAGGTGAAAAAGCTCTACCTAAAATGTAGAAAAAATACCACTACTTTCCCGCCACTGGATCTGCAACCTGCGGCTCTTTTGATATTTTACACTACAAATGCCATTATCCCTCACCATTGACGGTGATGTGATATAATAGGTTATTTATAACGCGCTTAATACCCAGAGATTTCTAAGCACGGACCGAGGGATCGAACCTGTGTTGCTCTGTGTTGCCTTGCTTCCAAGGCGAGCATGTTGTCCCTGAGCTATCCTCTCCAGACTAGTGCTGACTAGTAGTTGAGAGTTGTAGTCCCAAAGATCGCAGAGGGTGCCCTCTAGCGGTCTCTTAAATCTGCAGGATTTCTCTGCGAAACGACGCACGCGAGTAGTTACTAGCCCGTAAGGGGTGCAAGCGGCGACCATCGGAAAATCCTCCATCTCTCATGACTTGTATATTTACAAGTCCTAATTCCTAAAGGAGAACATCAAAGCTTTAAGAACACCTGTCCCAGCTCTATATGCGCTCTACTCTACTCCCAGGCCAGGTTCCAACACACAGTGACACACAGTGGTTACTATGAGATTTGGGTGGAATTACATTGGATGGCAATGCTTGTTTCTAGACACTACTGGAAGAAGGTTCTGTAGCTGTCCAATAACCTATTGGAAGACCGATTTGGAAACGGCCAGGTGGAATTGCCAACAGGTGAGGTTGGTTGGGTGCCAAGTGCTGAGGTCTGCAACCTTTAGCTGCTTTACACTACAACTCCCATCAGGCCATGCCAGCGCGAGTGGTGAGGGATGATGGGACTTTTCCTCCAAAACACCTGGAGAGCTGTAGGGTGCAGGCCCCTTGCCTAGTTGACACATTGGATGGAATTTAAGTACCACTGATTGTTCAAAACATTGAAAGAGTAGGCAATTTTAATCCAAGAGTTAAACCAGTCCCTTATTAAACTGTAATGCCCTGAATTAATTCATGCAGAAAGATAATTGCTTTACAGAACTCAGCCTTTCTAGGCCTTGATTTTGATACTGGACTTGCTAAATGACTGTGGGACATGTGCAGTTTACCTTAGACATAGCTCACTTTTGCATGCCCGCCCTCGCAACCTTCTTGCACAGTTCCTGAGCATGCATGCATGCATCATCGAAAGACCTGCAAATAACTACTTGGTATGCACATGTATTGCAACCAGAATTTTACCCTTAGATTCTATCTTCCCAGGGCATGGTTTTGCAATCTTAAGCGCTGGTTGTTTTGCACTACGACTCCCATGATCCTTCACCATTGACTATGCTGGATTGGAGTGGTTGGTTTTGTAGTCCAAAACATCTGGCGAGCCAAAGGTTGCAGACCCCGGCCCTAGGGCCACTGTCTCCATTTTATAAGAATACCAATGCACTGCCTTCACAATAAAATAATTAGACGTAAGCCTTAATTATTAGCATTTCAGTAGACAACACACCAACCAGAGAAGACCGTTATTCGCGTTTGCAAAGCAGAATGGTACGTTTCGATAGATGTGACTGCTTCCTGTGCTGTGCTGAACGGGAAATCTAGAATTTCCTTTCGTGGGGACTTCCTGGCTAGCCACCTCCTGCACACACTCATTAGGCTATCTTTGAACACATGGGCTGTTTGGAATGTGGCCTGGAAGGGACCTGTTGTGGGGGCTGGGGGAGGGAGGGATTGCACGCAGAGTTACTAGCATCGAGGCAGCTCGGAAGGGATGTGAACACTTTTGCAGCACTCTGGGAGCACGGATAGCTTTGCATCACGCCCCTAGCTAAGGAAGCCAAGCTGTTTGGGCACACGGTCAAATTATCTAGCATGTGTAGCTATGTAATCATTTTTAAAGTGGCCTCATATTGCATATTTTCATCAAGCCCAACCCTTTTTCTATGTGGAAATAAAATGGGTTACCACACAGAAAAGGATCAGGGTGCAGGCCAGTCCACCACTGCACAGGGTGCAGAGACCTCCTGGGAACTCTCCAGAGTTCACTATAGGCCAGTCCACCCCTGGAAATGGGGGGCAGTGGAGGGGAATGCTAGTGGGAGAAACAGAGGGGATGGGAGCCTGAAGGAGAGGCTACTGGGGCAAGAGTGACAGACAAAATGGTGACCAGGGAGGAAGAATGCGATTACCCAAAGATGCCACCTGCATTCCTGGCCCCACCTGATTGGCTGGCTACTCTCTCCGGGTGCTAATGTGGAAGAATTCAATATCCCAGGCCTGGAGGGTCAGTCGGCTCCACTAGAATATGGAGTCTTCTTACAGGAGCTATAGAGAAGTTATACCAAGATATAAGATGTATGGTTGCAGGGTTTGGGTATGTTTGGCCGTCTGAGAACTTATCGCGGCAAACTGACCAAAATGAATCAGCCTGCATGCAATCAGTTCTCAGAGGCTGAAACACAATCTAACCAAGCCCCCCAAACCCCTTCCCCTCCCCCACTCGCCTGATTCCCGTCCCCTGGCCACTTCTTCAGCCCTGCAGTGTTCAATCTGTCCCTCTAACGCGGGTCGGCTCCGAAGCCGCAGGGTCCTTTTTTTCATTGTCTGTCCTCCGTCTCCAATATCGAGGAAACGGGGGGACACCCCTGCAACCCCGCAGGCCAAAACACACCGAACATGGGGAGCGTGGGACACCCCCGCAACCCCTGCTCCACATGTTCGGTTTGTATTAGCCAATTTGAACGAATATATTCGGTCAAATGGTACAGGCCAAATTCAGTCAAATGTGCCATTCGGTTAAATAGACTAATACCTGGTTGCTGGGCTTCAAAGAGAACGGTCTGCGGAGTCCATGCCCATATTTTATGGATGGTGCCTGGGAATTATTGACGAGAAGAGGGGAAAAGTAGCTTAGAGTCCTGCAACCAAGTGACGCGGAGTCCATTTTATAATCCAAGCCCTTCACTACATCATTGAGCGCACTAAGCAATGTCCAGAGAATGCAGAAGCCAAGACATGGAATTCTGAATGTTGCCCACATGGTGGGCATTGCAGGGTCCTAGTGAAAGAACCAGCAAACTCAAGAATTACTCCCTCTGAGAAGGGCCTGGGTGGCCATTTTGAAACACTATATGCACACAGACCCCCTTGGGTACCTCCTTGGCTCCCAGCTGCTATCCCCTGAGAGAGGGGAGTCCCTCAGAGAGGGGCGGGCATCAAATAAAGCCGTCTTTACAAATAATCTTGGAGGTGGGTTATAACACTATTGTGAGTGTTAAGCGGATTCAATAGAAATGAAAACGCATTACTGCAAAATAGACGCGGTAGTACTTTTTTTTTAAAAGGAAAAAAATAGTTTAAACACTTAATGGTTCTTGGTGCTGCATATTTTTATTTTATCTAAGTTTAGCCTATTACCCGACACATGTTTTGCACAACATATAGCCCCTTTTCAAGAGTACGATTTTAATAGGTATGCTACAAACGGAAAGTTACCAGCCTCACGGCTCGGAGATGTTGTAATGGACTGATCGTTCATTGCAGGGGTCTGCACCCTGCGGCTCTCCAGATATTTTTTATTTAGACTACAACTTCCATGATCACTCATCATTGCCTTTGCTGGCTTGGTCTGATGGGAGTTGTAGTCCAAAACAACTGGCGAGCATAAGGTTTCAGAGTTCTGGTCTAGTGTTGATCTTTTCTTAAAGATATGTGGCAAAATGCTTTAAATAGTGTGAGAAACCTGATGTATTATCTAACCTAATCCCCCAGGAGCTTCCATTCAGGTGGCCAGAGAAGGGCCATCGCTTTTGGATCCCGACCCTGGGGGCGGACAAGCGAGGGGGCATCACCTGAGTGGAGGGTCTCTGGGGATTGGGAACAGAATACCTGAGGGCGAGACATGGAATCCCTCCTTTCCCAACTATACATCACCCCACTCTTCCCTCAGCCTTACTGTGATATTACCAGGCCTGTCCTGTGCCCCCACTCCCCATTCCAACACCTACTGAGACGAGGAAGGGGCGTCCAAGGGTAAGAAAGATTACCAATGCGGAAATTCCCTATAGTACTGTGAGGAGGAAGATGAATGGAGAGGCTTACTACACCACACTAGCAGCACGTCCCTTTAATGAGGTCAGGCAGAGTCAGGCACTTTACAGCAACTATGCCCACCAGACTTTCATTGAACACAAACCAAAGTATAAAAGGTGGAGTTTTGCCAGCGAAAGTGAGTGAGCCATGGGTGCTGAACGAGCCCTGGGAGCTGGAAGCCAGGAAGCTGCAGCAACGAGATCCAGAGGTATCCATAGGAGAGTGGGACACCGAGACGCCGACCCAGTGTTTTGCGATGGTTGCAGTGAGCCATGTCTCCAGGAAGCCGGATAGGGGTGTGTGGAGTCCTGCTGCCCGTGTCCGTGTCCAGGCAGCTGCTCATTCCCCTGGGAGGAATCCAGGTCCCAGGGGTACCTGAGGGGCAGGTGGTGAGACCCTGACCTCAGCATTGTAGCAGGCAAGCTTTCCCGACAGCATTGCACTAATAAATGAGTTTGAGTCTTAAGAAACCTGGTGCGCGTGTGAGTCTGGGGCGGGAGAATGAACGGAAAGGACATAAGTTAAGGCGTGCGAGCGGCACGAAGAGCAAAAGAAAGAGATTGCGAGTGCCACGAAAAGCGCCAGGAGAGAGAAAGAAAGTATGCACGCAGTATAAGAAAGAAAAGAAACGGAATTAAACAAAATACGAGGGGAACAAAAAGTACCATGTACTCGAGACACAACAGCAGCTAACGTAAAGCAGTGGAAGAGCGAAAGAAGAGGAGGGGACTGAATATTGGCGTGGTTGCGCGTAGGGGAAAGCAAAGCTAGGCGTTCTCGAAAGTCTCTGATATAGACCCATTGTTGAAAGGATACAAACGGCGCCACTTGAGAGGAGGTGGAAAAGGGGGAGCTACACTGAAGTGAAGTGGCAGCAAAATCTCCAATATGTTGTGAAAAGCTGTTTGAATTTGAAAGAAGGAATTGTGTTTTGAACAGTGTACCTTGAAAAGCTGAACTTTTGTGTAGTTTTTATGAACCTTTAAAACCAGAGGGGCCTAAGCTTGGGGCAGGAAGCCCTGAGAGGCCGAAAGGAAATGTGAAAATTAAGAATATTGGGGAAGGAAGTCCAAGCGAACCTAGGAACATTTGTGAACTAATTTGTTTTGAAGCTACAGGGAGCTTGCCTAGAAGGTTCCAAGGGCAATTTTAAGTTGAACTATTTTTGAACTGGCAAAGGTGAACCTGACGTGAAGGCCACGAAACCAGCCTCGTTTTATACTTATTTTTGGAACACAAATTTTCTTTTTAAGAAAACCCTGCACAGCATTTGTTTCAAGAGTGAGGGCAAGCATTGGGACTGATGGACCTTGAGTATTCTTAGAAACATCGGTTGAGGTGAAACCCAAAATAGAGAGGGCAAGATAGGGAGTACACCAACCGTCAGTGTTTTAAATAAAGGTTTTCAAACTGTTATCTTGTGTGTCTGTGTCTCTCTTGACAGCATGCCTGTCTCACAATAGCTATTCACTTAGCTACCTATCCACATTCTTTGCTTAAAGCAGAGTGGGACTTCAAGGCCATCTTCTTGACCATCTGCAGCCGCTCCCTGGTCTTCTGATGGTCTTACTTTGGTGTCTTTTTTAGAGCCTCCTTTAAGATTGGTTCCTGTATAATTTCAGTACTAGCCTTTGCCATCTTTTGGGAAGGAGGAGAGTGGAGTTGGGAGGAGAGGGGGAAGGGAGGGAGTAGTGTTCTCCCCACCTATGGACATATTTTGAAAAAAGGACAAACCTTGTATTTTAAAGGGAAAGTGGCAATTGTACGAGCTATACTGCTTTTGAAGGAGCCTACCGCAGTCTTCCGGAGAGATTGTCCCTCTTCGGTTTAAGTATATCCCTGTGCTGGTCAGAAGCATGTTTTTTTTTTTTTTTTGCCCTCCATAAACGCAGATATGGGGCAGATGCCTGAAAGTATCCAAATGCCACAGTGGGCCTGGTGCCCTATATCTTGGTCAAGAAGTGCCCGGCATGCATCTTCTGACAGCAATGTTCAATGCTATGCCCCTAGAACGGCAACCTAGCCATGCCATGTAACACCCCATGAACTTTTGAGTGCTATATAATAACGATATTGTGAGGATTGCTGATATTGTATGCCAGGGTGCTGCTATTCTATATATGCCACTGTGCTGCTATCCAATGTATGCCACTGTCCTATCTGTGCCAGGGTGCTGCCGTCGAATATCTGGGGTCTGTAGAACGATTCCAAGGTGGCGCTCAGTTATTTTACGTAAAGAAAGTCTCAGTGCTGCAAAAATGCGCAAGTGGCAATTTTGAAGTACTTGACTCATACCAGGCATCGATGATCAATTGGGATTGTGTTTTGTTTTTTTTTGTTTTTGTTTTTTGCCCCAGTGAGCTGCCCAAGTCTTTACCTTGTGTAACTATTACTACTTCCGATGTTCCTTATGCTCTGACCAGTTAACCCTTTAATTGTAAAGGCTCATTACTTGCCCCCGCCTACCGCCCTGCACTACACTTTATTCCTCCAGCTTACCTTGGCTCTGTGCTTTGGTCCAATCCCCTGCATAGTTATGTTGATTTATACCGAGCACCGCTGCCACCCAGGGACAGTCTCCAGGTGCTCGCTTGGCTCTGCAATAGAGGCGGGTGGGCAAGTCAGTGAGGATAGGATGAGAGTATGGGTTCAGATCCAGGAGGAACTGGTGTCTGTGATCGTTGGTTTGCAAGTTAGGAGTTGATGCGGGACGCGCCATGCGTTGGAACCGTATGGTTGAGATTCAGTGCCTCGGATGTGTGATAGTGTTTGTGTTGGTGTTATTGTGATGTTGTGGTTGGGAGCACTGGTTAGATTGTGTCCATAAGTGGCCAGAGTTGCGGATGGCTGTATCTGTAAGACTATTTGCTGTTGTTCTATGGACTATGTGGGGTGGTTGACTCTAGGTGTGCTTCCAGCATCTCGGAGATGCTGGGTGTGAACATAGAATTGATTCTTGGGGTGTTTATGTGTAGTGTGGCTAGCCCAAGGTCTGCAGTAGTGGCGTTGGTTATGTTGGTGCTGCAGGAAGGGGAAGTGGGTCAGTAAGTCTGTTGGAGCCTCTGGTGTGATTCTTTGGTTGCCGTTTGATGGTATAAAGCTAGGTTCTCGTTGTGGTTTGTCGGCCCATCTCACCTCCTCTTTAGTTGTTTATCTGAGATGTTATTGCTGCCAGTGTCCCTTTGTGGTTGTCCATCGGACAGACCCCAAATAAAGAACGCTACAGGGCTGATCATTTCTGATGGTTCTGTGCTCAGTGATGATTGTGGTACTTCTTGCTCAAGCCAATCGTTGTTTTCTGTTGCTCCGGGGAGGAAGTGAAGGGTCGCTAATTTTGTCACTTGAATATCCCCATTCTGCAAATTGTGGCATTCATCTTCGCCAAAGTTATCCAAGTTCACTGTTCAACTATGACTATAGCCCAACACAATTATGCCTATTGTGTGGCTCGACCATGGCAGTCGTGCCGGTAGTGTTGCCCAACAGCCTGTGGTGCTGCTCAAGCGTGCCTTAGATGCTTTCCAGTGGTGCCTGTGCTTCTTTTCATTAGTGCCTTGTGGGTCTGCCTCCAATGTTTAGTGACATGTTACCCTCTTACTACTCACTCCCTACTCCTGTTAATTGGGCGAAATCCTTTGTGCATAATGGGAGTGACGTGTAGTTGTAGGGAATCCTGCGTCTAACCTTTAGTGGCGTGTTCTCCGGTGATGATAAAGGGACGGGCTCTCTGACTCCTCACCCTGCCTACCTGCACTGCTATCTCAGGAGCCCACTTCTGACATTACTTTTAGGGGTGTGGGGGTGGTTTAAGGGGGTGTTATCGACACCTTGCTTCAGGGGAGCCCGTATGAAGCTGCTCTGATATCCGGGTATGATTTGACCTGACCTGACAGTATAGTATAGTAGGGTAGCACAAAGGTCTTTTTAGAATTTTGTTGACTATGTGACCATGATTGATGGATGCTGGTCAAGTCCGTGTGGTGGGCAGTGACCTTGACTGCCCCACCCCATTTAGTCAAATGGAAACTGATGAAGGATTCGGATTTTTGTTCAGACAAATTTAGGGCAGAACTGAGTATGTTCTGTTACTGTTGAATAAAATCAATTCAACCACAGACCTAATGAATCAATTTCTTTGCTTTAGATCACTCTATATATAATAGGTTATTTATAACGCGCTTAATACCCAGAGGTTTCTAAGCAGGACCCGGGGATTGAACCTGCGTTGCTCAGCGTCATCTTGCTTCTAAGGCGAGCACGTTGCCCCTGAGCTATCCTGCCGAGATGCAGTTCTTTGGATATGCTAGTAGAGATTCTGTAAGTTGTCCCATGTCTGGCTTGAATATCTTGCATAATTGGTGGTATCCCAAATAGCTTCGCCATCATTACTCCGCTGGAATCTTGTCCAAGAAAATTGGCGCATTGCGCCCCCGGCCGTGATCAATAAAACCTTGTATGCTTCTTACTGCATACGTACTTTTATCAAATATGATGATTGAAACCTGGTGTTTGGTAATACAAATAATGTTACTCATGGTTATGCCTTTTCTTTTCACAGGGGAGTTACCACTTTGAATATACGGAGTGCGACAGCTTCGGATCCAGGTGGAGAGTTGCGATTCCTAATTCTAGCCCGGCCTGCATTGGATTGCCCGATCCAGTCAAGGGGAAAGAATGCAGTACGTATCTCCTTTTTCTTTCAGTAAATCTACTTGGTTAAACTACAGAGGTCTTTGATCATGTGTAGAAGACTGCTAGAGGCTAGCTGACTCACACTTGCATTACACCCTTTTTGCACTTTTTCGCGTTTGCAATGCGAGCGTAGTATCCTTACAAGTAGTCTCAATGGGCTTGGCAGCGGGCATCATTGTTTCCTCCGATTAATTTTCTCCAAGTGCGGAAACGGTTGGCTTTCGTGCGCACATCATTTTCAATGTGCGCAAATAACGCGGTAAGCCACTTTGTGGATATTAATAATAATGTATTTCTTATACAGCGCTACACACCTGTAGGTCTCACAAAGTGGCACTCAATTTATTGACCTGAGAAGGATGAAAGGCTGCCGGCATCGAACCTGCCACAGCAGGATGCGCATAGATATAAGGGGTGAGCGCTTACCTCCCTGTGCATTCTGACCGGCTTATTTTCTTATTTGCTCCCTCTATTTACATAGCTACAGAATACGGAGCAAATATGAAATGTGCCTTTCCAGACAGTTTTATCATTTTACATGATTCTCTGAATTAGCCCCCTCCTGTCTGCATTGAGAGAATGGCCGCCGGCACTGCAGCGCCTGTTTTTCAGCGCAGTAAAGACGTGGGCTTCACGACTGCTCCACGTCATTTGTTGCACTCACCTTGAAATGTGGATATTGATTTCTGGTGTGGAGCATGTCAGATGTCCGCGCCACTTTGCTGATCAGATTGGAATCGGGCCCCCAGACTTCGAAGATCGGATCTGCCACAGTACTTTGCAAAAGTACTCCTGTGCAGAGAAAATGTGTGTGCATAAAAAAGCACTGACAGATTAGTATTATGCACAACAGGTTTAGTTGCGGCTATTCATTTGTCGACACTGCTCAGATACAACATAGAAAGCGTGTTATGCCATTGGAAAAAAACACCCGTCATCTGTGTACTGTGTTTCCGCCCTCAGGTGAGGTAAAGTTGTGGACTGCTCGCTTTCACAAGCATGTAAGGGCCAAAAGTGAGAGTACGGAGCTGTTAAAACATAAGAACAGAGGGCTAATGACCAACATGTCCCCAGGCATACACAAGTATCTGCTGTGGGCTGAATTTCCTGCAGACCGTGTCCTTCTAACCAGGCCACGGTTTGACTGTGTTCCACTGCTGTGGTGGCACCTCGGTCGGGGGAGGATGCTATCCGGTCTTGCCCTCTGTGTGTTGCTCCACCTGAGGATCATGCTTATTTGCTATTTTCCGGCTCCGCGTACGCGAAAGTGAGAATGTTTGGTGTTACGGCCCGTGCTGCATGAACTGGGTTTTCTGCCATATATCGGCCTGCCCTAATCTATTTATCATGGGTCGACTCGCCATATGTGGGTTGGTCCTTGTTGACCTGTTTGAAATTGGCACTTTATCTGAGGAAGCGTATGACAAGACGTGTGTTATGAAATGTGATATTATATGATTGTTAATTTGTTGGGATGAAAAACCTTATTGTTGGTTTTGCCAGTGATCTGTCAGAATTTATTTTTATTGTATTTGAAATGTATTCTGTATATCGTATTGTTTTTATAGAATGTGTGCATTTACAGAAATAAACATGACTTGATGATGATGATGATTACAAAAAACAAATATCACTTTTAATAGCTGATGTGGCTGCCAAAAATTCAGACAGGATACAATATTTGCAGATGGAATAATGGCACTAAAAGGAATGTGCCAGAAAATGGATATGTTAATGAATACAAACCAGAACAACATGCCTCTCAGAATTTAAGAAAGATAATGGCATCATAATAAGTGCACAACAGCATATGATGACCATGATTCCCATCCCTCTGTTTACCACCCACCTTACATTGTCCTGTGAACAGAGCTGTGACAACACCTGCTCAAAACCATAATTACAACTTAGAAGCATACACACCACTCGATTTTACTCCCTAAAAACAGGAAAATGTGCCCAACAAAAATGGGGAAACCATGAACATATAGGAGCATACCCCTGCTTCTGTGCACTTATCTCCACTGATATTTACGAATCGGTGACCAGCAGACCAATGGCATAGGGAGGAACGCTAATTATATTACTGCCTGATCTCAAGAGCAATTTTAAGGGGAGCAAATAAATAAGCATAAAGTATCCATATTGGAAAAGTGAATTACTTTTCTACTCCCTGAAAAATCATTTGATTCTAAGTAGGGAGTAAAAGCTTATCGGAGCCCTGCTTGTAACCCTGGCATAGGAAGTGAAAAGACAGGGCACAACATAATACATCCTATAGTTTTACCTATCCTTCCTCACCACAACCTAGACAAAATTCAACAAGAGTCAAACTGAGGTTTCGTATGGAGCCCCGTTGAAGAAAATCCCATATAGTTGCCTAATAAAGGCACTGCTCAGAGGTACAACAGTTTGAGTTCCTACTTTTCGAACAAGGGACACCGTTTCTGCAATTCACTGTCATCAGTTAAACAAGATGAGTGGGGATGCTAGGGGTACTAAACACAGAACACACGATTATATTGAAAACCTTCAGCAGCGGAGCATAGAAAGAAACATAAGGTGCAGTTTCCTAGACGGTTACTAGCATTTCCTATCCTTTAGCAAACACCCATTTCCTTTACTGTACTGCCAAAGTTGCTGATTTGTTCTTCATTCTCAAGAAGTGTACTTATGTGCCCTCTACCCCATCCCCCACACACCTTCTCTGTGCTCCTGTGCTGGCCTCCAATAAAAGTTGACAGAGCTCTGTAAAAATGGAAGGTTTGCAGCAGTTAATCTTTCACTGGGCTATTTACATACCCATCATACTTTGCAAGCAAAACATATTCAAGGCCTCAATATGATATCATGAGCAGTCATGTATCTGCATGTGCACAATTATGCAGTGCATACAAGATTGTTTGCAACATATCCCACCCTAATATTATTAGGTAGGAGTATATAAGTGCTCAGTGAAATCGTTTTTTGTAGAGCACAGATTTTCCGTATACTTGCTTATGTCTATGCCCAATGGGACTCTGAAAATGTTCAATGGATGCCATTTGTTGAAAAGGCCTTAAAGCTATCTGAATATATGGTGCCTTAATTCTATGTACGAGTAATGCAAGACATAGTCAATATACATTGGCCAAGTAAAAGATATTGCAATGTTTCTCTCCATTTGTATAGGGTAAAGTTACCAATGTCAAAGTAGGACACAGAGCTTGACATTTTCTTATGCAAAAGCCTTAGAGTACAGATTAATATTTGATTTTATAATGGGTTAACTTGCAAGGGCACCACTTCAAAGCACTTCTTTGGCATATATACTAAGAATATGAAGCCTGGGAGGAGGTTACACATCCTAGTAGCCTGCTTACTTACAGTGGGTATCCAATATTTGAGCTGGAAGTTGTGCTACTTATTGTGGGGGATGCTTTTGCAAAGGCACTATGAGTAACAGAAACTCTGATGCTTGAATGTTGTTCATATTACAGCAAACATAAAAAAGTGGATGTATGTACAAGTCTGGAAATCTTTCACAAGGCCAAGGTAGGCAGTGTCAAGGTTGCCCAGTAATGCCTAAATGCAGCCTGGGCCGGGAGTTAGAGTCATAGGATGTGTGGTAGAATCAAGTACAGGGGTAATGGGTGGGGAAGATTAGTTTATTTGTTTAATGTATGCAGGCATATCTTAGTTAAATAAATCTTCTGTTCATGGAGCCACTTTTTCATTATCGTTCTAATCTCTTGAAGGTGTTGTGAAGAGCCAGAAATGCGATGCAGACGCAGTAGATTCATGGTTTTGGTCAAATACGTTTATTAAAATAAAAGGGGTTTGGGGAAATGCCTCTGTCTCTATTCTAAGAGATGTTTCCCTACTCAAAACCAAAAGTATGGATCTGTCCAAGGTTAGGATGTCTAAAGCATTTGCTACTGTGTCATAGGTACGATTCTGGCCCTCACATCTAAGGAAAATAACTCTTAAGGTGAAAAGGGAAAAACTCTTTGGTTTTCAGTAGTGCATGCATTTTCAAAAAGGAAATGCATAACTTCCACACAACAGTCCAAAAGGACAGTGTTCCTTGTTCCAGAGGGTGGTTCCCTTTCCTTGGATTTCTCTTCATTTTTCCTTGTATTTCAAGAATGTCTGTTACACACAACCTCTTGGCTGTTAGTCCGCACATTACTCGGATACTTGGTGTACTCTCCTGCCCAGTTTCCACTTCCTGTGAATGTTTTCTCGCAGGCTTCTTGCTAATCCCGATATATCTTGATCAGGACTTTCTCGGGTACTATATAGTACACACTGTTCAACTTGACCATGCCTGATATACCTTTCCTGCCAAGGCGTTTGTCACTCAAATATACTTGCAATTTGCATCTGCCTGGTAAACTCTTCTGTCTGGGATTTCTCACATAGGTGTATTCTTGCACCTTTAATCTTCCTGGTATATTTTGATGCTTGGGCCTGTCTCTTTTATATATTCTTGCACCTTTCATTTGCCTGGTATACTCTCCTGCCAGAGCTTTCCTTATATGTTTGTAGCTTGCATGTATCTTGTATACAATTACAAACTTGATAGCCTCTTTTGTTTATTTGGTTCCATCTTAAATCCACCTGATTTACTCTTCTGTCAGGACTTTCCTTATATATGAACTGCGCACCGTTGCAGACTTTATAGTTTCTTATATCTGTACTGTCCTGTCTTGAATCCCCATGGTATACTATCCTACCAGGGTTTCTCCTATAGGTGTATTGCATACACTTAAAAACTTGGGAATCTTTTCTGTATATTTCTTTATGGCTCTTTTAGAGAATTTAATTTGGTCAGTCTTTCTTATTTGTTGTATTTGTTTGCGCTTGGCAGACTTGCTGCTACGCCCCGGTGTCCCCACTTCCCGTGGGTGCACTTAACCATTTTTTCCTGGAGTATGCCAGTTCTCCCATTGTTGGCGGCCTTCCGTTGTTCTGCCTTCTCTTGCTGCTTCCGTTTCCCAGCTTCACGTCCTCTTGCAGCTCCCACTTTTCTTCTCTGCATCTCTCCGGGCTTCGGTTCAATGGAGGCTGCATTGTAGTACTGGTGATCGCCCAGAAGATCTCTGTCCACTTCATCCATTCTTGCTGCCTACGTTCGCCTGCAGTTTTCTTTCCTTTCCCTTGTCGGAAAGCCGCTTTGCTCCACGGACATCACTTCTGTCCCACGGTTCCTCAGTCCATACTAAGGGAAGTTGCGTTTTCCAGCCAGCGATCCTTCATCAGTTGTTGTGTAGGTTTACATTTCCCTGCTTCAGGTCGGTTTCTGTAACAACTAGAGCGCAGCTTGCGCTCCTGGCCTCCATTAATCTTAATTACTCTGCTCATTTTCCTCATTACAGTGTTTTCCCACTCAGGAAAATGAAAGTCTTGGTACAGTGTTCTTAGTGATCTTGAAGGGCATGTCTGTCAAAGATGTTTAGTGTGCAGAATCTGGGAAGATGTCTTCAGTGCCTTTTCTTGGGTTGATGCAGGGAGGGATGACAATATGCCATTAGGGCATGGGAATGGATGGGGTATCCAACAAGGAAGGGGAATACCATGTCCTCTCTGATGTCATATCACCCCGCCCCTGAGGGTCGCCTCCCCCCAATGTGATCCTCCCTCATATAACCACCAACAGGGTCAGAATTAGTTAACTGCTTCTGTTCACTGGCCCGATATGTGTGATTTGAATGTGACAAAATTGTTGAGGGGGTTGGGGAGAGGCGGAATTGACCAAGGTCACTTTTGCTGTGAATACAATTTTGCTGTGGCCAGTGGCCAAATCTTGCAAAACCTTGACCTCCACACCCCCACGCTTCCCTTTTGCCTCTTCGTTTCATTCTGACCCTGCTACAGTGTTGGTTCCATCCCACTTACGCAGGTTGGATCCGACACGGCAGGGTCTGCTTTTCTCTTTAAAAAAAAAAATATATATTTTTGTTCCCTGCTTCCAGCCCTCAGAACGTGGGGGATACCCCAGCCACCCCTCAAGCAATCGCTCACTACTGAACACGGGGAGCTCCTGATGTTTGGTATTGATTACCCAATGTGTTCGAATTTAATTGAACAAATTGTAGTGGCCGAATTCGGCCAAAACTACCATACGATCAATTAAATTCGAACAAATTGGGCAATACCCCCTGGCCACAACGGGCGAGAAGTGATGACACCATCGGATTCATTACAGTGTATTCTGTTTTTAGGTTTTTAAAGTCAAGCTTGTTTAGTATGGTAATGTAAATGGGCTAGACCAGAATATCAAGACTAGTTACTATAATTTTGCTTCATTAAGAGAGAAACCAAATGTTGGGTAACAGCTGTGGCCTTTGCCCTTTTCATTCTTGAGAATGTGGGAATTATCTGTGTGGGCTGCTAAAACTCTTCTAAGGGGCACCCAGAGTGAACCTTGACGAGGCACATGTGCTCCCCTTAGAATAAACATTGGCAGGCATTGGTACTTCAAATCTCGAGTCGGTCGGTCAGAGTGCAGGCCCAACTTGACTCTACAAAACCTATGCCAATATTACTAATACGAAATGCCTGACCCTAAAATGGCTGCCTACCCCAGACAACTAATAGCAAAGTCATACAAAATTGCGGACACTAAAATGGCTGCCCCCAGACATCAGACGGTGCAGTCAAATACTGTTCGGGATCAGTATCTCCTTCCGTCTTGACAGAGCCCAACTCTACTGATCTGTGGCATTCAATTTGGCTCATGTCTAGGTGGTACTTAGTAAAGTACAGCCTGAATGAAGCAAAACTAAAAAGGGAACATGCGTGGGTATATTGAGAAATTAGTAACTGGTGATCAGCTTATAAAATGCCTTCTTTAAATAACACAGGAATATAACCTGTAAAACCCTACGTCTCAATATTACTTAATGTGATGATCTTTATTTTAAACGGTCACAGGAAATGAAACTCTTGAAGACGTAAAGCAGACCTTTATATTGGGCCTGTCTCTGAATCAATAACATGACTGTATTAGCTATAGATTAACCAATGATAGAAGCCCTGTGTCCACGTTCCAGTATTAGCGTCTGTTTCATGTCAAAATGTAAGGCTATGAAGCGGCCTTTGCCAACAAGGGCGGGGGAGGGGTATAGAAAACAAATATGCAGAAATACATTAATAGCAGCGTTTTGAGCATTAGGTTTTCAATTTGATAAGATGTTTTGCTAAAGAGCCATTTGCAGGGCCGGTGCAAGGATTTTTGCCCCCCTAGGCAAACTGTCAATTGCCCCCCCCCCCGCGATCTTTCCGGGTCCTAATCATTCTCAACCAACCGTCACCATTTTGTTACTGATTGCTGCAACCCGTTACATTACCTTCACCTAACACATTGCTCTCGTCTTCTGCTGTGTATGGATTCCAATGCACTTTCTTCACATTAAACTGCAAAAGCACTAGCATGTCGCTGGTACACTGTATCCAAGCAGGCTGGCTGCCCTGTGAAGGCTCTCGGATGCGGTTGTGTGTCAGCTGCACACATGCTCACAGCGGGTGATGGCAGGTTGAGAGATGGCCAGGAACAGCAACCGAGAGCTAACTGATTGTGCAGGGTTATTATTTAAAGGGACTCTTTCACAGTGCATGCAGCGTTCATGTCAGTGTGACACTTATTGTACACAGGGATGCACACAGCAGGCTTTGCTTGTATTGATGACTAAGGCTGGCTGGTAAAGTAAACACAGCGTGGCTTTCTTTTGTTTTGCTATCACTCAACTTAATCTCCACACTGAATCTGTTGGTTGTCTCCGTGACCAACAGTCTGGCTTTAGAGCATCCAGAGGCACAGAAATTGCTATTCTGAACACCCGTGAAGACCTGCTCTCAAATCTTGACTCTAACTCTCCCTCTGTCCTCATTCTTCACAACCTCTCTTCTGCTTTCGATATGGTAAACCACAACATCCTGATCATCCGTCTCCGTGAAACCCTGGGCATCACAGATCATGCCCTTGCGTTGTTCACCTCCTTTCTCTCTGACCCGTCCTCCCAGGTGGACCTTGGGCCCTTTCTCTCCTCTATTACTCTCTCTACTTGTGGTGTACCCCAGGGATCTAACCTATCCCCCTGGTTGGTTTTTCAATATCTACATGGCCCCCTTGGCACAGGATCTCTACCATGGCCTCTAACTTTCAGTGTCATGTGGATGACATGCAGCTCTCTTTCAGGCTTCCCTCTGCCGCCGCCTCCTCGCTCATTCCTGACTGTCTATCTGCAGTTCAGTCTTGGTTTGCTGCTAACGATCTTTTTCTTAATGCCAGTAAAACAGAGATCATACTCATTGGGACCCCTGCTCCCGCCTTCCCACTCTCACACTGGCCGACCTCCCTATGCCCTGTTCCCTCACCTACCAATGAAGCAAAATCTCTAGGGGTCATCTCTCCTTCTCCTTTCGCATCTCAGACATCCCTAAAAAGTCCCACTACCAACTGCACCTCCTGAGAGGTATTCTGCCTTTTCTCACTTTTCCCCAGAGACTCACCACCTCGCAAGCCCTGGTTCTCTGTAGGCTGGACTATTGCAACAGTCTCTCTCAATCTTCCTACCTCTACTCTCTGTCCTCTTCAACTCATCCAGAACAGGACCGCAAGACTTATCCTTGACCTCAAGCCCAGGGACTGCATCTCGCTGGCACTGAAATCCCTCCACTGGCTCCCTGTGGCGGCAAGGATCAAGTTCAAGACCCTCTGCATAATACCCATGGCTTTCTGGGGCCGGGGCCTGCACTATCTACAATGCTCTCTTCCTAAATATTCTCCCTCTAGAGTCCTCCACTTGTCCTCCTCCAACTCTGTGGGTGAACCACTATCAAAAACAGAGATTTGGGGGTAGATCTCTATCCTCTGCAGGTGCCTCCCTCAGGGAAGCCTCCCTGCGTCTCTTCGTCTTGAGCCAGAGCACCTTCAGTTCTGTGAACTCCTCAAGACCTTCCTCTTCTCTTCCTCCTTCTCTCTCCCTCTCCCCTGCTAACCTCTGTTCTTTTTCTCTCCACCCTCATTCTCCGCCCTAACTCTGTTCAGTTTTGCAGAGTGGTTGCCTGGTTCACCTCCAGAGCCTTAGAGGTCCCAGGCTGCCCCTCCAGTTTTCTGCACTTGCCTCTGGGCCACTGCACTATGTTCAGCATTACTGTACTTTCGAATCACGCTCCATGAGTGGGGCAACCTCTCTGCGCCCCTTCTCCCTAGCTTGGGCGCTACTGGAACACTTCATGCAATTGCACTAGGTGAAATGCCGTCAGCCTGAGTATGCGAGTTTTTCTGTCAATCACTCAGATACTTCAAGGCCTAAGGGTGAATACTGTATTTCTTTTTTCCCTTCCCACCTTGAATCGCTTTGTAGCACTCCACCTGTGTATAAATGAACAATAAAATAAGTAATAATAAATATATGAGTGTCATGATGTTTCCTTAAATAGGTTACCTTGCACTCCAGTACTAGAGGAAGTGTGATGAGCCGGCACTCATCACAGCCCCCAACTCCCCTTTCTTTTTTAAGCAACAGCTGTGTTTCAAAGTGACCTACTTGAGCAGAGCTGCGACTGAGCAGTAATGAACTGCACTTAAGCAAAACATTTGTTGCTGTTGGTGCAGCCTTACTGATGGGGCCGAGGCTGACTCTGAGATTACCTCGGAAGATATGGGGCTACTGGCTTGAGTAAAGCGAGCTCAAAGACATCCCAGGAGTGGATGCGTTTTCGGCAGGAAGTGGCTGGGAATTGCTGGCCATAGGGATTAGCATGGCCTTTGCTAGTCAATGGACTGCAAGCTGAAATGGGCACAGGTGTCCCATGAAGACAGATCGGGCAACTCGGCCCGCCCATGTTCCTCGCATTTGATGTAATCACTAAAACAATGTCTGAGAATCAGGAAGACTCCGCGACCTGCAGGGACACTGGGATTGCCTGCATTCCAGGGTCTCAGTAAACATCCTGTATTTATTCCACGTGGGGAATTCCGTGAATTTCTTGCCTCCAGCTCCCCTGGATGAGTTGAAAAGCTATATTCCGAATCCCCAAATGGGTAGCGTGGGGTACTGGCTACATTATTCAAGGTCCTGACTCTGTCAAGAACAGGTGTTGCCCCAAGGAAGGAAATATTAGCCATGTTATTCATTGACCTTGTAAGGTTGAAAGGTGGAGTCGGTCCTGCTTGCATTAGTGCCATTGATCAGAAGGGTTTGCACTGCACACAGGCGGGGCGTCTACAGCAGGTGTGTTAACAAAGTGAGCTAAGTTAATGCATAAATATTGCACACACACACCTCTGCCTACCCTCTGTGCTATTTTCCACTGTTATAGTCAGTGCATTTAGATTAAGGGTACACATGGGCATGCAACCCGAACTATGTTTTAAAGGTGTTTGCAGGGGACGCACTGACTTTCGTGTAGTGGAGTGTGAAGGAGACACAGGGCACACACGAGCATGCAATCTGCACAGTGTCAGTCTCCTAGTGTTGCACGTGCAGTACAGCAGAGCACACATGTTAACTTGGGTACCAGTTCCTGCTAGGAGGATTTGAAGAGGAAGAGGGAGTGTGCAAAGGAAGCAGGTTTGATCCTATCAAGGAAGGGCAGTATACAATTAGTGCAGAGTCCTCACCTGTGTGACGTTGGACTGTTCTCAGCATAGGCTCCAGTACAGACAGGGCTCATCCCCAGGGGCGCTCTCACAGAACAGCAAGGGCCACTGCGTCCAGAATGGGTGGCCTACGCGACAGGTACTCACTGACTTGGCGCACCAGCGCCGCACAGCAAAAGGCTGCTGCCCATCTCCAGCCAGGGTCAGCAGGGCACCGCTTCTGATAGACGGTCCGGGCGGTGCACCAATTCAAGTTAATGGGCTCAGGGCTGAGGGATCAGCCAGGATGCAGAGTGCACTGCAGCATTCCCTGAGAGACTCGCACCATGCTCATCACGACGACCGGTCAAGACTCGAGGGGGCACATATGGTGCTTTGTTCATGGCCTGCCACGTGGAGTGCAAATGAGCAGTGGCCAGACCGTGCAAGCGCTGCCACGCCCATGCCACTCGTGACCCTGACCCGACTCCAACCTTCGGGGCCAAGCCTCAGCCTGCAGACAGTCAGGGCCAGTGCTTTCACAGGCAAGGCAGTTAGTATTATACAATTAGTGTGGAGGTGTTTAAGCAGCATTTTGCCGCTCTAACATTTCCACACATAGGCAAGCACCTAACCTTGCCTAGTGATAGCACCGGCCCTGGCCATTTGGCCTGCAGCATTTCTGTGCTTGGAGCCCTCGTGATAACAATGATGTCCCTTTGGAAGTGCTGACTGTAGCACAAATCCTCTTCAGTGGTAATCCCGCTTGGATAATCACTCCCTCTGCAATTTAATTCGGATTTATAGCGCACATTAATCACCTGGGCTTCAAGGTGCTTTACAGAAGGCTCTGCCTTTTGCTGAACGGATAATTATACTGTGCCAGGTTCTCTTTAAATCTAACTCTCGTCCCACTGTCCACATTGAGACGAGGTACGTCTTTTTAAAAATGTTACATTGCACTTTGGTAAATAAATATGAATCCAGGCTTGATAAACTTTTTATACCGTGCCAGAGGTTTATTCTGCAGCACGGTTTTCTTTCCTAGGCACCCTTGGATTGTTTACAACTAGCTAAACCACTGCTTTGAGGATGAACCTGTCATGTGACTTGCTGGAACAAGATGGCTGCCGTTTTGCGCTTGGCAGTCACAGCTTTGGCAGAGTTCCTCATGTTGATTTTGTGAATGGATTGAAATGTCGTGGCCTGGGGTCCGGTGCTGACCTATGATTTTTCCAACATGCCCTCCCCCAGTACACAGACGGAGGACTCTGCCAAGGGCAAGTTAGAACTGTTGTTTATTACACAAACAGAGAGGGATCATACAGGACATTGAAAATCTCCCAGATTCGCGGCTCCTAAGCTCGTGTCGGGCTATTTTGTTTGATCGCCATGTCACAACATTGGGCTCTTCCCCAAAAACCGAAGAAAAGACAAGATTGGGTAGTTGGGGTGCTAGTTCCTGTGCATGGCACCTATTGGTCCTCACATGTTAGAAGGCTTGCCTGCCCCATCCCCAAAAACGATATATTAAATTGTTGCAGGATCGCAGGGTTACCATTGGCCCTTGCCCTCTCCCATACACCCCTGGATTTTTGTTCCCTGATTGGCTGGAGCTGATCTCCCCAGGCCTGGGACCCAGCTCTGTTCTCAGCGCTCTCTGCGTCTCTTAACGGTGATGGGAATGACTGTGTTCCCAATGTAACTGTCAGTGATACCATTTTGTTTGCCTGATAGTGCCCTCAGTGTTGCAATGTTAAGGAATCCATGTTTCACTTTATGTGTGTGTTGCTGAGAATTGTTTGTCTTCCTGTCGCAGGTGAATGGCCATTGTCTGGCTCGATTGCACCACGTGGTTGAGGACCATGAAATCGAGCTCTCTGGTCTGCAATTTATGTTAAATGTTAAAGGTATTTGTACCGCGTACCATCACCAACGGAATTGGTCCCCAGGCGCTCTGGTGGATCTGCAAACGATAAGGTGGGATGGGTTAGTAAGGTGAAGAGGGAGTAGGATAGTGAGAGGAGTGGTGTTCTGTTGGCAGCTTCAACTCGGTATACACCAGATACTGAGCTTTGGTGCAGGTATTGGATCGGTGTCAGTCCGCGTCTGCTGTTGCTCCGGCTTATGTGTTGTTGCAGTGTTGTGAAGTGCGTGCGGCTTGTGGTGCGAGAGATGGTTGTGTGAGTTTTTGAGTGAGATAAGTATGCAGAGTTTGAGGTTATATTGGTTAGTGGGTTACCTGACCTTTAGCATGCTAACATTCACAGTTTTCTCTAAGTGTGGCACTTGTTGGCCTTCACAGTCCTATCTAGAAGCGGCGCAGGCCAATGTTCAGAACTCTATCCAGGTGTGGGCATGCAAACATTCACAATCCTATCTAGGAGCGGCGCAGGCTGGTGTTCACAGTTCCAAGTGTGCCACATGCTAACCTTCAAGTTTCATCTAGGGGCAAGCATGCTATCCTTCAATCAAAAACCTATCTAGATGCGACGCAGGCTAATGTTCACAATTCCATCCAAGCGTGGACATGCTAGCATTCACAATTCTATCCAGACGTGACGCAGGCCAATGTTCACAATTCCATCTAGATGCGACGCAGGCTAATGTTCCCATTCCATCCAAGCGTGGACATGCTAGCATTCACAATTCTATCCAGACGCGACGCAGGCCAATGTTCACAATTCTATCCAGATGCGACGCAGGCTAATGTTCACAATTCCATCTAGATGCGACGCAGGCCAATGTTCACAATTCTATCTAAGTGTGGACATGCTAGTATTTACAATTCTAAGTGCGGACATGCTAATATTATGGCACTCTGTTATTGGGAGGTAAGATAGAGTGGCAGTGGTTTTCTGGAGTAGAGTAATTGCTCTACTCCCCACCCATGCCACACTCAGTTTTTGTTGGTGTCTGTTGACTGCGGACTTCGTGGCTTCCCCTGCGGACACCTGCAGACACCTGCAGACACATCTTGGAGCCACCAATGTAGGAGCCACCCTTGGCCTTGGGGTCCTTAGCAGCAGGGGCAGCCGGGCAGAGGGCTGCCCTGCGATGGGTGGTGATATGGGGGGGGTAGCCTATCAGTGTGCAGGGGAGGTTTGGGAGGCAGAATTGGGCTGGGGGAGGAGGGGCAAACTGGAGCACAGCGCGTGTGAAAAATGCCATTTAAACACTTACTTTGAAATTGTTTGGGAGGCATCTGGGGCAGGGCTCCGTGGGTGACTCACCTAGGCCAGCTTCCTTGGTAGAGGGAAGGGGGCCGGCGGTACGAGGCAGCACGCGGGCCTGGGGGCAGAGGAGGGCAAGGCCCACAATTTTAAGGGGCTGAGGGGGCTCCAGGGGCTCACCTGTTCACTTGGGGATGCCGGATTTTATGAGGATTTATTCTGCTTTTCTGCAGATGGCTCTGTAAGGAACGCATGGTGGCAACAGTAAAGACTGAGTACACAAAAAGGTGTTCCCGTGTATGAAATTAGTTTCCTTGTAAGTACAATTTATGCTATTTAGATGTTTCCTTAAGTGGTGATTTAATCACATATTTTCACAGATCTATAGTACCTGTATATATATATTGTAACATAAGCCCTGTAAGTATTCAGGGTCTCAATGATGCCAAAATCAAAAAAAAGAAAAGAAAAAGTAAATGGAGTGCAGAACAAACAGTTTTTTCATTTTTTTAGTGCAAAAGAAAATTGTCCGAGATTCATGAAATAGACATTCCAGCTTATATAGCGCTGATATATCAAAATGTGATACAAAAGCTAAATAAAATAGAGCAACTTGCTATTATTTCAACAATTAAACAGTGATTGTGAAAAAATCTAAATGTACATTTGAACATTATCATATGGGGAATAGCTGGCAACAGAGAACATATTGTTGTGAGGAAACACAAACCATAAGTACGGAAACAGTTTCAACATGAAATGGAAAGCACATCCAACGTAATTTGAAACAATATTAGTCCCAAGAGGAATCTATGTGTTTGCAAAACAAAATACAGCTGAATTGGCTGACTGTCCCTGGCTAATCAGTCAAGTTAAGCCATCATCATGTGCATATTGACGCAAGAAAAACCAATTGCAACTTATTGTGGACATCAATATGTCATTATAAACATGAATACATCATTCCAAAAAGTCCTGGTTAGAAGATACCAGTTTAAGGCTGAAATAGGGGAGTCTGTGTTGCTGAGAACTGTTTAACTTCCCGCCGCGGGTGAATGGCCATTGTATGGCTCGATTGCACCACGTGGTTGAGGACCATGAAATCGAGCTCTCTGCTCTGCAATTTATGATGATTTATTCTGCTTTTCTGCAGATGGCTCTGTAAAGAACTCATGGTGGCAACAGGAAAGACAGACACAAGCAATCACAGTTCAAGGGTGTTTATTAGACTGTGTAAGTGGGGGAGAAAAACCCCTAATCGAAACCTAAATCTAAGATGGGAGCAAGCTACGACCATCAAATGAAAATAAGGCAGTCCTAGTAGTGTCTTGTCTAATAAAGTGGCCTATACAAAAAAATGTCAGGATGGTGTAACTGGGGTCTCCCTCCCCCCACGTTTTTAGCATGGGACAAGATGGGACTCTTAAGCACAACACACTCCTGGTCCTTGCCAGCATGAGGTTACAGTTTGTTTCCAAAATATCAGGGCCTTCTGTGGCCAAGTCTCTTTCACACAGTCTCTTGCCTCGGAGGAGCTGATGTGTTACAATTAACAAAAAACAAAAGTTTCTTCAATAGTTCTTCATGGGACGATTACTCTTCGCCTAAGGATCCCCCTCTGCCGGGCTCCGATCCCTCGTACAACGTGGGCCTCTCTCCGTTGGGTTGACTACGGCCTTTCTTTCACAATGTAACATTCCAGAGTCTCAATGTCTTTTTAAACAACCATTCACTGTGGAGAATCTTGAGCTGGGTTCACTCTTGTCGACACAATGTTCACATATGTTATTATGCTTCACCCCAATTCACAGGCATCCCTCAGTTGGGTTCACGTTTGGCAAATACACAGTTCTGTTTGCTTTCTCACAATGCAGGATTCACTGTTGTTAGCGTTCCGCTTGGCATCCCTCCACCGGATTTGCATAGCCATGCAAATGCAGTGCATGATTTTCTAATACACTTCATGATTGGCTCATTTCATCAGAAAACGGGGTTCCCATCCCCTAGCTTTCTCTTGGCATCCTCCGTCGGTTTCACACTTGCCTTAGATCAAAAGTTCACAACTTTATTAGAAAGCGTTGGTTCCCTTCCCCTAGCTTTCTCTTGGCATCCCTCTGTCAGGTTCACACTTGCCACAATTCACACAACAGTTCCTTTAGACCCCTAAGGTTCTTCCATTTACCCAAGTCCGGATTTCAGCACCCAGTCAGGCTTTCCTTTAACCCCCCCAGCCCGGCTTCCCTTTACTTTTCATCTTGTCAATGCGTCTGAGACTTTCGATTGTACAAGGGGTTTGACTTAACCCTTGTATGACCCCTCTGACCCTTCACGCCGTCCTAGGGCCTCTTGGTATTTGTAGTTTTAACAAAGGGGACAAGCCAGAGTCCTTCAAATGAGTGCCCACATGGCACCGGACAACTCTGCTGCTGGTCCTTCACTGGCTTTTCTGAAAAGGTCAATAGCATAGAAGTTTTGTGCAATTAATTTTCCCGTTTGCAACCTTGAGCTCAACACAGTCCCATTTACTATCGGTTCTCGCTGACTCACCGGCTGTGCTGGGCTTCTCTTTTGCTGCTGGAGTCCAGAACGGTACCACGGAGGCAACCGCTTCTCCTCGCCCTGGCTATCAGTGCGACAGGGTCCCATGTACCGTTGACATCTGTCGCACCATTTGCCAGCTGTAGTTCCCGGTCTTGTGACTCTATTCTTGAGGCTTCGCGGGTCTGGGTTGAAACGGGCAAGGGTACTTCCCTCCTTTCAGGTCTCGCCGCCTTTCTCCTCCGTTTGAACTGCCGTCTCGAATTATAGCTTGCTCATGCGTTTGGCCTTGCTCAAAATGTGCTTTCGGGCTCTACCTTTTATCCCTGTGGTGAAGAGAAACGGCCGTCATGTGTGTGCAATTATTGGCAATTGCCTGACTCTGCCTGACCCTTGTGTTGGGACATGTCACGTAAACGGCTTTGGTGTTAGTCTATTGTATGTCACAGTGTAGGTAGTTTCATAGGGTTAGTTGCGATAAGCATCTGCATGCTTGCTCTGCATCTCTTCTTTTGCCTTGCGTTCAGCATTTCTGCACTTGGCTAATGAGAAAAATAATAAAAGCATTCGACAGTACATATATGTATCTGTTCCCCATCTACAGAACTGTATACACATGTTCTTTATGTGCACACTTGTATCCGTGAAACTTTGTGCATGGCTGCGAGTTTGATTCATGGCTATCATTGCTATGTTGTGGCGTCACTTATGACGTCAGCACAATAGTTTTACGTTGTTAGTCAATATGATCCATCGAGGCATTTGTATCCATGATCAGGGTAGTGGCATCTGTATCCATAAAGATATTGACTGGATAAGGTTTGAATGGAAGTCTAAGAGAAAATATTTTGCATATGTGGATGTCACTGGCCTTCCTGCGGGCTGTCCAAACAGTGAGTTGCTTCGTGCGTTTTTGACTCTTCAGCTGTCATGTTCCTAGGGGTGAGGAGGTTTCCAGGGTCACTCTCTTTAGCCTGCTGACTAATAAGTGTATATACGCAGAAAGGCAGTGTAGACGAGACATATAGAGGCTTGCTGCAGAAGAAAACATAACGTGACTTGGGCGGCCAGGATAGAAAGATGGACGTCGGACTTGTGTTGAAATCAATCAAGCTACTTCAGAGACCGACCTGGGTTGCGGAGCCAGGAGATGCCGGGAAAAACAGCTTTGTGTGAGGTATAAAGGGGAGTCTATTCACCTGGGATCAGGGATGCTACTAATCGTTGCAAGGCACAAGGGAAGTCAAAAGGTTAGCCATGTATGTAAGACTTATTTCTCTTAGATTAAGTAAAGAGGAAAGCAAGTGCAAGGGCCAAATATTGGACAATTAAGGATGCAAAAAGCATATGCAAGGTGGAGTGAGCAAGTCTCTTGAGGCCAAGAGGGGTAATGACACCCAGCACAATTGAATCGAATAGCAGTAACTAGAAGGTCGAAATGGACAAATTCTTGGTCTCCTCGCACGTGATTCAGAAGTCGAAAACAAGGGCTATTCATTAAGCTCTAGATGAAGATAATGGTGTACCTATCCTCCCTTAACAATCCCAGAATAGAGAACAGGTTTCAAGGTCAACCACATAGGGGAAGCCTTGGCTTAGGTCTGGACCGATGAGAGATGATGGGCTAATTGCGAGTGGGGAGTAGTCTGACATTACTGTCAGCACAAGGGGTCCATTTTGCTTACGTGCTGCCTACCAGCTGAGTCCAAGGTTGAGAAAGCATGCCAACCAATCAGAGGATCTATGTAGAAACCTGTTATATAATGTTGCATAGGCCAATCCGCTGCCGTTATTTTGCTTAATCTGCATTATACGTTTTAAGAGGTGGTTCAAGGCTTGCTCACAAGATAAGGGGAATCCAGTAACATTGTTAATACTTACATGATGTATAGGTGAATACGTTCCCTTAACCAATCCCTCTCTTCAATAGGTCTTACAGTTGCCACGTAGGATGACATCATAGATGACGCATATCAAGGTATAAAAACTTTGTATACTTAAATTTGGGTGCGAGTGTGTGGACTACAGCTTGTTGTTCGCCAGATTTATTTTATGCTAATAATAAAGCAGTACTTTATCATATTCTTTGAGTCTGTCTGGTTATTTGGGTCTGAGATCACTATTGGCAATTCCATCCAGTGCACGAGACGCTTCAAGGTGCTAAAGTACAACCAGGTATTTGGGGTCACACTGCAGCTTGCACCTGCTCACTGCGGTTGATGGATGCTCTGGCTCTCACCACTTCCTAAATAAAGTGAGTCTGAGACGATAATTGCAAGGGCTCCAAAATAAGTGCTAAGGCTGAGCCCCGGCAAACCCCACAAATTAAGCACTGGCGGTGAGATCGTTCCGTAGGTTAATGCAGCCCCTGCACAAATCTCTGTGCACCCTACTATGGAGACCAGATTCTCAAGTTTGTTTGGTCTTACTCTGCCGTTAATTCTTCAATGAATGATCGGTTGCTTTATTACAGTGCTTCTATATAACCCTGTTTTAGTTTTAAGTACTATGTTAAAAATCTTAATATAACTATATCTGAATAAATAAAGGCATTTGCATTCCTGTTTCTTATGTTTGCCTTCATGCAGTGCTCTATGGGGGTTCTATTCGCGAGTTGCTCCCCTTCACTACCGGTTTGACCCCCTTTCTGATCTTGTGTAGTTCTTCTTGGTAGAACTTGATGGGGGAAGTCATTAAGCTGAGCATGTGTTATTTGTTTGAGACATAATGCATGCTGCAATGGTTGCGCTCCATTTCTTATGAGTAAAATAAGCCCAGGAGCTAAAAAAAAGGCGGCTTTGGACACAACCTTTTTGTTGTATTTTGTGAACACAGAATGAGGAGATGCATTTGCCCACTCAAAATCAGTCTCCTCAAATTAAATACACACGATTTTATTTTGTATGTTTTAAATGTATTTCAGTTTTTGGACAGTTAATCTTATGGGAGGAATATGTAAGACCAGAATGAAGGTGCAAAGTGACCCATACAAAATAGATGGGTCAAAATTTGAATTAGAAGCCTGCGAAATAAATGTTTTGTTACAGGTTTGGTCAACAGCTTCAGTATGGACAAAACTAGAGGAGGGGTAACCAACAGGTCACCCTCTAGATGCTTTGGCCTACAACTCCCATGATACCACTCCATTGACTATTCTGGCAGGGATTGATGGGAGTTGGAGGCCAAAATATCTGGATGACAGGTTGGTGGTCACAACTACAGAGCCTGAGGAACCGGAGCAGCGTGCAAGGGTCGGTGGGAGGCAGAGTGGTAGGGTGGGAGGCACAGTGGAAGGGTGAGTGGGCCTTGCAGAATGGAAAGGTGGACAAGGCACAGTGGGAGGGTGGGCTCTGCAGAATGGAGGGTGGATGAGAGGCAGAGAGGGAGGGTAACTGTGATTTAACAGCAGGCAAGTTCATCTGCAGCTCTGGGGCAACGTTTGCCACATGTGGAACCTGCGTGGATCTACTTTTCAGGCTTCAGAGGCTGACAAAATACATACCATTGGGAGGGTTCAGAACTGACATTAAAGAATTCAGAGTAGAGCAGGGAAAGCAGTGCACTCAGATGGCATACCATACTCTGAGCACTAGTTACCGCATATATGCAATCAAACATCCTGAACAGCATGCTAGGGAGATGGGAATGATAGACACATTGCAACAAAGCACAATTAAATCAAGGGCCATTTGATGTGCTATGGCCAAACACTTCTACACTGTACACAAGGTTTTAGGCACAAGGATATTGGCAAGTGACCGAGGGACACCGAGGTGGAATGTCTTGTGATGGTCGTAACAGACAACGGCAGAAAAAAACCTGCTGTAACTGCAACTTGCAAAAAGCAAAAAACCGAGTTTGAAATGGATGCTTATTCTACTCTAAATGCTTATTGGACATTTTTGTCTGCATTGTGAATTTGAGGTGTTTAAGAACTCACCCCCTGAAGTGTGCCTTAAATAAACCTTCAATGAGTCTAGCAATTATTGAGAGGATAGCTCGGGAGGATAGCTCAGGGGCAACGTGCGTGCCTTGGAAGTAAGATGACACAGAGCAATACAGGTTCGAGCCCCAGTCCGCGCTTAGAAACCTCTGGGTATTAAGTGCGTTATAAATAACCTTAGATATCATAGAATTTCAGAAAGGCAAATTATTTGTTATTCCTATTATTTCTTATTTAGGGTCAATGTTTACACTTGTGGACCCCCTTGTTATTTAAGAGGCCTGAACAAGAGGGCCAGTCACTCCAGAAAGAAAGAGCCAAATGGCACTAGCCACAGCACAGGATCACCCAATAAAAAATAATTAAATAACACTTTCTTTTTTTAGAGGTAGCAAGGGAGACTCGAGTGTCGCAGGTGCCACCCCCAAATGACATCCCAGCCTGGGTTCCACGTTTTTGTGGTACATCTTTTGTCACTTACTGACTACAGTCACTAATGCTATTAAGCGTGATATCATTGGACCTTTTAATTTTAACTATGTACTTCAATGTATGAGGTGTCTTGTGGAAAGCACCTACTATATGTTTGTGTATTGAATAATTTGATTAAAATGTGTTTTTACATGGGTTACTTAACTGGCAATTCTTGTTTCATATAACATTTGGATACATGAAATAGATAATATATCCTATATTTCCCCTGACTAGCCTCCAGGGTGGACTGAGAGAGTGGTAATTGAGCAGTTTGTTCTGGTTTGTGTACCAGCTAAATGGAGGAGTTGGAAGGTGTACGAGACACGCGGCAGTACGTGTGAGATCTGAAATAAAGGATCAGATATTAGAGAGACAGGAATATTAAAGCACAATTAAGGAAAGCAGGAGTGCTGGAAATACGAACTCACAATGCGCTTGCTAATCAGAGCAGCTACGCGCCGATCTCCTGGACGAGGCTCTGTTTGAATCCTGGCAGCTCCAGGGGGCGGGGCCGAATGCATGGCATGCACCTGAGACTAAAACTGGTTCCACATTCCTAGCCACCATCTTGGGGGGGAAAAACTAGCCAAAACTGAAATACCTCTCCAGCGCTAACGCACAGAACATCGAAGTCTCATGACAGTGCCTTAGAAGATGTCCTTTTAAAAGTGAAATTGTGTGCAAGTTTAAAAGGCAATTTGCGGCTGGGTGCATGAAAGGCCATTTCTTCAGAAATGAAACTAACCACCAGCATTCTTCCCTCTGCTACCCTGAAGACCTGGCCTGGTGTCATCATAATCGGAGCCCTTCCTTAAAAATACAAGAAAGACTATACTTCTTAGATCAGAAATATGGGAAGACAAGATAAGCCCATCTCTGTTCTTGCAGTAGGATTGACCTTGAGGTCACAATGCCCATAAAGTGTCCATTAGGAGCTGTTATCAGGGCATCAAATGCCTTGAGGGGGTAAGCTACCATAAACACAGCCATCGCTGCTTGGTCACATGTCTGGAGAGAAATGAAACTGGAAGAGCAAGGGTGGGGGCCCAGTGAAGGAGTGAAACTGCAGATTGATTAAAAAGGGAGGAATACATTTTATCGCATAACATGGGCAGTGTACATGTCGCAACATTCATTCCAGACTTTTATTAAAGATGACGGGTACCACCATGTAACCATGCTCAAACGATTTTGGTGTGATGAACACAACTAAAGGTATTAAGGAAAATTTGATTTGGGCCTTCCCTTGACTTCGTGAGTTGTGAAAGTTGATAGGAGCATGCCGGTAGTAATTAATATGACGATGGTAAAGTGGCAATATTTCAATGATATGGCTCCCGGGTAAATGAAGAAAAACCATATCTCTGCATAGGAAGGCCGTGTAGATTTCAGACTAGACTAGTCTTATCTGATTCACCTTAAAACTTAGTTCTCAAATGTTTTCATACATGTAAAGATTTGAAAATGTAGGGTACTTGCCATGTCGAGAGATTTTGTGAGCTCAATGAAGCCCAAGCCCATCTGTCATAGTGGGATAAGGAAGCTGTCTCCTCCCACGGCTATCCCAAATCACTCCCCATCTCATCTCCATGCCCTATCAGCACACGGCAGAGGCAGTTATTGATAGTCAACCAATCCCTTTTGTGAGAATCATGATGAATTTGTGATGTCATTTGCCCTATAAATAAGCCAGTTTGCATCATAGCTGGAGGTCTTCCAATAACTCAGAGAGGCGACCCGCTGCGGAAATCTGGTCAACAACATCCTAGCAGAGAGGCCTAAACTTGCATTGGAGACAGGAACCAGGAGACCTAGACGCTGATTGGGACCCTTTGGAGGGCTCCGAGGAGATCCTTGACTGACCCCTTGCTGTCCCAGTGGTGCCCTGAGGATCCCTGCTGCCCAGTTCCAGACCTCTCCTGTAGGTACAACTACCCCAAAGCCATAGATATTTTTCCACCATTGTTTTAATTAGTTCTCTATAGAAGAATACCCTGTTTGTCTGTGTAGATCCCTAGCATATTTAATCAAAGTAAATCAATTAATTTCCATTTTGAAATCACAGGGTCTGTTTGTTGGCACTCAAAACTAACAAGCTCTTGCCAGTGTGTTGTGAGCCGGTGTAGACCTAAAGAGTTCCCAAAAAGAATTAACCCAAAGCCCGGTCCCACGTGTGTGCACAGGGTGTAAATAATGTAATCCCCCATTGATCCACTTCTTTATAAATCAGAAGTGGGAAGCTTGGTCGTGCATTTGCAAGTGCAAGGTGCAAAACGAATTTTCCATTTCCATTTTTCTCTCTCATATTGCATCTGTGATTCGGATCTCCAAAACGAATCTCTCCTTGCTTTTCAATCTTTCTCACATTGCAACTGTGCCAACACCCCAAAACCGAATTTCCCAATGTGCACTGACCAGACTCACAAAGCCCTGCCTGTTCTGGTTAGGTGTGTAGCAAAACGTATTCCTCCATTTGTTTTTCTTTTTCACATTGCATTTGTGTTCAAACTCAAAATCCGATTTTCCCATTGTGTCCACACTCCCTGCCACTGCCTTCCATTCAAAGGAGTCAAGCCTAATTGATGTATGAAGGCTGAGGGTTGCTGGGAGGAAAGGTATCATAATATTGTGTTTTGCATCAGAAATTGCTGTGTGTCGTGAATTGTTCTTTTACTGTATTGGTGGGTGATTTTAAAAGGAATTAATTGTGACTGCATATGTCTGTGTTTGTGTTTTACGGAAGTCATTTTTGTTTTGTGTTGCAACAGCATTGGTGGCTGATATAAGTTATTGGTGAAATTTGTTTTATATAAATATATATTCTGAATACACACTAGCCTGGTTCCTAGTCCATTGTGGGTTGGGTGCGGGACGGGTTGGAGGCCTTTTGAACCAATTATAAATCATAGTGCTTTGTTGTGCGACACATCCATCTGGGGAGCGACGGGGTGGAATTCCCCGAGTTGAGTGTGACTGTGTAATAAGCTGCGACAGCCTGCCATGGCGACAGCCTAGAGGATGCAAATGATTTTTGATGTATTGCCATGTTTAGCATATAGGTTTAGTTTACAAGAAAAATGCAGCTTAAAAAGAAATAAGTATAACTTGACTTGCCTTAGAAACTGCCATTTGGGAATGAGAAATATATGTGTACTCCTTTTTAAGAAATCCCTTTACTCCCAACATCCCAAAATGGAGTGTAAAACACTCTTACCTAAAATTCTCACATGGCGCCTTGCCCTGTACCTAACGACACGCGTTGCCTCTTACCCTGGCCAGTGCTACTTATGCTAACCATGCAGGCTTTATGCCGCTTAAGTCCACACATGCAAGCTAATGGTTAGCGCGTCTCTTTTTTTGTGGTATACGCTGGCACTCCCACGTGCAATTCCGTTATACATAATAAACACACTATGTTAAACCCTAATTCTTTTCGCATCCTCGTTTGGCCGCAGAAGCCTCTAGCCAAATTGGAATGCAGTTTGACACAGCCTTACATTTAGATAATTCTGAGCGTGGGCTTGCTTGGTAAAGGCGGTGTCGAATGCCTTCTTTGCCTTGTCCCGTGGCGTTATGTTAAAGCAGAGGTCTTCAAACTCTGGGGCGCACCCCCCCACACAGGGGCACGGCTGCATCCCAGGGTGGGGCGCGAGAGCCCAGCATGAAATATAAAAAAACTAAAAATAAATAAAAAGATATATATTTTGTTAGTTTGGAGGAAATGGGCAGAGGCATCTCACATGGTCAGACTGGAGCGTACAACTGTCTCAGGCACCAATGAGAAAGTGGCCCACAGTTGCAAATGAGATGCTCATTTCTTTTAGTCATAGGCTGTTTGAATAGAGGGTGTTTTGTGTTATAATGTAAGCAAATTGTGATATTTTAAAGAATGTTTATTCTGCAACAATGGTCAAAACATCTAGCTGCATAGTAAAGTAACTCATCAAAAAGTGGGCCATTTTGACTGCCCTACACTAGCATTTTGCATTTTTGTTACGGGCATCACCCTACTGCCCTATAGGCCAGTCCGAGTCTGGCTGTTCACCCATAATGGGCGAGGGGACGTACACCCAGTGGCCTCCTCGCCCATTATGGAGGACCCAGCCCAGTGAAACACTGAGCACTTGTTCCAGCTGAGGGAGTGATCCTGGGCTGGCTGAACTGTCAAAGGAAAACATTGTTTCCCTTTGACAGTACAGTTCCCCAGCCGCACATGCTCACTGAGCCATGCAACGCTGGGGGCGTTTTGCTTCGCCAGCCTTGCATAGCTCTTTGGAAATGCTGGCTAGGGCACTGCATGTCTATATGTGCGATGGGGAGCTCCTGTTCTTCCTTGCACATACAGACACATCAACCTGAAGCGGGGCATTTAGCACCCATGCGCAGGCCCCTGCAGAAGGTACATTTATGTTCATTTATTATTTATTTATTAAAAAATAAATATGGATGAGTGTATGCTTGTGTTATGAGTGAGTGTATGGTGATGGGTGCTCGTGTGAATGATAGTGATTGCTGTGTGTTTGTGTGTGTGTGTGTGTGTGTTGGTCGGTTTAGCTGATTTTGGTGAGTGGAGGGTAGAAGGGGGAAGGAGGGTTGTACTTTGTTACACAATCCCCTACCCACCTGCCAAAATCAGCTCTCCTGAGGCGCTGTGGAGCCTACGGGACAGGGATGGTATTTTTTTTTTAACTGAATATCGATCATAGATGTCCAGCCGAAAATACCATGCTTTCCCCCATGACCCCCCAGCCCAATTGCAAACTGTTTGACTTTTTGCCCATTTTATTTAAAAGAAATTCAAGGGGGGACAATCCCCCGAGCCTCCCTAGCTCGGTTGCTGCTATGGCATTTTTATGGGAAATATTTATGGGACTGCACTTAAAAAAATTCACCAGCTCCCACTGGCCCTGCGACTGTGTTGGGAACGGGGTGGGGGAGCCCAGGGACTGTGGTGGGGGCAGGATGAGCGGGATCACTGGAATAGTAGTGGGAGAAGAGTGGGGACGGCCCAGGGTCTGTGATGGGGAGGGAGGAGCCCAGGGACTGGATAGGAGAGGGATGAGGGAGCCCGGCGACTGTGATGGGGAAAGGCGGGGGAGCCCAGAGACTATACTGGGAGTATGGTGCGATGACGGCGCGCAATAGTTCATAGCCATTTGTACATACTGTCCATCTGGCATTTTTGGGGGGACCTGCCCAAATTTTAATCGGGGTGTTCCCAGGCCAAAAAAGTTTGAAGACAACTGTGTTAAAGGTTCTTATTCTGCGCACGGTTGTCACCTGCGCGTTTTCTTGGCACTCTGGCACACCTGTATGCAAGGCCAGTCCTTGGTGAGTTAGTTGCACATCGCGCAGCACCCAACCTCGGACATTGCCACATTGTGCGTGAGTGGTTTGCCACAGTGGAGGAGGAGGGCGTGAGGGCACACCTCTTCCATCACGGGGACATGGTGGTTGATTGCCACAGGCCAGCAAATTATAAGATAGATGAAAATAGTTCAAGCTGAAGAATATTGAGGCTGAAAAACCTAAGTGTGTTCTAATCATTAACCCAAAGGCCTTTTTAAATGTATAAAGGATACTTTGTTGCGCTTCAATGGTTTTCCGGAGACACGTGAATTTCAGTGACATACTAATGACCTGTAAGCCGGGATAAGTACCTCCGATTGGTTCTGAGGATTAAATAGTTACACTAAATGACTAGTCTAGGTAAGGCTCCTGTAGTGCGTTTTAAATGAAGTTGAATGATTCATGTTCATTTGTGTCCATGAGCTGCTCATTGCCTTCATGTTGCCAGGGCCTTTTAAAAGTATTGCCCGGCACCAGTTTTCCTTTCTGCATTGCAAAGTTGGTGATTATATGTTTAAGGTCCAACGATAGTTTGAATGCGGCCCTGTGCCAATCCACCTGCAACGATAGGGCTTTGAAGTGTGCACTGGGTTCTAGGAGTAACGCGCTGGTCCCAAAGTTCAAATCCCGATTGGTCTGGCTCAGCTTTTATCCTTCCGAGGTAGACCTAATACTCAGAGCTCCTCTATGGTCATCCGGTTAGAGGTCCATCGGCCCTAATCAAGGAAGGGTCGGAGAGTGCTCCTTCCCTCAAGCCTGTGAGAGTCACGGACTATGTGTTAGGTCTCCGTGGGAGGATGACGCACATGATGACAGAAGCTTCTGATAACTTGAAAGCAGGTCAGGCCCTGGTTAGACATTGACATGACCAGAAGGCCAACATATTGGAGTTTCTGCCTTAGGAAGTGGAACATTATTGCGTGATGGATGTTGCATCTAAGAGGCGTGAGTGATGTTGCAGACATTGTATCCGCCTAACAGCCTCCCTACATCCTGAGGCTGTTGGAATCTGTATGCACAGTGCAATGTTACAAACGCTGCGTTGGGGGCACCACATGCAGTGCACATTACACACGCGGAGACTCGAGCATACACCCTATTGTCACAAACATTTTAGCCCAATATCAAGATCGGTAGTCATTCTAATGTTCCCAAAATGCTCCTTCCTTGATTTAATGCAAAACAGCCTGGAAACGTCACTGATGCTGTTTGCCCACTTCATCGTAGAGGTATTTCGAAAAAGGATGATGGGACTGGCCCGACTGCTCATCTTGGAATCATAACTTTCTATTCGAAAAACATGGATATGGACATTCTAGGTTTTGATAAAGTGCGCTGCTCAGAAGACAAGTACTCATTATGACTAAACCATATACTGGAAGTGATGTGGGCACTACACATGAACATTGCAACATTTTAAAGGATCAGTTCAGCAGAATTAAAGGACTTTCTTAAGAGCTGCTTTTGGGGTACACCCCTCTGCTTTCCCTGTTCTACACCCTTTCCTGGTGCTGTTTTTCTCTCTTGACCATTTCCCTACTTGCAAACACACTTTTTCCACCCCCATCTTATTCAGGGCTGTTTTATTTAAGAAGGCTTTTCCCAATCCTATTGTCGCGTGTTGGCGTTCTATACCCCTTGGAGGAAAGCGGCTGCTTATGGCGGCAGAGGACGGATCTGAGTAGTACACCTCAGCCGGACCAACCATTGACCTGGCGGGGGTGGTGCCTTTTTTTGGTTTCTTTTACGAGTCAAACATAGGCGTTTGCCATGTGCTTCCCAGTCATCCCGTGCCAGGGGCGATATGTAGTGTCAAAGGTCACAACAAAGCCACCATAGAGGCCGCCCTTGGCTGTCCTTTATGGGACCACGTCACACCTCCTTCCATGCAAGGGGCTACATGGCCCACCCTTAAAATGAAGCCGGCCTTTGTCGGCCCACCTAACTAGAGTAGACTCAGGTTTTGGCCTTCAAGTGGGCCTCGGCGACTGAGCCACAGCACTGCCATCTCAGGCAGGAGGTCCCCGGCCTTCAGAGGGAATGAGGCAGGGTCTCACAACACCCCTTCCTTTTGCCTTGTTTGATCACTTCCTTACATAATGAAGGGACTTTTAGGTCTCTCTGGAAATTAAAGTGTACAGCTTTCAGTAGCTGATGTATCTTCTAACGCCATGAATGCCTCGGAGGGGAAAACTTGAAAAGGGCGCGTGGTCCCGTTAAGTACGTCTGGAGACATTCCTTCGAGGAGTGACCTTCTCAATGCCTCCATTCTGTAAGACTTGAAGACCGATGAGTACAAAGGCTGATGGGATCCGAGGGCGACCGATTTTGAAACTCCAGTGCCCCTCCTTCACACTCTACAGCAGGACACCATCTGACGGGCCTTGCTTAGTTTTTGATAAAATGTGATTCAAATTGTGCATTTTCATGAATATTCATTGAGTAACGCTGGTCAAAACTACTAGCCGCATGCGCCAAAAAAGTACCCCACTTTGACGAAAAAAAAACAGTAGCGTTGTTTGTTTTTGGTTCTGGCATGGGCCTATTGCCTTATGTGCAGTGGGCGTACAGTCACTGAGTTTCTGTACTGCCTGTTACAGGTATTCTACGGGTGTGCTATGCCTTGCCATGCCCTTCTGCCATGCTTGCACATATCATGCCTGGCTGTCTGGGGCTTGATTTAGGCCCTCGCTAACCTACCCAGCAGTCTGCCTCTCTCCTTCGACGTTACTGCTCCAGGCGCCCCACCGTGGGTCTGCCCGCTTGGACTTGCGTTTCTCACTGTAATTGTGCACCTGTGTGTCCCACTGCCCTTTCTGCCCCTCCAAGGTTGTTCTCTGTGATGTCTCACGGTGATGTCGCCCTCCGGCGTCCAACTAACTGAGTGCCCAAAAGTGTTTGCGTTCTCATCTAGTTCATGCTACTGTTTCTTGAGTATAGCAGTTTGAGCTCCGGCATGAGTTGCTCCAGGGGCTCTGCCCCTCACCCACTGCTGCATGCCCCTATGGCTTCCAGCCCTTTCCTGTTCCCACCAGTGGAGTAACTTTGTTGAAAATATTGGGGGGGAGGGGGACATGACATCTGAAGAAAAGGTGCCCCAGCCAAATGAATCGGGATACAATGGTGTGCCATGAAAGTTGGGGAGGGGGGGGGGGCAAACACCCTTGTCCCCCCCTAAAATTCTGCCCATGGCTCCCGCTGCCCCAGAAAGGACCAATCGTTGCTTGCTGGCCACTGCCAAAGTTGCCTGCACACTGCCAGGGCGCCTCGGCACATTTCCACACAAGTACCTTACCCGAAGTGCGTGACTGTTGAGAAGTCGCCATGGTTACCATGGATGGATAACCCAAGGCGACCCCCACCCTCCGTCCTCTTATAACCTCCATGTAATAACCTTCTCAACCTCTACGCTCAAACACTCTGTGCCACACCGCCCAAGCCACTCGCAAATTGCAATTGAATAACCTGCCGAGCAGACCTCAAACATCCAAACCCTGCACATCTACAGGCAACTTTCATATCTCAGTCTTGGCCAATGCACGCTAGCACCAGGGGCATGCCAGGCCCCCACTCTGGACACAGAGCAGCGGATGCTGTTTGAGTTAAGGAGGCTGACTGGAGTGAGGTGCGTGTGACTGTGTAACAGTGTGTGTGTTTGAATGGGTGTGTGTGTGACCGGGTGTGTGTGTGTGACCGGGTGTGGGTGTGTGACTGGGGTGTGTGTCTGTCTGGGGGTGGGTGATTGTGTGTGATGGGGGCAGGTGTGTGTGTGTTGGGATTCGGTGACAAAGGCTTGAAGGTAAACCTCCCAGATCTGTTTTGTATAGTACATAGATGCATTATAATATACTTCTACATATGCCATGGAAGTGCTGTAGTATGCGGAGGCTTCTGCCGAGGAGGCCTTGCTCGCCAGTGATGCTGCAGCTCTACATTGGGACCAGGGAAACCCAGTGAAGTGCAAGTGGTATGAGTGTAGGACTGGGAGGATCAGCCGCGAGTTAAGCACTCATCGCTGATGTGGGGCCGTACCACACTTGGCAAGTTTGTTGTCTCAACAATGCCACCTTCACCCCTTAGCCTTCCACAATTGACAAATTGAGTACCCCTAAAATGAGCAATGGTTGCGGCTATTGAAGCGCTTAGCACTAGTCGAATTCTTCCCCCTTCTATGTGTGGCAGGGCCTGGTGTGGAGGGGATACAAACCCTAACTGCCCCCATGGTGCCAGAGTGCCTGCATGAATCTGGTATTGGGAGCAGACTGTGGAGTGGCGATGCATGGAATCTGTTATTGGGAGAGCAGACTGTGGAGTGGCGATGCATGGAATCTGTTATTGGGAGAGCAGACTGTGGAGTGGCGATGCATGGAATCTGTTATTGGGAGAGCAGACTGTGGAGTGGCCATGCATGGAACCTGGTATTGGGAGAGCAGACTGTGGAGTGGCGATGCATGGAACCTGGTATTGGGAGAGCAGACTGTGGAGTGATGGTGCATGGAATCTGGTATTGGGAGAGCAGACTGTGGAGTGGCGATGCATGGAATCTGGTATTGGGAGAGCAGACTGTGGAGTGATGGTGCATGGAATCTGGTATTGGGAGAGCAGACTGTGGAGTGGCAATGCATGGAATCTGGTATTGGGAGAGCAGACTGTGGAGTGATGGTGCATGGAATTTGTTATTGGGAGAGCAGACTGTGGAGTGATGGTGCATGGAATCTGTTATTAGAGCAGAGTGTGGAGTGGCGATGCATGGAATCTGTTATTGGGAGAGCAGACTGTGGAGTGGCGATGCATGGAACCTGGTATTGGGAGTGCAGACTGGAATGGGGATGCATGGAATCTGGTATTGGGAGAGCAGACTGCGGAGTTGCGATGCATGGAATCTGTTATTGGCATAGCAGACTGTGGAGTGGCGATGCATGGAACCTGGTTTTGGGAGAGCAGACTGGAATGGGGATGCATGGAATCTGGTATTGGGAGAGCAGACTGTGGAGTGGCGATGCATGGAATCTGTTATTGGGAGAGCAGACTGGAATGGGGGTGCATGGAACCTGGTATTGGGAGAGCAGACTGGAATGGGGATGCATGGAATCTGGTATTGGGAGAGCAGACTGTGGAGTGGCGATGCATGGAATCTGTTATTGGGAGAGCAGACTGTGGAGTGGCGATGCATGGAACCTGGTATTGGGAGAGCAGACTGGAATGGGGGTGCATGGAACCTGGTATTGGGAGAGCAGACTGGAATGGGGGTGCATGGAACCTGGTATTGGGAGAGCAGACTGGAATGGGGATGCATGGAATCTGGTATTGGGAGAGCAGACTGTGGAGTGGCGATGCATGGAACCTGGTATTGGGAGAGCAGACTGGAATGGGTATGCATGGAATCTGGCATTGGGAGAGCAGACTGGAATGGGTATGCATGGAATCTGGCATTGGGAGAGCAGACTGTGCAGTGGCGATGCATGGAATCCGTTATTGGGAGAGCAGACTGTGGAGTGGTGATGCATTGAACCTGGTACTGGGAGAGCAGACTGGAATGGGGATGCATGGAATCTGGTATTGGGAGAGCAGACTGTGGAGTGGCGATGCATGGATGTGGAGTGGCGATGCATGGAATCTGGTATTGGGAGAGCATACTGTGGAGTGGCGATGCATGGAACCTGGTATTGGGAAAGCAGACTGGAATGGGGATGCATGGAATCTGGTATTGGGAGAGCAGACTGTGGAGTGGCGATGCATGGAATCTGGTATTGGGAGAGCAGACTGTGGAGCGGCGATGCATGGAATCTGGTATTGGGAGAGCAGACTGTGGAGTGGCGATGCATGGAACCTGGTTTTGGGAGAGTAGACTGGAATGGGGATGCATGGAATCTGGTATTGGGAGAGCAGACTGTGGAGTGGCGATGCATGGAACCTGGTATTGGGAGAGCAGACTGTGGAGTGGCGATGCATGGAACCTGGTTTTGGGAGAGCAGACTGGAATGGGGATGCATGGAATCTGGTATTGAGAGAGCAGACTGTGGAGTGGCGATGCATGGAACCTGGTATTGGGAGAGCAGACTGAAATGGGGATGCATGGAATCTGGTATTGGTAGAGCAGTCTGTGCAGTGGCGATGCATGGAACCTGATATTGGGAGAGCAGACTGGAATGGGGATGCATGGAATCTGGTATTGGGAGAGCAGACTGTGGAGTGGCGATGCATGGAACCTGGTATTGGGTGAGCAGACTGTGGAGTGGCGATGCATGGATGTGGAGTGGCGATGCATGGAATCCGTTATTGGGAGAGCAGACTGTGGAGTGGTTATGCATGAGTGAATGGAGTAATGACCGAGTAGGAGGTAAGATAAAAGTAGGAGTCGTGGTAGTGGTTATAAGTGTAGGTGGGAGTAGGAGTAATGGTAGCAGCGGAGAAAGGGTAGTAGTGAAGGAGGAGTAACAGTGGTGAAAGGTAAGAGGCAGTAATGAAGCGAGAGTGAATGAAAGGTGGAGGTAGTGGAAGGAAGTGGTAGAAGGTGTAGTAGTGAGGGACAGTGCTAGTCATAAAGTGAGCACTAGTGTGAGTGAGAAGTGGTAGTGGAAGTAGCGGTGGTGGCAGAAGAATGGTGCTAGTACAAGTGGCAGAGGACAAGTGGCAGTAAGGAGCTGCAGTGGAGAGGTAGTGGCAAAGAGGTACGGTGGGAGTTGAGAGGACGTGGTAGCAGTGAGTGGAGGAATGGAGAAGCAGGAAAGTAAGAGGAATAAAGAATGTAGCATGAAAGGGTGGAGGCAGGAATCCGAGTGCATGATTGGCGGCACAGGAGAGGGGTGCGGAGGACTACTGGATGGGACCATAGTGGAAGTGTCGGGAGAATGAGTGGTTTTGCCCAAGTGAGTCTTACTGGGCGACTGTAAAGCACTATTTCCTAACTCCCTAGAACACTAAGCGGGGCTAGGAGGGGGACCGGTAGAAGGTCCCCAAGGACCCCACTAGCCAACTCGTACGGGCAACCACTGCAGCTTTAGTCCCGGCGTGAGACAGTAGGGGTTAGCATGCCTAGCACTAACCGCTGTTAGGGGCACCTAGGTTAGTGTGGCGGTTGGCCAAGAGAGCCGAGAGAGAGGGACGGCCTTGGCGGCAATAATCCCAAATCCTAAAATATATCACCACCCTAACTTAATTCTGTTTGCAAATAAAGATCCTTGAACCTTCCTAAGGAGTCAGAGTGGCTTTTCTTTGTGATAGCCATTAAAAAAGTTATATGTTTTTAAAGCTGCGATTCTAAATGTCTCCCATGGAAGTAAGAGGAATCCACTGGAACACCGATCTACAGCTTGATGTCATGGATGGAGAATGCTTTTTTTTAAATCAATGTTGGCACTGTACTACTGGGGCCCTTGGAGACTGGGCCGGTGCAAGGATTTTTTGGCACCTTGGCGAAAGGTCCTTTTGCCACCCACCATTACGAACCCCATGTGTCCCGACTATACAATCCCCTCATCCTAGATGTGTCCTCACCACTTCACGTGCATGTCTTGGCCACCATGTTCACAAGCTGCAGTTTCCCCATCATGTTTTAGACCTTTTCATGACTGGGTAAAATGCAATCATTCTCTCCTACACACACAATATATGATATACAGGCTGGATTAGAAACTTCGTCCAGGAAGGATTAGCACTACAGATGGGCATAAGCACGAAAAACCTGTGATCTCAGAATTGAAATGACACTCAGACATCCCCGCGCCCCCTCCCATACATATTTATTGCTATACTTACAGCTGAATGGCTTTTTATATTCAAAATAACACAATACGAAATGACAATACAATACGTACAACCAACAATTATCACATCAAAGATACAGTTCGTAAACAATTTGCTGGCATACATAAAGTTAAAAATAGTGAGGTAGGGAACCTAATTACCCTCTCTTCAATCAACAAATCAAAATAGAACATACAAACATGATGATAGTTTAACAATAGAACATGCAATCCATTAAAAAGTTAAGACACCTGAAGAAAGTAATTTAAGAATGTCAGCACATAACCAATAACTTTTGATCATATAATAAATGAGATTGTGATCACATCCTTCCACAAACAGTGACTATAAATAAGATACATCAGCACAGTCTTGATGGCAATTCAAAAGATCAAATCATGTTCCCCATTGGATGCCATTTCGGTGGATATCATGAAAGAAATTGCTCCATATCTCTTTTCGATACTCACTGCTGCAGTGAACAACTAATGTCAAGCTGGGCTAGTCCTACCTGAACTAAAAGCAGCTAGAGTTGCCACCCTCTTAACGAAGCCCTCACTACACCCTACTGTCTTGGCTAATTTTCGTCCTATTTCTCTTCTCCCCTTTCTTATGAAACTCCTTCAATCTCTGGTATCACCCCTTCTCTCATCATTCCTAGAATCCTCTCACCTGTTTGACCCTGTGCAGTCCGGCTTTAGGCCTGGCAGAGGCATGGAGTGTGTACCGGTCTCCGTCTACGATGACATGGCCAGGCTGGTGTACTCAGGTGGGGATGGTGCTCTGATCCTGTTACAACTGTGTCAAAACCCACTCTCTGACACGAAACACCCATGTGGTGAGTGACGGAACAGAAGGCTGTAGCAGTAGCCGAAGAATTCTTCCTGGAGTTGTAGCTCTCTGCTGTTAAACCAAACAGACAGAAAGATCCAGCAGCCGGAAGAGCAGACATGCCCAGAAATCTTCAAATGCAGGGACAGAAAATAAATCAGATCAGTAACTAGGCACACAGATCAAGACACTCCCCTGCCCTCAGTAACAAAGAACCATCCTGGGTAGTCTCCCGAATGAGGTGTTCGGGGACAGTCCCGGTGTTATTCAGAGCGCCCGAAATTCCTGGGTACTGTTACAGGTACGTTCGAAGGAAAACAATTTTTGATATAAGGGGGTACTGAAGGAAGGCAAACGTCTAAAAGACGATAACCAATAGTCACAGAGTTTGCAGAGGAGTAGCTACTTGTAGTGGTAGACTAAAATTCCTGCAGGCAGGTGGTCTGGTAACAGCCGAAAGTTTCCCAGAGCCTAACTCCGACCGCACGAGGACGCCTAACTCCAGGAGAGCACAGTACACACCTACCCCCGCCGGCACAAGGACACCTAATGAGCACCAACCAGCAAGTGTCTCTAGTCCTGGTGCTGGGAAGTGGCCAAACAAATAGAGTAGCAGGAGAACTCTAAATCACTGACAACTGTGTCCTCTAGGAGAGTTCTTGTGTCTTTAATGTGAAGCGGGTAAACAATGGAGGAAAAGCTCTGATGGCGAGTTTAGCCAGAAGGATGGATTGCAAACCGTTAGCGTTCCGAGTTCTGTCAACATGCTGGCAGTTCAAAGTACAAGGTGGGAGGCAAAGGCCCTTGACTATATTGTAAAGGCGATATATGCCCCCCAAAGCTCATCAAAGATTGCGCAGACTGCTTTGCGCTGCTCTTTATGGCATTCATCAATGCGTCCTTTAAATCAGGTATTATCCCAGCAAGCCTCAAAGAGGCCTGGGTCCGACCCCTCCTAAAAAAACCTACCCTCGACTCCTTACAACCCAACAACTACAGACCGATAACTACAGTGTCATTCCTCTTGAAACTACTGGACAAAGCCGCACACTGCCAAATCCAACACTTTCTGGAAACTCACTCCATCCTTGGGACCAGGCAATCGGGCTTCCGGAAAGGACACGGCACCGAAACAGCCCTGGTGGATCTGAAGAGTCAGATCACCCAAATCATGGATAATGGCAAGCCAGCCCTACTGCTGCTCCTAGATCTATCAGCCGCTTTCGATCTGGTTGATCACAAGACCCTCACCTCACACCTCACACACTCGGCCAATTTCTCTAAAGAATCAGCTCTCTGGGTCACCTCATTCCTTGAGGGAAGAGCCATGAAAGTCTTCTCGGATACTGCCAACGCCGTACCCACTACAATCCATTGCGGGGTCCTTCAAGGTTCCTGCACTGCACCCACACTTTACAACTTGTTCACCAAGCCTCTCTTCGACAAACTCGACTCACATGGTATTACATACACGAACTACGCTGACGACACACAAGTACTTCTACCTCTCTCAGGATCATACCACGAAGACGCCAAGGCACTCCACACAACCTACTCCATCATCCAGGCATGGATGGCAGTTAATGGCCTCTTCCTTAATGGAGACAAGGCTGAAATCATGATACTAGGTCAACAGAGCACCGTAGACAAACTGGACAAACTATACGCCAACTTCTCCATTGACAACTCTATCATCCCTGTATCCACAGCTGTCAAGACTCGGAGTATACCTAGACTCCTCATCTGCGCATACCACCAAACGTATAAACGCCATCAAGCCATACCTCTCAAAACCTAACTGCCTTTCAATAGCCAGAGCAACCATTGGAGGCAAACTGGACTACTGCAATGCCCTACTAGCAGGCACATCAGCAAAAAACCTAATCAGACTACAAGTCACACAAAACAACGCTCTCCGGGCCGCTCTTAGCATCCCAAGAAGAGAGCATATCTCCCAGGCCAGACACTCAGCCCAATGGCTCCCGGTCAAAGAGCGGATCTCTCTCAAAATCCTCACCCTCACACACAAATGCCTCTCGCTTTCCGCCCCGCCATACCTATCAGAGACCATCTCCAAACCCTCTTCCTCACGCCCCACCAGGGCGCAGTACGCCAACTTACTCCACATCCCACGCATCAAAAAAGCCAAAGCCGGTGGCCTAAGCTTTCCCTACATTGCTGCCAAGTCCTGGAACGCTCTACCTGCAGACATTAGAGCCGAGAACTCGCTCCCGATTTTTCGTAGGAAACTGAAAACCTCTATCCTTGCACGATAAATTGGGACACTCGCTAACCTATGTAAATATTCTGCACTGTAAATTTGTACAAATGTCATATTCTTATTTTTCTTGCTCCTGTGAATATTGTATTATGCTTGTATATGCAACTAAGATATATATGTAACAAGCGCCACGATGCCCCCGGGCTGACGCACGCTCTACAAATCCGAATAAATAATAAATAAGGCAGTCCGTTAAGCGTTCCATGTTCTGGCAACACGAAAGACAAATGTGCAAAGCAGGGCAAGGGAAGCAGGAAAGGAACGAAGCAGGACAAGGATACACAAGCAGCTTCTAAAGCGAAAACTTAGCACACGAAACAAAGGCACTAGGGTCAGAACTTCAGAAGCACCCATTGTGGGAAAGGGGCGTGATTATAACCTGCTACGTTTACGTACACGTAGGTTTATGGTGATCAGCTATGTCCTTGTTAGTGAGACAGCGCCGTACGCGGAAAACAGCTGACAGTCGCCATGGCAACCTGTAATGATACAGGAACGGTGAATGGCAAAGAATAGAAGAACGGACAGGACAGCGAGTTGGAAACCGTAAAACTTAACTATGCCGAACGGTTCTGGAACAGCATGGATTCCTGACAATCTGTCAGCAGCATTCAACATGGTCGACCACCCCGTTCTGTTGTCTCGGCTGGCCCAGATAGGTATATCTGGCCAGGTACTTGCCTGGTTCACGTCATTCCTGGTGGATCCCCAGACTCTCTCCTTGCCACCTTTTCTATATGCTCCCTGCCATCTTAGCTGTGGAGACCCACAAGGTTTGTCTTTGTCTCCGATTCTATTTAACATGTAAATGTGGGCAGTTGTGTGTCTCATCCGCTCCTACGGCACCAGGTGTTACTCCTATGCCGATGACACTCAGATCCTGATCCGTTTAGATCTTGATTTGGCTGAAGTGTCGTTGTGCCTATGGGGATGCCTGGCTGCCATTGGAGAATGGACGAACCTCAATTGGCTCAAATTGAGCGAAGACACAACGGAGGTTCTGGTGGTGGGGTGCCCCCCCGATCTTTCACTCTGGGTCTCTTCCTTTTGGCCTACTTCCCTTGGTGTCCTTCCCTCCACCAGTGGGCAAGGTGAAAAACTTGGGTGTATTTCTTTCGGCTTCTCTGTCTATGGCCAACCAAGTCAAGGGCCGTCTGTCGAGGGGACACTTTCGGCTGAGAGTTTTGAAGAAGGTATTCCCCTTGATCCCTGTTACCCTTCGTCCACCAGTGGTAGCAGCTCTGATACTATCTCAGTTGGACTACTGCAACTCAGTGCATCTTGCCTAGCCGAAGGGTCTTATTCAGCGATTGCAATGCCTTCAGAACCTTCTGGCATGGGTGGTGACTGGCACCCCTTATGGAGCACATATATCCCCGGTATCACAATCTCTGCATTGGCTACCTGTTAACCAGCGCATTAGAATCAAGGCACTACGGTGCTATACATGATCAGGGTGCTGAGTTCTTGCAAGCCAGATTCTCACGCTATTGCCCTAATCGCCAACTATGCTCGGCTTCTGCTGATCTGCTTACCGTGCCCTCTTACTGTCGTACGAGGATTGGAGGTAGGGCTTTCTCTATAGCTGGTGCCAGATTATGGAACAAGCTACCCCCTCCGTTAAAGAAACTTTCTAGTCATCTGGCTTTTAGGAAAGCAATTAAGACACTTCTCTTTTAGTAAGCTCTGTGCCTTTTTTTTTCTTAGTAGCTTTCTGTTGTGGATGTTTGCCAGACTCCCCAGCACCAAGATACCTCTGTGTAGCCGTGCGCTTTAGAAATTACAGTAACATAGCATAACAGTTAAAACTGCTATTCTAGGTTTTGAGATAACTAACCCTTAGTTGTTGCAGACTCTCACATTCTATCAGCAAATGTTCGATAGTTTCAATAGTTAAAGTGCCACATAGTCGACAGTATTGTACTTCCCGTTCTATGCCAAGGCGAGCACCTTTGGTGATCAAAGCTTCACTTATGTTGAACCTGAGGAGCATATATTGTAGAAGCACTATTATGTTTGGTATAGAGAGTGGTTACATTTTGCTTCTTACTAATCATTGTAAGTCTCGATTTCAGGCGATCTTTAACAACCTACATTTCTGCATCATAAGAAAAATGACATCCGACATGCCACTGTAGATATAGAGAAAACAATCTGCCTAATGTCCCCAGTGATTTACAGTTATCTAGCTCAAGAAAAGCGCCTACAAAGTTCACCATCATTGTTCTGTTCTGTAGCTTCTGTATCTGTCCATAGAACATTACAATTTTCACAATCCGATCTTGCATAATGCCATTAAGTTCGAGTTCTAGATGCACGTATTCAATGGGTACTGATTGTAGTAAGCAAAGCAGGCTATGCAGCATAGAACTCTCAAAGCATTTTAATGCTACCGCGTATTGGTGACCCCCAAATTTCAATACCGTAGAAAAGTATGGGGTGCACTTTCACAGAGTATAACGGCAGAATGGTTCCTATGGAGATTTCTCCTTGACGACCTATGAATTGTCGAATAGCACGGACCGCTGTATTGCATTTAGTCTTTGTTTCAGTCCAATGCATCGCCCGCTTCAGGGTATTTTGTAAATACAGCCCTAAATATTTATAAGAGGAAACACATTTGCGATGTGTAGGCGTAGAGTCAGACAATTTGCCCTCCGCATCTAATCTAATTGTAACACTTGTGTTTGTATAAAGTAGCATCAGCATCCTGAGCAGACCTAGTGGGATATTCCATTGAGTGTGTTTTTACCGCAACTTGTTGCGCATTCCAGAGTCAAAGGCTGCAAAGAAATCAGTAAATGCACCATGTCCCGGATTTTCTCTGCGTGTCCAAGCACATTCGACAGCCATATATACATGCACATGTGTACATTTGTGAGGCAGCATTCTGGGTTATTCTGAGCCATTTTATTAACCAATAGTAGGCATCTATTTAAAGGTTCTTGTAAGGAGGCACCAACGCCAGCGGTTCTCTGCAGGCACCTATGATTTGGCGGTGTAACCACCACGGGTTATGCTTGCCACAGCTCTGCCACCGTTTGCATCAATTAGGCCTCCACTAAGGAGAGTGGCATAAGCACCATTGTAGTCACTGGGAGTGAGTGGGTGTAAGTAGCGGTGGCTTCCAATCGTTTTTCCACGTCCACTTCGAGCTCTGTTTGGTGGTAGCCGCCTCACATTCTCTCTCCAGATATCTGGGTTGGCAGAAAAATACCCTTTGCTCGACTACATTCGCAGGTGAGTGGAGGGAATGCCTTGTGTGTCTCTGAGATGGAAATGAGAACAGGGGTGAGCCACCCCCTTGCCCCCCCCTGCCTTCCCCAAGCAGGTGAAAGTACCATTTGGTGTTTCAGGAAATCCACCTGGTGAAAATTATTTGGCCAGGCTGACGACTGCCAATGGGATGCCATTAAGGTTAGATCCGAAAAAGGGGCAGTGGCTCTGCCTCCGGGCCTGGCCACCATGAGACAGAGTGAAGCTGTGTTGAAACCTCTGCTCCTACAGGGTTTCTAAATAGGGGCTTTACTGCGTTGGGTAGCAGGGTGTTTTAACCAGTTTACTGGTGCACTGTTCTTTAAAATGGTCTACTTCACGCTTACTGCCCAGCTATTGCTCAGTTTGCTGCATAAAGTTATTAATTGTGTTTCATAAATGTGTGCAACACTGCTTCCTTAACTCACTGAGCACCTGGAGACCATGAAAATGGTCTCAGTGCGTGGTTTAAATCAACTTAACATACCACTAGCAAGTACAGTACTGGCACAAACGGTGCAGACGTTATTCACACATAGAAAAGACAAAACATCACATGCCATAGAATTTGAAACTTCCCTGACATACCGGAAGGTATCGGAGCAGGTAGCCCTCCCACAAATACCCACACAGGGAGTAAAATTGAAAATTTCCATCACACACCGGACAGCTATATCGTGGTCAGCAACACCGCAAGTTACGATCAGACACTGTGAGAAACTAGGAATGAGACGTGGACATAGACTTATGGTTTTGACCGTAAATGTATATCAACAATAGAAAAGAGGGTTGGGAAATACCTCTGTCCCTGCCCTAAGGGTCTGTCAAATGTCATCATGTTCAAAGCAACTTGTCCTGTGCCCAAAGTGATATTCTGGCCCTCACGTTCTAAAAATCAATTTGAAGGTGAAAAGGGAAATATGACCTGGCATTTGCATGAGGAAAAACTTGAGCTGGTAAACTCATATACATATTAAGGACTCTTAGAAGATGAGAAATTAAATTGGAAGATGTATTAGCATAAAACCAAATTGAAATACTGGAAGCTAGTAGAGGCAGTGAGTGCCATTATTGGGAGAAACCGTGGTTTGTCAATAAAGACAGTTTTACTTTTATACTCAATGAAAATTGTACCTGTTACAACATATGGTATTGAGGTATGGGGACATGGATTTACATTCAACTTAAAAAGATTCGAAGCAAATATTTTAAGTAGACTGTTTCGCAAGCCTCAAACTGTTACTGTGGAATATTTTATCTCGAATATGATCTAACGTCTATTTGATCTATTTTTTATCACTAGATCATTTATGTGTTCAGTTAATCTAATGACTTTGAATAACAGAACAGTTATGGTAGATTATGTCAAGGCCTTTCTGAGCCTAGAAAACTACATACGGATTGGCGTGGGGGGAAACATATTTGCAGTCTTTAATAAATGGAAGGGTGGATGCGATGTTGTGATATCGCGAATAATACAAAGAGAGTAAAATATTGGCTAAAGAAAAAAAAAAGTATTTGAACCAGACAATAATGTGGTAAAACTATTAAGCAAGGCCCACAGTGGACCTTTTATTTGGCATATACAATCACGAAGTACTCACCCCTCCCCCCCCCAATATATTACAGCCTTTACTGATTCTTGGGTAGCAAGACAATATATGCTCCTAAAATGTAATAAAAGTAAGGCTCTTGAAACGGAAGGCTCGCAGAAAGGTCTTAATCGTACAGAGAGATATTGCAGGCGGTGTGGGGAAGAAACAATGGAATCACTTGAACACATACTGACGAGATGCGATAGCCTCATCCATATTAGAAATCAGATTTTAAAATCCTATAATAATTGTTTTACTTCTAGCGATCCTGTAATTCTGTGGAACATGTTCATGAGTGGAAATGATCAGAATGTTATTTATTTTATGGTCAAATTGCATCTGAAATGGGTTGAAATATTTGCATCATAGGATTCAAGAAGGGAAAGTTCTTCCAACTAACATTGGGTCGGCAACCTATCGTGAAAGATCATGGAAATGGATTGAAATGTTAGTGTTTTATGTATGTAATAACTATGTATTTTATTCTTTTATGTACATTGCTTTTTAATAATTGTTAATGTGTTTTATATTGTATATAAAAAGCATATTTGTTATATATATTAATAAATTGAAATTAGGTTTTACTATTCCAATACTTTTTATTTAAAAAAAAAACTTTCAATTTGCTAGTATGAATTTCCTAATAGTTAAATTCATGTACTGCTTTTCGCAGTAAAAGTAAAGTTTGACCAGCATTTTATCATCGGAAGACTCACATAAAACCTTGACGGGTTGAGTGGTATGCATTTACGATCAACATGCACGTACACTCAGCATGCTTATCTTGGATTTATAAGCTGCACTGGATATAAATATATTGCTGAAGATAGCAAGGCTTGACCTGTATGGTTGAGTATTGCTTTGAAAGTAAGCACAGAAAATTGCCAATTAATTGCCCGTCTTTGATAACTGTCCAAGAAATGCTAGCTAATGTTTGCAGTTGTGAATTTACCCAGATATAAAGAAATTCAACTTTCAAATAGTGTTTGTGCTCAAAATAAAGTCTATTTATTAATGCAGTAGTTGCAAGGTTTATGAATAAATATATATTATTTCAACTTGAGAGCAAACAATGCAACAAGTCAATTGTGGGATTAGTGCCCCGAGTCTGAGTCTGCCCTTCCAGCATTGCTTAAAAAGTTAAATCTATCGGGTCGCTCATGCTAATGAAAATGTTTCCGAGTCAGTGTGCTGCAAGCACAGCACCCTTTGACCTAGTCTGAGTGTGAAGAAGTTGCTGAATTTGCTTGAGGCTACCACCCCCACCCCCATCTCCCTCCTGCTCCTACCTCTAAGGCGTACTTCGCCTGGCCCAAGCAGTGCTACCAGAGGTTCAGGAGATTTCTACCATGACTCATGTCTTTCCTGGTGTGAGCGCCCTGCTTCTGACCATGTTGTTTTATCAACATTTCTTCTTAGTAGGCCACTGCGTGTCTGAGACAGACAATGTACCATGCTGCTCAAAAACATGTCAACAGGCAAAGGCACTGTTTCCACTGCCATGCTGGAGACTCCTAGAAATGTGAGCACTATAATTAGCAGCAGGGCACCTCCTAATTGCAAGAAGACATTCTGCAGCTAATTTAATTGAAATTGGTTTACATTTCTTTAGTAATTCATGAAAGCAGTGGGGAAAACCTGCTCTTTGGCGCCCCTTACTGGCCAGCACTATAGGCAGCTGCCTAGTCTGCCCAGTGCTTGCACCAGCACTGCTTGGAGAAGATGGTTCGAGCAAGTGTGTTAAGGAAACAAAAGAGGATCATTTTGTTCTTGTTCGGTTTTGACTATTGTGCCACCAGACAGAAGAGTCTGCGTTGTCTTTCATGGAAGATACCAAACTCCTGATATCGGAGTAATTTATTCAGGAATATGAGAGTTGGCTGAATTTTTGTTTATTTTTGATTTTTGTATCACATTTTAAAAAAATGTTTCAGAAAAATGTCAAGTTCTAGTCTCTCTTCCTTGCTGCTAATGTATTCTAGAACCACTGATACAAGACGGCACGTGTTTCACTCGAAGAGATTCACCAGGGCACTTGTACATGTGTGCTGCATGTTATAATGGTAAAAATGAATCAACTATCCTGTGCCAATTCTTGACCAGGCATGTTAAAGCTGAAAGAGCCTGTACTTTAAGTATAAGAAGATAGTTATTTGAAAGATGAATCACTTGGAAAGCAGGTCAGTAGTAAGTTAAGTGTGAAAAATGAAGAGCAGTGATTGGCTCGGAGAGCTAGCGCACCCGAGAATAGCACCCAGGCTATTGAGGCCACTTTTTTGGTGGAAAGGAAATGGTCTCGCAGTGCGTGCATCACATTTAGGGCCTAATTCACCGAAGCCTTTTTATAATGGTACAATCCCATTGGAAAACGCTCTGAATCAGGTCTTTATTCTTTTAAAAACAAAATGGCTGCCATTGAAATGGCAGCCAAGGGCTTTAGGGGGAGCCCCTCTTTGATTTCCATGGCAGCCAGAGAAGGAGGGGATGGAAGATCAGTGAGAGGGTGGGTATGGGGCGGACGCAGGTAAGTACAAAAAAAAAAGTAGTATTAGGAGGCACGTGATGGGCATGTTACGTGGACGGTAAGAGCTGGGAGGCACGTGATGGGCATGTTACGTGGACGGTAAGAGCTGGGAGGCACGTGATGGGCATGTTACGTGGACGATGAGAGCTGGGAGGCACGTGATGGGCATGTTACGTGGACGATGAGAGCTGGGAGGCACGTGATGGGCATGTTACGTGGATGATGAGAGCTGGGAGGCACGTGATGGTCATGTTACGTAGACGGTAAGAGCTGGGAGGCACGTAATGGGCATGTTACGTGGATGATGAGAGCTGGGAGGCACGTGATGGGCATGTTACGTGGACGGTAAGAGCTGGGAGGCACTTGATGGGCATGTTACGTGGACGGTAAGAGCTGGGAGGCACGTGATGGGCATGTTACGTGGATGATGAGAGCTGGGAGGCACGTGATGGGCATGTTACATGGATAAGAGCTGGGAGGCACGTGATGGGCATGTTACGTGGATGATGAGAGCTGGGAGGCACGTGATGGGCATGTTACGTGGACGGTAAGAGCTGGGAGGCACGTGATGGGCATGTTACGTGGATGATGAGAGCTGGGAGGCACGTGATGGGCATGTTACGTGGATGATGAGAGCACGTGATGGGCATGTTACGTGGACGGTAAGAGCTGGGAGGCACGTGATGTGCATGTTACGTGGACGATAAGAGCTGGGAGGCACGTGATGGGCATGTTACGTGGATGATGAGAGCTGGGAGGCACGTGATGGGCATGTTACGTGGACGGTAAGAGCTGGGAGGCACGTGATGGGCATGTTACGTGGATGATGAGAGCTCGGAGGCACGTGATGGGCATGTTACGTGGATGATGAGAGCACGTGATGGGCATGTTACGTGGACGGTAAGAGCTGGGAGGCACGTGATGTGCATGTTACGTGGACGATAAGAGCTGGGAGGCACGTGATGGGCATGTTACGTGGATGATGCATGTTACGTGGACGATAAGAGCTGGGAGGCACGTGATGGGCATGTTACGTGGACGGTAAGAGCTGGAAGGCACGTGATGGGCATGTTACGTGGACGATGAGAGCTGGGAGGCACGTGATGGGCATGTTACGTGGACGGTAAGAGCTGGGAGGCACGTGATGGGCATGTTACGTGGACGATGAGAGCTGGGAGGCACGTGATGGGCATGTTACGTGGACGGTAAGAGCTGGGAGGCACGTGATGGGCATGTTACGTGGATGGTGAGAGCTGGGAGGCACGTGATGGGCATGTTACGTGGATGATGAGAGCTGGGAGGCACGTGATGGGCATGTTACGTGGATAAGAGCTGGGAGGCACGTGATGGGCATGTTACGTGGATGATGAGAGCTGGAGGCACGTGATGGGCATGTTACGTGGATGATGAGAGCTGGGAGGCACGTGATGGGCATGTTACGTGGACGGTAAGAGCTGGGAGGCACGTGATGGGCATGTTACGTGGACGATAAGAGCTGGGAGGCACGTGATGGGCATGTTACGTGGACGATAAGAGCTGGGAGGCACGTGATGGGCATGTTACGTGGATGATGAGAGCTGGGAGGCACGTGATGGGCATGTTACGTGGATGATGAGAGCTGGGAGGCACGTGATGGGCATGTTACGTGGATGATAAGAGCTCGGAGGCACGTGATGGGCATGTTACGTGGATGATGAGAGCACGTGATGGGCATGTTACGTGGACGGTAAGAGCTGGGAGGCACGTGATGTGCATGTTACGTGGACGATAAGAGCTGGGAGGCACGTGATGGGCATGTTACGTGGATGATGCATGTTACGTGGACGATAAGAGCTGGGAGGCACGTGATGGGCATGTTACGTGGACGGTAAGAGCTGGAAGGCACGTGATGGGCATGTTACGTGGACGATGAGAGCTGGGAGGCACGTGATGGGCATGTTACGTGGATGAGAGCTGGGAGGCACGTGATGGGCATGTTACGTGGATGATGAGAGCTGGGAGGCACGTGATGGGCATGTTACGTGGACGGTAAGAGCTGGGAGGCACGTGATGGGCATGTTACGTGGACGATAAGAGCTGGGAGGCACGTGATGGGCATGTTACGTGGACGGTAAGAGCTGGGAGGCACGTGATGGGCATGTTACGTGGACGATAAGAGCTGGGAGGCACGTGATGGGCATGTTACATGGATGATGAGAGCTGGGAGGCACGTGATGGGCATGTTACGTGGATGATGAGAGCTGGGAGGCACGTGATGGGCATGTTACGTGGACGGTAAGAGCTGGGAGGCACGTGATGGGCATGTTACGTGGAGGCACGTGATGGGCATGTTACGTGGACGATAAGAGCTGGGAGGCACGTGATGGGCATGTTACGTGGACCATAAGAGCTGGGAGGCACGTGATGGGCATGTTACGTGGACGGTAAGAGCTGGGAGATTCGTGATGGGAATGTTACGTGGACGGTAAGAGCTGGGAGGCACGTGATGGGCATGTTACGTGGACGATAAGAGCTGGGAGGCACGTGATGGGCATGTTACATGGATGATGAGAGCTGGGAGGCACGTGATGGGCATGTTACGTGGATGATAAGAGCTCGGAGGCACGTGATGGGCATGTTACGTGGATGATGAGAGCTGGGAGGCACGTGATGGGCATGTTACGTGGACGGTAAGAGCTGGGAGGCACGTGATGGGCATGTTACGTGGAGGCACGTGATGGGCATGTTACGTGGACGATAAGAGCTGGGAGGCACGTGATGGGCATGTTACGTGGACCATAAGAGCTGGGAGGCACGTGATGGGCATGTTACGTGGACGGTAAGAGCTGGGAGATTCGTGATGGGAATGTTACGTGGACGGTAAGAGCTGGGAGGCACGTGATGGGCATGTTACGTGGACGGTAAGACCTGGGAGGCACGTTATGGGCATGTTACGTGGACGGTGAGAGCTGGGAGGCACGTGATGGGCATGTTACGTGGACGATAAGAGCTGGGAGGCACGTGCTGGGCATGTTACGTGGACGGTAAGAGCTGGGAGGCACGTGATGGACATGTTACCGGGACTGTAAGAGCTGGGAGGCACGTGATGGACATGTTACCGGGACAGTGAGAGCTGGAGTAGTCCATAGTAACCAGATTGGCTTCTATGTACTAATTGAAGAGAATGTAGCCTAAGTCCAACCAATCCGCAGTGACTAATTTGCCACTTTTTGGTGAGGTCGTTTTAGCTCTGTATTAGGCCTTCTGATTGCACCCCAACTGATAAAATCACTGATTTCCCCCCCCCCCCCCCCCCCCTCAATCGTGAGTTCACGGGAGAGGAGGTAGAATCGATGGTCTGGTTTCTTGAACTTTTCCTGCCCTAAAACTAAGGCGGACGTTGAAAACATTTGAGGACATTAATGATGGAAGCGCTTTCATTTCTCCACAATACATGCTACGAAATACAAATCCAGATCGGGGCATTTGGGCCTTAGTTCGCACTTTATACATTTTATAATAATAATAATATTCCTTGGATCATGGGTAAAGTGTGGCAGGGGACACTATTCATTATTAGGGCCCATCAATGATGCAATATAGCCATAAATGAAAATCCTGTAGTAAAAAATGACTATCCCAAACCTGTCTCGTTGCTACCAAGTAGATGGTTGGGCAGAACCAACTGCATTAAGTATGAAGCGTGAAATCGCAGGCTCCTGAAGCAATGTGATTGTACCATACCATGCATCAATCGCCGTAATTGCCATGCCTTTACCCGGCACAGCCTTCCTTTGAGGCAGGCTTTGTCCCTTAATACTGCACCACTAGTGTCACACAGTGTCCACAATTAGGGAAGGTTTCATTTTGGCAGAATAAGCTGGCTGTCAAGCAGGGTTGGCACGGGCCCGAGGAGGAAACATTGCCCGAGGATTAGCCACCGCAGCTGCTGGTGGGTGGACATGGGCACTTTTCAGTGCTGTGCTTAGAAAAGGTGAACTTTGATCATGCGTTCATTTAAGTTCCTTGGCTGTGACTGTGTCAACAAACTAAATGTGTGACTAGGCCGGTAGGACAGCGTGGAGGCAGCAAAGACCACACAGAGCAACACAGGTTTGAATCCCGGTCCCGCACTTCGAGACTGGTCTCCGGTATTAAGCGTCACGTGTTCTAAAAGATTAATTAATTAGGGTGCATTGCTTACAACCTAAAAGGAGGCGTGAACCAATTTACAAGTGTTTATTTAGTTTCGAGTGGCTCCAAATATGCTCCCTTTTGCACACGGATTTGAGTCATTTATGGGTCAGAGAATCGATTCTTTTGTCATTGGGAGTGAGTTCCGAAGGCGTGGACCAGCAACCGAGAAGCCCCTGTCGCCTTTGGAGATATGGCGAGATAGAGACACAGTGAAATGGCATTGATGCAAAGATCAGTATAGAAGGGTCGGGCGATAAAACGAACACTTGTTTGTTGCCTGACCGCTAACCAGTACACAGAACTACACAATTGAGAAAAAATGTTGCACTTGAAAAAGTAATCGGACGGGCGTGTCTTAGGAAACCTGTCTGAGATTCCTACTACAATAGAATAGTCTAATTTAGAAGGAACCAAGACACCGCTACTGCCGATCGATAAGCAGTGAGGATGAAGGGAAGGACGAGCGAAGAAGCCAAAGCTTGAGTTGCAATGTTGAGGTTAAGCACACATGACTCTCAAAGTTATCCCTTTTTAGCATGTGTTTGAGGTACACAACTAAAGATTAGGGTCCTTGCTATTACGATGCAAGCCAAGCTGGAGTACGGCGAATGCAGCGGCATCCCCACCCCACTGTTCTCAAACTTCAGTGTGTGCCGTGTTGAAGACACAGCACAGTTGTGCCACACTTAAAACAAAGTGACATGAGTTGAAATCTTTCTCACTGGTCTTTCAGGTTGTAATTGGACCAGGAGTGGTGGCCGGGGGCAATGTTTGTACAAATGCATCACCGGCCTTGTTCCGTAAGTCCAGCTATTTTCCTTGAGGGCCATTTCCAGGGCATTCATTGGTTGGTATTATAAGTCAGTGCATGGCTGTGTGAGGACCATTGATGTGCACGTGTGGAGGGGAGATTGTTTTTAAACAAATCTTGCGCTAAACTAGGCATGTATGATTGAGGTTCCAAGTTAACTGACCGAGCTAGCACAACCAAGAGTTGACCGTGTAAAGGTGAATCCAGAGACCAAAAAAGGAAAATGGGGAGGCAGGGGGGGGTGAGGAAGCGGGCACACTCTTGATCCTCCAAGAGTCATCCCTGCTTGGCCAATTGCTGAGGGATGAGCATGAATAATTAACGTTGGGTGATATCTGGGCTTGTGGTGCCACAGCCGGGAGGAATCTGTCCGATCCTAGTCATATGGACCCATATGCCCATTCGCTTTAGAGGGAACTGTGTATGATCAGCTCCCATCGCCACATTTGAAGCAGCTGTTTCAACCACGTATGGCAGGTCTGGTCGAGGTTGTTTAAGAACTAGTGCTGTGGTAAATGCTAGTTTCAGTTTCAAATGATGATGCAAGAAAAAGATAAGTGTCTCGTAGAATGGATGAGCGTATCAGACCTTTTTATGCAACTGAACAGAACAGTGGATACATTATTAAATAATCCTCTCCAGGTAAAGAGGAAACTCTGGTGGAATGATTGGCCACAGACGTGTACAGATGTAAAACGGAGGAAGTTATATTATCCTCTTAACAATGAGATGAAACCTTTTAATGTGGAACCTAAAATATCTCTTAGAATTTCTAAGTGTTAAATGGGGAATTACATTTTTGAGATTCTGGTTGAATTTATATCTGACAAATGGAAGTTTTCGGAGCCCGTTCAGGTAAACCGAGGGAATTATGCATTTATAGATTTGGTAAGCCAATGAATACGATAGAACATTTGGAAAATGTGTTGGTTAGTTTTGTGGATCTAATGACTTTAAGACCGGCTTATTGTGGTTCTTTTTTAATCTTGGTACTGTACTATTACTTCTGAAATCTTTTCTATGTTGTTGAAGGGCTCGAAACTGTGCTTGATTTTAGATACTTAGATTTTTAAACAAGATTTTTAATGTGATTTTAAGGAATTCATGTTTTGATACTAATTTAAAATATTTTGGATTTGTATTGGATTGATATGTATTGTTACGTGAATTGTAATGTGTCGTATTGATGTATTGTTGTCCTGTAATTTAGGAAAGATTTGAAATTCAAATACACTACAAAAAAATAATAAACTCTTTGATAGTAGGAAAATTGACCCTGAGCTCCGTATTCAGACTGCGTTCAGCCATATAGGGGAACAACACCTCCTATTTCATTATAACAGACAAACGCAATCGATGTCCCCTCGGCTACTTTAGGTGACGTAACTGTACGTGTCCCACTCAAGTACATAGAAGTCATTCTTATGCCGCCACTATCAGGTATGCAGTATTGGCATAGTGGTTATGAGCATTGCATCTGTATTAAGGAGCTAGATGCTACACCTGTAGTTGTGAATGGAGGATAGCACAGGGGCAACATGCTTGTCTTCGGAAGTCCGCAGAGCAACAGAGGTTTGAATCCTGGATCCGTGCTTAGAAACTGAACTCTGGTGTTAAGCGCTATAAAAAAACTATTAAATAAAAATACCACTCCATACAGGAGCATAAAGTTTAGGTGAAGCTGTGCAACATAAAGAAAATGCCTGTGGGCATTATATAGAAACATAAGACCTAACACAACACTTGCTTATTCCCTGAAGCTTGCTAAGTAGTGAGTAAATCTGTGATTATTCTCTGAAAAATAAGGTATTACTCGAACATGTCGAATCTTATTTGCCGAACTATCGTTCACTGTGTTTTTTAAAAGGTTACAAAACATCGAATATGAATCCTGCGTGTTTGTACATATGCTAAATGCCTAATGAACGATAGTTCTGGAAATAGTTTTTTATGCATATAATTTGTGCTTTCGGTGCTCGCTTTGTGCGATGTGCTCTGCTCATTCATTTATGGCTGAGGATATGAAAAACCTCACAATTACTATTCAAATTGTTAATTATTTCTTTTTATCATGCGTTTTAACCTTTCCGATCCGTACTTGTTGTAGAAAACAAACCGACCATTGCTTTCCAAGCAGTTTTCTTTTGGAAACGAGAATGTTGCTTCCTGATGGACCCGTGAACGAGAGGAGACTTGCAAAAAGGACCGTCCGTAGAAAATTATATTTTAAAGTCTAAATCGACGAATCGACATAAGTTTTTATTTTATTTGCGCTATGAAATGTTTGTTTATTGTTAAGGGGATAATTCACCGCCCGCATGCTCCGGGGAGCCCGTCGGCATATTCAACACTACATGCCTTTCTGGAATACAGTATTTGCGATTGCATATAGTTAGAGTAATACCCTTGCGGTTCTATCTGAGCACTGCATGCCTTGATTTCTGAACTCCCTGTTTCTGGATTCACACCCTATAATACAGATTTACCCATTACAATCTGCCTTTCCCGCCGCGATTGCGCATTCACCATCTGTATCGCCGTCATTAACATAGAAAAGGGACTATGACCCTTTTCGGGAACAGGTTTTCAATGGCCGCCGTCATCCGAAAAAAAGGCCTTTTCCATTTTAATGGAAGTGGCTATTTTTGTAAACTTTTTTTTATTTTCTCTGACGGGAGATGTGCTTGTGCTGAGCTGATCTCCTGTCTAACCAAAAAAAGAAAACTATCAGCACCTCGGTAAATCAGGGGGTGTGAATAGCTTTCACACCCGAGCAGCGAGGCAGGTATAGGCTTTAACGGCCTGAAACCCTCGCTGATGCCCTAGCTTCGCTTGGGCCTACCAAACCTCAGGCTGGCGAGCATTGAAGTCCATGTTCTCCCCACCAAGTTAAAGTTTTATTCAACTTTTTCAGGTGTGCAGTAGTCGCAAAGATCCAAAAATAATATGCATTGAAATGTTAAATTTTTAAGAATGTATGGAAATATGCAAGGTTAAGCTACAAATGAGGTGAAGTGGTAACCTCATATTTTGGTCCTTCCTGCTTCTTTCGTTAAGATCCGGCCCAGGTTTTTTGGCCAGTGAAGGGACCAGGACTTTCTTTTCATGGAGAAACTCATATAAGCATGCGAAGCATCAGCATGATGCATGCAGTCGAATGGGGGGAAACTGGGAAGGATTTACGATATGATATGTTATTTGTCACGTGCTTAATACCCAGAGGTTTCTAAGCATGGACCCGGCGATCGAACCTGTGTTGCTCCACGTCGTCGTGCGTCCAAAGCAAGAACATTGCCCCTGAGCTATCCTCCTGAGACCATTTGACATTCTAATGATACAAGAAACAAAGGGCTGGATTCACATAACTTGGTCTACGTGCCACGTTTGTATGGTCAGGTACGTCATTTGGGGGTCGCCAGGGGTCTCCCTTGCAACCCCTAAAAAAAATGTAAAAAAGATTTTTTGAAAATGTTTTACATTTTTTTTATTAAAGCTCCTGGTCTGTGGCCAGCGCCATGTGACTCTTTGTTTCTGGAGTGGCTGGATTTCTTATTAAGGACTCTTTTAAAACATATTTGTTTTAAAAACAGGGGGTTCCACAAGTGCAACACTCTGAGTAGTGACCCTAAATAAGAAAGAATAGGAATAACAAGTAACGTATCTTTCTGGAATTCGATACAATAATTTCTGGACTCACTAAAGGGTAATTTCAGGAACACTTCAGGGGGTGAGTCACTGATTTAGTCTGTTCTTAAACACCTCACTTTCACAATGCAGACAAAAACCTCCAAAAACTTTCATAAAAATGTTAGAGTAGAATAAGCCTCAATTTCAGACTTTGTATTTTGCTTTTCACAAGTTGCAGTTCTAGCATGTTATTTTGTGTGTCGTTGTCTCTTTTACGATCATCACAAGACATTCCATATGGGTGTCCTCGGTCACTTGACAAAATCCATGTGCCTAAAAGCTTGTGTATAGTCTAGAAATGTTTGACCATAGCACATCAAGTGGCCCTTGATTTCATTGTGCCACAATTTATGCTTTGTTGTAATGTGTCTATCTTCCCTATCTCCCTGTCATGCTGTTCAGGATGTTTGTTTGCATGTATGAGGTAACGTGTGCCCAGAGTACAGGGTGCCGTGTGAGTGTGCTGCTTTCCCTGTGCTACTCGAAATTCTTTAATACACTGTTGTGAACCCTCCCAATGGTATGTATTTTGCCAACCTCTGAAGCCTGAAAAGAAGATCCACGCAGGCTTGACATGTGGCCAACTTTGCACCAGACCTGCAGATGAACTGGCCTGCTGAGAAATCTGTTACCAGTTTAATGGTATCCACTAAAGAGTGTAATTTGCTTTCTGACTTTGAGAGCATTCAGATATGTAATTGCTCATTTTAATATAGCCGGTAAGATAGCTATAGCCGGTAAGATAGCTCAGTGGGGTCAGGGCTCGTTAGTGCGATGTGTGTGTGATGTGCAGGTTGCAGGTTCGAATCTTGGCAAGACCAACTCTGCCTTTCATCTGTCCGAGATTGATAGATGAGTACCAACACAGGTTGGGTGATATTGGGTGTATATTTGTTCTATATGAAGCACTTAAGCGTAACTGCTATATAATACCTCATTCTTATTTGGCCTTGGACGTCTGCTTGCATTCACAGTAATTTGGTAATATGGGCCTATACGCACTGATATTAATGATACATATGGTGATCCATTCTTGTATGAAATGTATATTGTGCTCCCTGAGGGCGATGGGCATGTGGCACTCCATGCAAGTTATATAATAATAATAAAATCACATGACAGTGATATCGTAACAATTCTTTTTGTCATGTATTTGGGGACAATGCTATGTGATGCCACTTCCTGTTTTGTCAAGGGGTGAAAGGTTGTGTTCCATCGCTTCCTGTGATGTCACTTTGGGATGGGGTCAAATGATATCAGAGGTTAAGGGTCACGTGATGTCACTTCCGCTACCCCTGGCATTTTGGTGAAATTATGTCCCTGTGTATGGTACCTGGTCTTTTGCCTGCAGTCTTTTGATTATGGGTAAAAAAGACAAAGGCCCTGATTCATGGAAGTGTTTTATAATGGCGCAATCCCATAGGAAAACATACTGTAAATCGGGCCCTAACGACCAATGCCAATTAGCCCTGGGCTCTTGCACACCAGATTAACAGTCCACAGCTGTGAGGGATTCTTATCGGGTAACACTATGCAGTCAAGAGCTTTATGCTCTGTGTTGAATAATATTGCCCCTCTTTTAATGTGATGTGCTTCTTCTCTTGTCAGCATTTTCCTGCCTCTCTGGTGAATACCTGAACATGATGGACCAGTTGTGCAGTAAATGTGCGGCAGGGACCTACTCGCTGGGCACCGGCATCCAGTTTGATGAGTGGGACGAGCTCCCCACAGGCTTCTCCAACATCGCCACCTTCATGGACTCTCCCATGGGGTCTTCCCCTGATAAACCGGTTAGCTGTGACAAGTAAGAGCTCCGGGGGCATCCCGCTTCTGATAAACCATGTTCTTCTTTGTGTCCTTACAAACAGTTTCAAATGTGTTGGACCAATATGCTCGCCCTTTTTGCATAGACTTGCATAACAGCCTGGCAGTTAAGGGGTGAAGAAACACTCCATCTAACTAAGATTAAGTTTTGTTTTCATAGTACAAACACTTGCGCACAAGCTACTTCTTGGCCTAGTTGCACAGTACATAATTGGAGAGTAGGACAACAATAATGAAACCAATTGGGATACATTGGATAACACAGGGGCATTCTAGTATTGTAAAAGTCATATTTAGATTTGTGATTTCCTTTGCCCATCTGCCTTGTGGGCACCTCCCTGGTTGTAATTGCAATGACGAAATCTGAACAAATACATTGTGAATCAAAACTCTACAAATCAGGTAATCTAGGACCAAGCCATATACTCATAAACTGTATTCTAGGAAGAAAATATCTCTTTGCTGAAAGGTTATTGCACATGAACTTTGTGCAGTCTGGGAAAAGCTACAACTTGCCCCTTTGTGCAATGTACCACTCACCTCAAGTGTACGGTAATGCTTTGTAACAAAACTCTACCATAATCCACAAAGCAAAAGTTTAATCCAGCAGCAGGTCAGTGGTGTAATTAATAAAAGACCAAAACATGCACTCCATGTGAATGGTTAGGCAAAATATTGCAGCGCAATTCACATGTCAAATGACAACCGGTTTCTGTTGCATCATAACTAAAATCATTCTTCATGACATGAACCCACAGAGGTTCATGGTTTTCTCTAAAGTCGTACTTGTCCACAATTTAGCTCAATGCATGTCTAAATATTTACCAAATGCACCCCCAAAAAATGTGCACATTAAAAGACAAAGAAATACACCATCTAACTTGCCATTCAGTGTTTTGTGGCTATGCAGCCTCATAAATGGGAGTTAAATACTGCTGCATAGTCTTAGGCACTCAATGAACATTACCCGTAGTGGTGTACTGTGAACACACCCCAAGCGAGGCAGCTGGATGTTCTAGATGGAAGGAGAGCCATGATGGAGGCAACCCGGTAGATCAGAGGCAATACGAAGAAAGGTGAACTGTTGGGAGGGGGGTGCAATACCCTGACCAGAATGGGTATAGGTCTGCACTGCACGACTGCTCTATTGGCATGTAACGTCTATTAAATATATTGTTTGTTTATTTTATAATGGTTTGATTTGTTTTCTTCTAGTGGAATGACAATTGTAATAGCCGCTACTACAGTAATGTCACCCAACATTCTGGGACGAGAAACAGGCTGTTGTAATCAGAATATTTTGTTTCATTTAAAATGATAAATTGGTGAAAATGCAGGGAGTCCCCTAACTTTCCCAGGTTTCTCTCCACGAAAATAAAAGTTAAAAAGAATGAGCAAGTTCTTGGTAGCTCAAGAGGATAACGCCCCTTCTCTTGATGTTGCAACTTATTCCAGAGGAAATGTCTCCCTTCCCCAAACCCTTCTCACATTCAACATAATCCAAAAACACTTAAGGGCATGAATCTTCTTTGGGACTCTCTGACTCGCACTGTGAAAACAAAGAGAAAATATCGAGGCTGAGTACCCCCAAAAGGAAATGCACTGAACACGGGTTACAAAGGAACATACAAAGATCTTTATTTTATACTGAACAGTTTCAAAGGACAAAACAACAGATGGCTATCGGCCCTCAGTACAACACAACGAACTCCAGCATGGTTCGGTGTGCTCAGTGAGTGGGGCTGTACATTAGAATAGTCGTACCTTTTTATACCTTTGAAAACATGATGTCCAACCCTACTGTGGGTTAATATTCGTTAATACATTACGGATCTATGGTTCATGCCGAGTTCACACATCTATACGCTTAGGGTTTACTTTTAATGGATTCCCCAACAAGCCTCAATAGTAACAGTGTATTTTAGGATTTCGTGTTGAGCCTTCTTAAACATTAATACAATGTAGTTTAAAGAAGTGTTCACATTTCAGTATTTGAATACATTGTTCGTAACATATGCTCGTGGATTAACTTGATTGGCACAAATAATCCTTTACACACAGGTCAACGAAGGACAAGGTCTCAGTTCATGACCCTAACAAGTGGCCTGCAGGCAAGTTACATATTAGTTTATACATAGAGGTCAAGACGGCCACGTTACATTTTCGGAATGACACTATCCACCATTTTAGCTCACAAGGTGACTTTGCAGAGAGAACCTAAAATGGCGGTTTGACCTAAAATGGCGGCTTACATTGATTCTAAGGTCAGGACCTTGCAACACGGATTTCTTCGCAAGTGACTTACAAGCAGCTTGGCATAGGCCAATATACATATGTTCATCACAATAGGAGGCACGATATAATTTCCCGTTTGACAGCACAACAAGACCTGGTATACTTCCCTGCCAGGTTCCTTTTCAGATTTGCTGTAATTCACTTCACCCACTTGGCTTCGCCTGGTATACTCTCCTGCCAGGTATTTTAATATTCATTTAATTGTAGTCCTTTCTGCCACACAGTTTTCCCCACATGTATTTTCTAATGTCGTTATGGGTCCCAGACCCTTTCTCATGGACTTCTTATCTTGCAATCAAATGTCGCATGGGCCCTATTATCCTGTTAATGCTTCCCCTAGCTCTCACACTGTGGTTCCTTTGGTATGTGATACACACTCCAAAGCACCTCGGCAGCGTCATCCCTCTGAGCAGGTTCACCGGTTCTCAGCAGTGGCTTTGGGTCCCTGGCGTCCCTTGTGTTGGTCTGCGGCTTGTTTCGGGTCTGCTGAGCACTTTGTTCACTTGTGAGATCCACCACGCCTCTGGCTCCCCTTGGCAACTACCTCTCTTCTCAGCATGTCAGTGGTTTGAACTGTGTGCGTCTCTGCACAACATTCCCACGACTTGGCAGGACTGCCTGCTGCTTTTGGTTTTTCCAACCTGCGTCGCAAGCAGTGAATCTCCTGCGCTGCCATCCGCCATACGCCGGTCTCTCTCCTCAGCTGTTCTCAGCACAGTTTGGTAAGAAGCCAACAAACTCCATGATTCTGTTCCTGGCATGATTTTAAACCATGTTGGGCTGATAAAATTCTTCCAGCTACTAGTCTGCTGGTTCATATTAGGAGTAATCATCATTGCTCCTTGCCTCTTACTCGTCTCCGGTTTTGTTCTTTTATTTGCTCTCTGATATTTGCTCTCTGATATTGAGGAATGCAGTCAGTAAAATTGTCAAGTTATTGAAGGGGATTATGGCAGTATGCCATTAGTATATGAGGAAAGGAGGGAATATTGCTAAAAGGAAAAGGGTATTTCATGTCTCACCTGATGTCCTGTCCTCTCCGCCCCCAAGAGTCGCCTACCTGCATGTGGTCCTCCCTAAAATAGCCACCCCCAGCGTCAGGACCAGGTAGCGGCTTCCGTCCCCTGGCCACACGAGGAGAGCTTATTTCATTGAAAGGAGTGAAGAACTCATCAGATTCATCACAAAGCCTTCTCGTAATCTTCGCTCTGTGCCTCCTTGACTGTCCTTGTGGCTCCTCGCCCTCCCTATGCTGCCTCTCGCTTCCGCTCTTTCTCTCTTCTTGTTCCACTTGCATGGAATTCTCTTCCTGCGGATATCCGAGACACAATTATAATGAATTGTTCAAAACCAAACTAAAATCCTACCTCCTCACCTCAGAGTTACCCTCTTAACCTTCTTCTCATCTGGTAACATTTTTCCCTGGCCTCTAACTTGCCTCGGCCCCTTACTTCCTCGGCCTTCACTCTAGCACTTCATGGTCAGACCCTGAGCACATCTGGCGGTACAGCCTACCTGCACTTAACCTTTTCGAATGTTCATTGTCCTTAATCGATGTAAGTCCACTTATGTATTGTTCCAGTTGACTGTTCGATTTACTCCTCCATCATCTGGTCAGAATGTCCCTCAAACTCACCCCATTGTAAGAAGCTTGCCACTTCTCGTCAAATCTGTTCTTATCTATTGTACACTCTTTTGTGATCAAAAGAGCATTGTCCCTCCTGTATATACATAAATAAATGTGTAAATATCCAACTAGGCCTGTCGCAGAATCTTAAAAAAATTCCTAGTATTTGGCCAGTGTGACATTTCCTTCCATCCTCTAATCCCCAGGAGGTGGCAATATGCTGGGAGAGTCAAAGAAATTTGACCTGTAGAGCTTGTGCAGACAGTACATTGCCTCAGTCCCACGCAGTATGGTTCAGCTACTCGTTCTCTCCACTGCTTCCAGTATCGATATGGCATCTGTAAGCAAACCAGGGGAAAGTCATTTAAGTCTCTACTTGCTTCCCTCTGTGTTTTTGGTCAAGTGACACAAATAATGCGGGCATCAAGTTACTAGTAGGAAGGGTTGCGGGGTGTGTGGCGGGGTGGATTCTTAGTTCCTCTTCCAAAGTCATGAAGATCAAGTTGTAATCTACATTGGTAGGGAGTTGGGGGTCACCTAAAGCTTTTATTCAGCATTGTGTCTTCTGATACCTTTCAATCTGAAGTTAGCATGATTATTCTAGGGTATATGGAAGAGGCAAATCCCTTCAGAAGATTCTGGAACATTATGGGTTTGAAATGAGATTGTTGGCATGTGCTCTGTTGTGCAAGGTACAGATGGTTGTGCAACAGTGGTGGTTCTGTGGGGTTGGATGGGGGGCAAGGAGGAGTGTCCCCCCTCGGGCCCTTCCTCGTGTGCCTGGTTGTACGCCGAGGCTCCTGAAGGCCTGGTGCTTTATGTACAAAAATAATTACAAAAGCATGCACAGCTGCGGCATACTGGTTCCCAGGTTGCTATGCAACTGCATTATAATTCACCTGTGAAGGCCAGATGTGTTCAAGCCCTTCTGTGGCACACTGCCTGCTGGCAGATCTGTTTCTGCTGCCCCCACGTGCTGTAAAATATACAATTTCAACAAATTATATTGGACATTTTCTCGGGCTGATTACCCCCCACCCAAACCTTCCTATGCTAGCTAGGGCATCCCTCTGTCACTCGTGCAAATCGGGCAATGTTAATGCTCCTCCACTGAAAACATTCACCTGCCACCTCTGACCTTGTATCATTTGCAACGCCTCTGCCCCCTCACGAGCCTCCTCTGCTCCGTGCCAGCAAAAGATGTCTCTGCTACTGGTGGGCAAATCTCAAATTATTTTGATCATGGCAAGGACACATGCCAAAGGCTCCCATTATACTCCTGGGACTTTGGCTAAAGACCTATTTACTGTGGCATTTCCAAATGATCTATGGAGAGTGTAAGGGCCATACTGTGTGTATGGCTGTTAGGAAAGATTTCATAATTGTATGTAATTTTCACTCCATGTGGCAACCCCCAAACTGTTTGCTGTTGTTTTACACCCTGATCTAGACTTTGCCAGAGAAGCGCAGCCTTCTGCCGCACTCCTCTGGGCTTTCGCTTAATTCTTATGGGGAAATTGACATGCCCTTAAGACAGTCAGTACTGGGAGACTTAGTTTCCCTTAGTCCTTTCCTCATGTTGCAGCTTTTGTGCAACATGAAACAAGAGTGCACTGTAACTTACATTACCGCGCTCTTGGGTCTCTAGCCATTCCAAAGGCCCTGAAAACTCTCGCTGGATTTATGAACTGTGCAAGTGTGTCACGGACGGGACTGGTGGCAGCTATCGTTTCTCTTGTGTTTTGAACCTTTTTTTGCCATGTTATCCGCGCTTACCGCGTTTGGCACAAATGAGTGGCCTGGCTCCAAAATGGTCATGCCACAAGGTTCTTTGTCCTGTCCGCTGATCATCTTGCCCGTTCACCTTCCCCCAGGTCGAGCCGAACCGGGGCAGTCCTTATTTGGTCATGCACTTTCCCGCGAAACGCAACGCTTTCACGGGCTTCTGCATGCCTTGTGTGTGCCTTCAGCATGTGGGCTGGGATGTCTGGTCCCAATACACATCCTGGGTGCCAGAGAGTCTAGAGTGTCCTGAATGCCTGGGACCACCGTGGTCCGTGATAGGTTCATGTATGGTGTGTTTGTGAGCAGATCTCCCATTGGGCCCTCTCTGTTTTGGCGCGAAGGCAACTTTGGATAAGAGGAGGCTGAAAACACCACTACCAGGTCGATCTCCTGAGTTCACATCGAACAAGGGATAAGGAGCCAAGTATCCTGCAACAAGAAGCTGACTCGAGGAACCGCTGGTGACCCGCTGAAGGTTTGGCACCCTGAACTGCTGTCGTCCTGCGAGACCGCTCTGCATCTGATCGTCCTAGAAGGTCTGCAAAGGCACTTCGACCCTTTGGAATAGTGGGATCAACTATTCCCGGCACCTTTATAAAACCAACAAGTGTGCTGACCAGCTTACGCAGGACGCTTTGCTCTGTCACCGCCGCTGTTTCGCAGAAGCCCTCGAAACTTGGTCTACTGCTTGCTCTACGTCCACTGCACCCTCACCCCGAATTCGTACACTTGGCATTCCCAGGTCTGAAGTGAGACGAGTGCGCCCGGACCAGAGTAAACGCTGTTGCCGTGTTGCCCTGATGTGATAACAACCTGTGCACGTCCGCTGCATTTGGGACACCCTCTACCCTGTATCCTGCTACGCAGAATCTACACGGTGTCGAGACATCGTGATCATTGCAGCTGAACCTGCCAGCAACGTGAACTGAATTGGAGAAGTCTGGGTCTGTCTGCGTCGGGGACCAGTGAGTAGTCCATACCCCAACCGGTGGCCCCTCGCGCAGGAGCCCGTTTCTTTTCTACCGCTGTTCTGAAATAGCGACTCCATCCCACACTCTCACCCTGCCTCTGCCCACCAGTGGAGGCCTTGCTTGAGTAGTGGGGACTTGTTCTGCATCGCTTCATTCACCTTCCTGAACTGCCTGATATCCTTGAAGAGGCCCTCCTTTGTCCATTGGCACCAGCGCGTGCAGGTACTTTTGAGCATAAGGCTCCTCTCTTCTTAGGGCTCGGACTTCCTCCTTGTTAGGTGTATTTCGGATGTTGAACTGGGTCTAATGATTAATTGCACTGCCTGTTTTCCTCCCCATCTAGATGGTCTACATATTACGTGCTCCTAACTCCTTAGACCCCGCGGTCTTGTATATATATTGTATTGATTGTGATGTGTTGGTTTACTTTAGTATTATTGTGATTCTTTGCTATGATCGATGTTACAAAGGCCTTGTAATAAGTGTGTCTATATTTTTAATATAACACCTGTCTGGAGTGATTTGTAAGTGTCCTTGCTTTGTGTGCTCATTGAGGTCTTTCCGTCACCCTCACCCCACTTGAGACTTAGTCTTGACCGCCGCCATCGCTACCCTGATTGGTCTGGCTTGTCCAGAGGTTACCCTGTTCCAAGAAACTAGGCTGGCCTTCTGAACCTCTGCCCCTCCAGGTCCGAGTTCAGAAATCCATCTTAACAGCTGTAATGTACAATTTGAATCCATTATTGGTCTTTTGAGTAACGGCTGGGGTTGACTCGCAGACTGGGTTGAATGCCATTGTCCCCAAAGGACACCAGTCCCCCCCACAAAACAAAGCAGCCATCCAGCCCTTGAGCATCCCCCAATGGCCCATTGGCCATCCTCCACATGGCCAACCACCCCGCCACAGTACAGGCTTCTCGCCCGAACCACCCATGCTCGCACGGTGGAACTTGTTAGCAAAGATCCCATTTTAAGAACAACACCTTGGAATTCCCTTTTTTCAACACCATCTCACATGTCCTAATCAAACTCCACTCAAATCGCACTAGGAGTCACAGAACAAGTGCTGCCAACCCAAATTTCATATCATGCCTTCCCCCAAGTATATTAAAAGCACGTGGCGGAGCAAGAGGTGCCAGAGGATTGGACAGCAGAGTGCATCGGAGAGGAACAATAGGAAAGGCTCCCGTGGAAGCTGGAAGCTCTGGGGTTTCACCTAGTGCACTGGTCTGCAACCTGTGGCTCTGCCAAGTGTTTTGAACTACAACTTCCATGATTCTTCCCTATGTTGTGTAGGGATGATGGGAGTTGTAGTACAAAACGCCTGGCGCACCAAAGGTTGCAGACCCATGGCCTCGGGGCACCTTGGCCAGATAGGATTGTGTGCTGAGGCCCTGAGACCCAGGTTGAGTGGTGGGGGGCGTGTGGGCCTTCCGCCAGTAGTGTGAGTGACCAGCATGAGAAGCAGAAGTCCCAAAGGCACAGGAACAGGAAGCAAGAAACAAGTGTGTGGGGGCCTGGACTGAGACCTCTCTGTGATCCAGAGACTCTCTTGCTGGAACTCAAAAGGCTTCCTCTTTCTTGGATTTCTTTAGTTTGGCCAAGCTTAGTTACCTACCCTCTGCTCGGCTTCTCCACACTACCTTGTGTGCTACAAAGCAGAGAACCCCTTAATTGGCATGTAAGAGTTTGAAATAATTCCATATCATATGTCATGCTGTTTTAATTCAGCTAGGGTTGTTGTGGTGATCAAAACGCATGCCGTCATAACAATAATCCGGGATCCGCTTGTTGAAGCCCTTAATGAGCTCACCGCGTTGCTTTGTTCTTGAGCCAAACCGATGCCTTGTTTTTGTTTCTGCAGCTCTACTTGGACTCCTCAGGGAAACTACATCGAATCCAACAGGGATGACTGCACCGTGTCTCTCGTCTACGCGGTGCATTTAAAGAAACCCGGATCCGTTTCGTTCGAGTACCAGTACATCGACAGCAACATCTTCTTTGAATTTTTTGTAAGGAATTTCTTTCCACCCATATCCACATTTTGAGCATGTATTTCTTCCAAAATGATGACACGATTGATATTTGTGGACTGATTAATTTCAGAAATGTTAGTTCCATACAATTGGTCACAATTGCTATATATTTTTCTTATAGAACTGCTATTTCCCAAAATGTATTGGGGTCATAACGAATCCTTTCATAGTCTCATGCATTTTTTATTCTCTGGAAAGCCATACTCTGTGTTCTTGCCCCTGGGGTAAGCTGTGGCACGCTTACCATCTGGTACTCCAGATGGTTTCACATGGACACAGGGGCCTATATAAAAGACTTTGGGTGCACATTACCAAAAGCTGGAGGGCTGACCCCTTCAAACTAATCCTGAGGTGTGGCTTTTAGGAACTGGGAACATGCTCCCAGTGATCCTTTAGGCAAAACTATTAAGACGTTCTCACTTTGGGGATCGTGACCGCCCGGCTGGTTCTATTTGAGGCAGTGTTTACTGCTGGCGGTAATCCATTGGAATACCGCTGGTGGAGCATAGCACCTAGCCTGCAATATGGTTGGTGCTTAAACAGGTGGAATTTCTTTAAAACCACCTGTTTCACCATTACCACCTGTAAAAAGGTCTCTTGCGTTCCTAACTACAGCAAGAGACAATGTGTGGTGCAAGGTAAGGGCATTGGCTACAGGAGTGTGTGCTTCTTTTTGATTTATTTCAATAGTCAATATTGTGCCGTTAAATTTATTGTTGAAACAAATCAGTTTGTTTCCGCAAAGAAAACTATTCATGTATATTTGGTACTTGAGGATAGGAAAGCTGAGGAAGCTTCATCTGCCTTCTGCTGCGATGATCTCACAATATACAAACTCGGCAAGATTCACAGTTAACACAAGATAAGCTGCCCTTACACCTGAGCGGGCTATTCGATTCTCAAAAGAGGATATCCAGAGTAAATCTAACGTACTCCCGACTTACTCTGAGTAAGTCGGTGAGTAGGTCCGGGAGTCTCTCGTACTCTTTTGGGAGGTGAATAACCTTCTCTTGGTTGTAGGTGGGACTCAATCCAGGTAACTTCTTTGTAAATCAGACTCGATCGTCTTGGACGGCTTCGATTTCTGGGAATTGACGGAGCTGGTGCAATCCCTTGTTAACCTTAACTACATTAGTTGGGCATCACGAGTCTGCTACTAAGGAAACCTCATTCCTTTAGTGCCCAGGTCTGCACCAAGATGTTCTGTGTTTCACAGTTACTTTAGGTGGATTTCAGGGGATAGAGTGTGGGAAGATCCTGAGTAAACCTGTTGTAGCATCATGGTCGCTGTTACGAGGAAAGAACATTTCCATTTTCCTCCATAACATTTGTGTTCCTTAGAGTTCCATTGAATTACTTGTCAACATTGTCCATTCCAATCAGTAGGTGCTTACCCAGTCCTGATTTTTGGCTTTGCATTCTGGAACGTGAATTACAGCTCCCAGAATGCGTAGCAAAAAACAAGACCGGACAAGCTGCGGCAGATGGAATAATTCATTTTGGTGGGTATTAGCAACTAGTATTGAAGCACTTGATTTTTGATGTGTAGTGCAACCATAGGAAACAGTTAAATGTTTTATTTCAAAAGAAGCCTACTTATATATTTTTGTAAGACTTGTCATGAAAGCAATCATTTTACGGTGTTTCTATCTAAAGCGAAGGTTCATGCATTGTCTTCTGGGGAGTGTTTGTGTGTCAATACAACATGCAGTTTATTATGCACCCATGTTGGTTCTGCTGCGTAAGTCAAACCCTGTGTTTATTGAGGGTTGTCCTTTTTCATTGTTAGATTCAAAACGACCAGTGCCAAGAGATGGAGTCCTCCACAGACAAGTGGATCAAATTAACAGATCATGGAGAATGGGTCCACCATTCGGTGAGTGCATCACAAGTAGATACCTTTTTAGTTGTTTCTATCTCGCGATACAGTCGATGCACTCAAATTCATTGCATTGTTGTCTCCTTGTCAAGGTAATCTTGGCACGGTCTGTAATGGCTTGCAGGCTGAAGAATGATGGTCTGGAGGGTTACCTAGAGCAATGGCAGACGTTAAGATTGATTCTAAACCTTTGAGCCGTCACCTGTTTCGACATCGTCCTTCCGAGTAGGACGGGTATGCCCAAACGTGGGTCCCATCGCTGTGGGGCCTAGAGACCCAAGCTACTCGTCACTGATGATGCACAACAGGGCTGAAACATGCCTGGGGATGCTTTTGGCCTTGTGCAGAAGGGATGTGACCTAGCAGTTTGGGCTGAACTGCCCCTTTGGGGTGGGATGAAGCCTGATTTGCATATGGTCTTTCCCCTTCTGTAATGGCTTGGCAGGTGAAGAACAATGGTCTGGAGAGTTGCCCAGAGCAAATGCCAGTGGCTAAGATTAATTCCCAACCTTCACGCCATCGTCTGTTTTGTTAATCTGGGGCACAGTGGAGTCGGTAAGGCTTTATAGTAAACCTAGGAGTGAGGCAAATAAAATTAGTGATATTGAAGGGCCCTGGCAAGATGGCCACGGGGGAAGTGTTTTTAGCCAATACATTTCCTTTTAAGGAAAGCAGGAAGTCCTTTACCTTAATGGACTTGTTTGAGTTAATCACACAGCAGGGTGATGGGCAGGGCTCTGTTAAGGAACTTGCAGAGCCCGAGACCCTACTGTGATTCAGTCATCGATGCTGTTTTTATTGCATTTATGGTAAACTAGCGGGTCTTTGATGAATGTTGACAATTGGAAAAAGGGTTTAGATCATTTTTGCAGACACTGTGCCTCATTCAGAGTTTGATATTTCATCATTAAACTCTTAATGAGGCAGAGTGTCTGCAAAAAAGCATCTAAAGCCTTTTCCAATGAGAAACATTCGTAAATACCCTCGATCTCATTTATCGTTACCGCTGCCCCTTTTTGCAGGAAATTTACAAAATTACCACTACCTGTTATGTGCCGTTGTGGAGGAATTCTTTGGGGGAATGTGAAAGTCACTTTGGTGCCGTTCTGACAGCGACGATTCCAATGTTGTAGAGGCAACACCGCCAGTTATCATTAGAAATTAGTCCAGATCAGTGTGGCTGTTCTTTTATTTTTTTATTATTTTTATTTTGATGAGGGTTAACCATTCCCCCAAATTAGCTTATGATCGAGCATAGCAAGGGAGCCCAATATATGTAGGGTGCCCCTGGGGGGAGGTAGGTTGCAGGGTTCTACCCAGGCAAACAGTTAACAATAAAGGGTTGAAATGGTGCCTTTCAAAGCGCAGGTTTTTGAGAAAAACGACCTGAAAAGCCATTACATTTACAATTGGCTCTGTAGGGTAACAGCTGAAAATATTCTATAGATGGACTCCGGGTCCCCATATATGCCATCACTGTCACTGCAAAACGCATATTCGTGTACGATATAGGCCAGCATTTCCCTTTAAAACAGCTTTTCATTTTGCCTGGATTTTGTTCTAATGCGGTTATTTATAACGCGCTTCATACCCAGAGGTTTCTAAGCCCGGACCCGGGGATCGAACCCGTTTTGCTCCACATTGTCTTGCTTCCAAGGCGAGCGTGTTGTCCCCTGAGCAATCCTCCTGCGTTGCCCCTGAGCTATCCCTGTACCCAAACATATGCCCCCCCACCCCCCACTTGCCATGTCTTAGATGTTACCAGCCTTGTACGGACCTCGCTTGGCTATAGAAGCCTAAGATCTGCCTAGGTTGTCCATGCCAGGAGAACACTTAAACGCAGGTGCACATTTCTGCCCCGTGCTCACCCGGTTCTGTGCCAGTTTACAATGAGTAAAATCTTCCTCTAGGATCTGTACCACTCCCAACTAAACTTACTCTTCAGTGGCAGAGTTAGAGGTTGAGCTCCCCATCACCCACAAAGTAGTGTAATAGTTTTGATCAGCTACCCAGAGGGCGACCTTTCACCTCCATATGGCACCACACCTATTTCTAGGCTTCTTCTCGATTTTATTTACCATAAACTCTTGCAGCATGCCATTTTACCTTTTTTTCTTAGACACTACTCTCCTATACTCCTCCCTGGCCAGGCTAGGCCCAGGTCCCAGACAGCCACCCTGCCAATCACAACTCAGCATTTCCCAAAAAGAGGGGGCCTTTACCAAGGGGTCCAAGCTCACCTAGCAAGTTATTGGGTTGTTCTAAAGTTAGCAGGGTGTATTTTTTTCAAGGTTTCAGAGCTGGCGAGTTTTAAAGGACCTGGTGCTGGACTTCCTGTCCTCCCCTCCCCCCAGGCCCTCCTTTATTGCTGCAGGTGCTTAGAAGCTGTCTGTAGGTAGTGTGGTGGTGCTATCAAAAATGATTTTCGAATTGAAACTCATCAATCCACACAAAGTGGTGCATGCAATTCACAATGAGAATTGACCTTTGACAAATTCCAAGTCAGTCGCTGTATGCTCATGGCCTCTTCTGAGACAATTTGGCCATATGATATGATATTTTATTTATAACGCGCTTAATACCCAGAGGTTTCTAAGCGCGGACCCGGGGATCGAACCAGTGTTGCTCTGCGTGGTCTTGCTTCCAAGGCGAGCATGTTGCCCCCCTGAGCTATCCTCCCGAGACCTGAAGGAATGGAATGATGATAGAAATGGGTGGGGGATGGGCACACCTTTTCTTCACAAGCATTCTAATTAGCTAGGAACGTACCTAATTGAACGTATGTGGGCATTCTTAGATTTTTGGTTTAGGTTTTGATGGTTAGTTTCATGGCTTTTTTTTGTTCTATTGCAGGTAAATTTAAAAAGTGGCAGCAATATTTTATACTGGAGAACCACTGGAATTCTCTTAGGCTCTCAGGTGGTGAAACCTGTCCTGGTGAAGAACATCACACTTGAAGGTACTGAATTGAACCACGATTATGGGGCGAAAGGACCCGTTAAATGGTTGGTCTTACTGGGGTGCTTCTCGAATTATGCTGCAATTGTTGTATAGTTATCTTATGGCGCATGAAATGACAGTGTTTTTGGTTCTAGTTTGCTGGTGGTAGTGGTATGGCAAAAATGTATCTTAAAACCCTAGCTCGCAACGCAAACTCATGTACTGATCAGAACAAAAAAATGTTCTCCCGATAAGCATTCCTAGCCTAGGAGTCTCATCGTCCTATACTAACTCTTTTGTGAAAATTGTGAACTGAATGCTTCTTTTGTGCATTGTCCAGCAAGTTGTACATTGCACATACATGTCCTATAACCAGTTTAAACGTAATGTTGTTTACTTTACTGGTCAACAAGACAGGTAGGGTTAACAGTGTATTCGTCAATTTCGGATCACAGGAGCGTGCCACAGAAATTGATACAAGTGTTCTTGTAAATTTCTTCTGGTCTAGCAATCCCGCTTCCCTTTCTTTCTAGTTACCGACTCTAGTGGGAAGAGGCCCTGCTATCTTGAAATTGGCTGGAGGAATTTGGAGGGTGATATCACACTCTAGTAAAGAGGGTGAGAGGATGTAGGTCTGCTTAGGGAAATCTTTGAACCTGTGCCGTTTAGGCTTGACATTTCTTAATCGCTTTAGAGCCTTGTCCTAAATGGCAAGGATCGCCTAGTAATCTTGGTACAAGCTGACTCTCCCCAAAAAACACAAAAACCTTGACATGCGTCCCTCTCTTGACTAATGAATTGATACCACAGCCAAGCCAGCGCAATGTCTCCCTCAGAGCCTCAGTGCAGTATCCCACGGGCTGTGGCCTATGCCTACATTTAGCCCCAAGTGCACAGAGACTTTGTGCCTGCCTGGTAGACAAACAGTTCTGGAGAGAAGAGGAGCCAGACAGTGCAGCAGCTTCTTGGAGGCAAGAGCTAGTGGGGTAAGAGTGGTGTTGGCCATGCATGTATAGCCTGTAGTCCTTGCCGAGAAGGAAAGCCTAACTGTACCAAAACAAGGGGGGGTTGAGACTCTGCCAGGGGCCATTCACCCAAGAACACGTCAGTGGGCTTTGTTCGTGCCGGTAGAGAGACTCCCAGAACCCCCTTTTGTTTTGCATATTAAGTAACTTTGGGTCTCACCCTAAGTTACCAGGGGAATCCAGACGTGGACCCTTGCTCACTGTTCTCAGAGAGGCACAGCTCCACCTCACTGATGAGGCCCAACAAGGCTGCAACACGTGTATGGGGTTGCTGTTGGTACTCTTGTTCAGAGGAGAATTGCCTAGTATTTCAGTGCTGGACTGCCACTGGGCAGGACAAAGACTGATATGCAGGGATATTTCTCCTTCGTGAAAGGGACAGTGAGCTAAAAACTTGGTTCAGACTCTCCCGGGGGCCATCCACCCAAGAACAGGTCAATGGGCTTTGTTCGTGCCAGTAGAGAGACTCCCAGAACCCCCTTTGTTTTGCCTAAATGTACCAAGCCAATGGGACCAACTCCAACTTTTATCTGACTACTTCCTTAGCTGACAAAGCTGCATCCAGCAGTAAAATTACAGCTGAGAAAACGTGCATTATTCCTGGGAATCGGTGAAGGACACACATCCAGCAGCCATCTGGGGAAGACTAGTGTTCTCTGGAGTTGGTCTTGTCACTCTATAGTAGAAAAGCTCTGCCCTTAAAAACACTTCAGAGGAGGCTCTTAAAATGCAATTTAAGCTTTTAGAGACCTGTTGGGTTACATCCCATGAGCAGAATTGTACCCTGTAAGGTGCCCAGAATCCATACAGGAGAAGCGGACCTCTGGAAGGCTCAGACGCAACTAGTGTCCTCTCGTTGACCCTCAGCAACCTTTTTTACCACTGGAGCTTTTCATCATCAACTGTTGATGCTCTCCCCATGCAGCTGCAAAGAGTACCCAAAGCCATGAAAGTGTTTTCGAGCAGTGCATTCCCCTCTGCTCTTCTGGAATGATGTTTGCTGTGTGCGAAACATGCTGGTAAAATTCTTGATGGGCCAAGCCCCTTTCATAGGCCATCCACATATGTCTGTAGATTGGACTTGCCCAACCGCGGGGTTATTCCATGAAAGGGCAATTCCCCAAAGACTTTTCTTGACTTCCATAAATGCCCCTGGTTAATGATGACATAAGCCCCCAGAGATGTTTTTATTGTCCATTTTTTCTCCATTAGGAGTTATCTTTTATTCTATAACCCATGAATGCAGTTAAAGTGCTTTTGAGCTTGTTAAATTATGTACCAATAATGTCCTGCTTATTCTAGTTTCATTTAGTTTGCATGCACAATGTTATCAACATTCTGTGGTACTTATTCCCAGTTACTTTGTATGTAACAAAACATTCGGAAAATATGTCCGTCTCGATTTCTTGACTATTGTTGCAACATAAAATTTGAGATGGATAATTTTTTTTTGTGGACATTTCCTCCAATGCATGTTTCCCTTTTATATTGTGGGCTATATTCATGTTACATATGTGGCATGGATATGCGGTCAACATGGCTGTTTAGATATACATAGTTTCTATATACTATGTATCTCAAAATATGCCTAATGAGGTTTCCTGTATACGCAAGCTTGTAGGCACGCTGTTTGATGCCAGTCCATGTTAGGGAGAATTTTCATTTCTTTGCCAATTCCCCTTTACCTTAGAGACCCCAGCTCTTTTGCTGGATACAGGGCTTTTACATTTTTACTCCTGAGTGAGTAGGACCTTTTCTCACTCACTCATGTGTTTCCCGGACTATGATTTTCTGTGTTCCTTACTGTTTTATGGAGTCTGGTAAACTCCATAAGCATCTGCTTTTGCATTGCGACACACAGCACCTTTTGTGCAGTGACACTGAGATGCCCCTCGGACTTCTCTTAATGTTTAAATACATTTCTTGGGTGAATTACTGTTCCCAAGAATAGTAAGATGACCCCTGTCTTAGTTACCTTTACTTTATGGGTCCAGCACACATCACTCTGTGGAGTGCTGGGGGGTTACATAGTAACTCCTTTAACCCGTTCTTCATATACCATTTTGTTACACTAACTCACTTGAATGGTTGGTGGCGGTAGTTGCTTTTTTACTACCCCGTGAGATGTATCTGCAAGCTAATACCTCAGCTGCAGTGTTGCAGACAAGGCTGACCATTCTCTCATAATTGGCCCCTGTCTTCTTTTTTAAACATTTCTTGTTACTTTATATCTTCTGGGCTTTTTCTCTGTTGTTTGCATCAGGTTTGAGTCCTTGGTGTGTTTTGCCTTTGACGGGCTTCAGCCCTGAAGCCCACCCAGGCTCCATTGTGTCTACAAAGGCAGGAAGCGAGGGAGGGTCATGAAACGTCCCTGTCCTTTGTCTCTAGGTGTGCCTGAGTGAAACCAGTTCCTATTAGGTGGCAGGCTGTCCTCGAGGACAGCCACCCTGCTGTGTGATTGGCATCCTAGGGCTGTGAATGAATGGGAACTTGCATAAAAAGCGTTTTTTTGGGACTAAGAGCAGAGCCATCACTGGAGGACAACATCCGAAGCAGAAGACGCCAGCAGCACCCTACTGGAATGTGCAACGCCTGGTGAAGCCCTGCAGCTGTGCAGACCCAGTTTTTGAATTGACAGGGAAACCCGTAAAGGACAACTTCCTCCCTCAGGCTAGTGGGACCAACTAGACTCGAGACACTCTATTTTGGTGCAACCCTGACTTGCTGCAACTTTCCAAGGCTTCAGAAGCCCAATACCCAGGGTACCTCGACCATCTGTGACCTTCCAGTGCGAATTCGGCCAAATCTTCATGGGCATCCAGAGGACCCTACAGAAACAAGAAATCTGCATCCAGAGTCCCCTCACCAGAGTCCAGGACCAAGGGATCAAGGAATTTCTAACCAGAGCTTTTCGTTCTCCGTTGGCTCTGAGAAAAAAAGCGCCAAAACCACAAAGAGCAGCTGAATCGATGGAAATCCATTGCTGCCGAGTCCCTCTCTCAAGCACTGCCACAAGAGCCCATGAGACGTCCTCCCCTTTGTCACCACTACCACTTTGCACTACCATTGATTTTTAATTCTGCTCCTAAGAAAACAACCACTGTAACGAGCGATATAAAAACTATTACAGCCGATACATTTAAATCCACCATACAACCTTTATTACCACCGTCGGGTGACATATTACCCTTGGAAGAATTTACCACTGCTTTTAGAAATGCTACTAATAAAGCCTCTGATATCCTGGCTCCTCTTCGTCAGGAGAAAATTAAGAAACAGAAAGGATTCAAACTTCGTTTCTCTCCCGACATAATCTCTGCTTGGAAAAATAAAAGGAAATGTGAATGTCAATGGCAAAATCATCCCTCTCTTTCTACTCTATCGACCTGTGAAACTGCAGTCAAAGAGTACAAACACTTTTGAGGCAAAACAACTGTCACTTAATGACAGAATTGAAAAGGCCTCAATAAAATCGAAAGGGCTCTTCTCAGTTCTTAATGAACTTAAAGGGCCCATCACTGAACATAGGTTCACTATAAATGATGACTGTGTCGGAACATACTTGACAGTTTCTGTCAGAAAACCCAGCTTCATCAAGACCGTATTAGGGAAAAGATTGAATCCCAATGCTTAACCGAATCATCATTACCTCCTCTTCTGATACCAGATCAAGGGATAAAACGTTTTTCATTCACTAGAGTGACAGAGGAAGAAGTTTTGGTGATCGAGGGGCTTAAACCTACATCATTTAAGGGGATATTTTCCCCACTACACTTTTTAAGGAATTTGTTAACACTCTCACACCATGGGTAACAGAACTTGTTAATCACTCGTTTGTATGAGGCAACTGTTCCTATCGGGAATAAAGGAGGCATGGATTACCCCATTGCTAAAGAAGGATAATCTTGACCCCCTGATGCCTGAAAACTATTGTCCCATTACCAACATTAATATTGGATAAAATAGCCTACACACAGCTACACACTTTAGTTGAAACCAATAACATTCTGGATAAGGAACAGTCTGGTTTTAGATCTAACCATGGCACAGAGACAGCACTCTTAGATTTGAAGGCTAGCAGAATAGATCTCACCGAGGAAGGAAGCTCTGCTCTCCTGCTTTCGTTGGACCTTTCCTCTGCGTTCGACTTGGTCGACCATTTACTTTTAGATGAAATACTTCAGAGGATAGGCTTATGCTCCTCAGAAGCAGTCCTTTGGCTAAATCATTTCTGGGCCCCAGGAGTGCCTGTGTTGCTAAAGGACTCTCAAAGTCCCTGAACGTTCCTGTAATATGTGGTGTCCCTCAGGGATCATGCCTATCCCCATTACTTTTTAATATATATATTAAATTCTTATGCGACCTACTAAAGTCTATGGGCATACAGTTTGCCAACTATGCCAATGACACCCAGATAGTTGTTAAACTATCTGTGGGTCTATAAAGATGATTTAGCTACTATAAATGAAATATATTACGCAATCCAGAAATGGATGGCTTTAAACTCTCTTGCCCTTAATGATAAAAAAACAGATCTGTTGGTTATTAGTACACCTCATAGGATAAAAAACATGGGCACATGTTATAAGGCCTTTGAAATAGGTGGTCTGAATATGTGAAGACTCTGTGTTCTTTGACGCTCATCTGACATTTCAGAAACATGTGTCCTACCTGAAGTAGTCATGCAGCTTCTTTACTCACCGCTTATGGCAAATACGTCCGTGTCTGTCAGAAGCCAATAGAGCATCTATTGCAGCAGCTATAGTTCACACCAAATTTGACTACTGCAATAGTCTTTTGATAGGAACCACTAAAAAGAACATCAGGTGTCTCCGAACCATTCAGAATGGAGCAGTACGGGCTGTTTGTGGTTTGAATTGCCAAACTCAAATTACAGAACATCGAAAAAAATTGGCTCTCCATTGAGCAGCAGCTGAAATTTAAGGGACTAGTAACAGTCTTTAAGTGTCTCTCAGGTAAGGCCCCAGAATATTTGAAGTCGAGGATTCAAATGGTTACATCAAAGTGTGCATTGCGCTCTAATAGTCTGTTACTGGCCCAACCACGCATTGTTTGAGGAAACTAGGTGGAGCTAGTTTCGCTGCTTGGGCCCTAGAAAACTTGGAATGTGATCCCACTTTATGTTAAAGAGTGTACTACATTGCAGCAGTTTAGAAAACGTCTTAAGGCATTTCTTTTTGATGCCTGAACTTACCTATTAGCATAGGATAACACGGCTACTCTCAAAGGACTCTGCCAGTCGCTATGCCAAGTGACTTCTTCTCTTCCCATCTCTGAGACTATATTTTTTTCTGTTGGTTTTTTTTTTGTCTCTGTGAGCGCCCTGAGACCTTTTGGGTGAGTGTTGCGCTATATAAAAAATGTGCTTCATAGTTAGACCAAGGACCAGGAACAAGGATCTGCTGGACTGCATCCAGCTGGAACAACTTCATTTTGAAGGTACTGTGGGGCTTGGGGTACATTATCCTTTAGCCATTTGGAATGCTTCCTATCTTTGGGAGTGCAATTTAACCCTACACTAGTTGACCACAACTTATCTGCCATGGCCTTACAGCCTGTGCTTTCCAAAGGTGACTCCTCTTGAGGGTATCTAGTCTATCCATCAAAAGGAGTTTCCTCAAATTACTATCCAACACATTTTATTCAATGAAAACCCTTTCTTTTCAACGTTACGGTTGGGTTGGGGGGTGCCCTTGAAAGTTGTCGGGGGGGGGGGTCCCCCCAATAAACAAGAAACACTAAAATGTTACATGAAGCTGGCCAGTGCCGAAATACTTTAACTATTTCAGCACTGGACAGTTCCATGTAACGTTTTAACGTTAAGTCTGTTGCATCGAATTTCATGCAAAAAATGTAAAGTGTTTATACACGAAACCCTTTTCGATGAAAGACGAACATTGTATGTATGGTAATTCGATGGAACAGTTTTCGTTGAATAGGTTTCGATGCATTCCATTTCCGATGGAATGCATTCGATGCAAAGACCAAAAACCGTCTTGAGTTGCTGTGATTTCTCTTTTAAACACTGATGATTTAAGAACCTTTTTCAAAGAAGAAGAGCTTCAGAACTTTGACTTTGCCAATTGACTTTGGCTGTCCTGACTCCCTAAAGGCCTCCTTCAGAACCTATTGGCTTTGGCAGTTCTTGTTCCCTTACATGTTTTAAATGTTGAGCACTTTAATGCTGAGATAATAGACTGCCTGCATCCCTTTAGGAGAATCAAACTGTTCTTATAACGGATCAGTCTGTTCTGATCTAACCCTAACCTTTCCTTCCTTGAAAACTCAATATTGCAAATGTGATACTAATATAAATGCTATACTGACCTCACATGACGTCACCTCCGGGTGCTGGAACATGTGTAACATATGAATGAATTAATCACCTGCTTTATTGTTCACTATTTGAATTGAACCCTAACTTGAGATTAATGTTACAGCCAATTGGCGCTTTTTAAAGAATGCTTTAAATATCCTTGTGTGTAAATCAATGTTTGTGTTTACTTGGATACTTGCATTTACCGATTTCATTGTACAGTTCTACAGCTCACATTATCCTTCTTAAGATAAGCCTGGCTGCTCAGTCACACGACCAATGTGTGTAGTACAGGCCTATATTAAAAGGTGGGTTACCTAATACCAAGAAATAAGTCCTTGCCTAGTCCCACACCAGTTGGACTGCACTAAATCTTACCTAACAGTCCACATGAACTTTTACCTACACCTCTCCATTGCCTCGCTACTCCATGCATGCATCAACCGTGCACATGCATTTTACTCTAGGGACTGCTTTTCTGACCTCATCAATCCCACGATTTACACGGAGATCCGCATAATGGTAGGTTGCTCCAACGTTCATGCATCCACTGCACTTCCATCTCACACCCATACAACGAAGGTTGTGGCAAAACGAATTCGAAGACTCTAAGCCACACTGCACTGATCACCCACCCCGCCATGCACTGCTCATCTCACAACCCATCATGGCACAATTCAAATGCAGCGGCCATCTTGCAGTGGCATTTCGGCACACTCTTCCCTCCAATACCAGCATTGACTGGCCAGTCTCTGCATCCAGGCACCAGACTCTGGTCGATCAGACACTTGCACAGTGCTGCGATTGCACAGGCTTCAAAGATACAAAAATATACCAAGTGCAGCTGTCCTGCATCAAAAGCACATTTTGACAATGACCTAGTTACCGTCTGCTGAGGCGGCATGGGTGTGGCAAAAAGGGCCTGACCCACCAGACCTCCCATGACTGGTTCATAGTATACAGTTGCGTGCGCTCAAGATGATGGGTTGTACCTTTTCATGTTTTGCAGGAGTTGCCTACACGTCCGAATGCTTTCAATGTAAACCTGGAACTTACAGTGACAAGCCAGGTTCCTCCGGCTGCAAGATTTGCCCAAGAAACACTTATTCCGACAAGGGAGCCACAGAGTGCTCCAAATGCGACAGCGATAAACAGTACGCAGGTGCGTATTTTGCTCATGCGCCATACGTTTTAATTGAAGTGATGTTGTTCCCAATACTTGCAAAACCTGAAATTGGTCAATTGAATGTTGTCCTTTCAAGATCATTATTTGAGTTTTCTCATTGTGCAATCCCCCAATAGCGGACAGCGTTTTCTCATTGAAAAAAAGTCCCAGGCGTGTTATGCTTTTAGAATCACATGGTATTTTTTTCATTTCTATTGAGTTCGGAAATTAGCACTTTATCTGCTATGGTCCAGTTATTGAATCTAACATAGTGACCTAAGACAACATGTTACAGGAAACTAAATGTAAATTGAACATGAAATGATAATCAAATTTTAAGATATTCCGGAAGGCACTTGAAAGGGAAGTCGCCATCTAATTTTTGATATGGTGAAACCGTATAAAGCTCAGTGCTTTGTTTTCTAAGAAGCAACACCAGGAAAGCCACCATAAGCAGCAACGCGCAATAAACTAAAGCTCGTTGGCCACCACTATGTTCTGTGATGGAGGAACACAATAACACTTCTGGCGCCATGTGAACTACCCATGGCTGGCAGTGGAACAGGATGCGGCTTCCACCTTCGGAAGGTTAGCTTTTACCAAAAAGCACAGAACATGGCGGATCCATTGGCTAACATGATCTGTGTTAAGGGGATTCCAGCTTGGACTATCAGACAGCTGAACAAACTGGGATAATGGTGCCAGAAATATAAACAACCCAAACAGTATATAAGTCGCCTACATTCGGGATTTTGCAAATGGGTAAACTTGACGTTGAATACAGCCTCACTCTGCTTTTTTGGCTTGATATTAAATACCGCCTCACTCTGCTTTCATGGCTTGACGTTGAATACAGCCTCACTCTGCTTTCATGGCTTGACGTTGAATACAGCCTCACTCTGCTTTCATGGCTTGACATTGAATACAGTCTCCCTCTGCTTTCATGGCTTGACGTTGACCACAGTGTCCCTCTGCTTTCATGGCTTGACGTTCAATACCGTCTCCGTCTGCTTTCATGGCTTGACGTTGAATAGAGTCTCCCTCTGCTATCTTGGCTTGACGTTGAATACAGCCTCACTCTGCTTTCATGGCTTAACGTTGAACAGACTCTCCCTCTGCTTTCATGGCTTGACGTTGAATACAGTCACCGTCTGCTTTCATGACTTGACGTTGAATACCGCCTCACTCTGCTTTCATTCATGGCTTGACATTGAATATAGACTCTCTGCTTTCATGGCTTGACGTTGAATACAGCCTCACTCTGCTTTCATGGCTTGACGTTGAATACAGCTTCACTCTGCTTTCTTGGCTTGAAGTTAAATACAGCCTCACTCTGCTTTCTTGGCTTGACGTTGAATACCGCCTCACTCTGCTTTCTTGGCTTGATGTTGAATACTGCCTCACTCTGCTTTCATGGCTTGACTTTGAATACCGCCTCACTCTGCTTTCATGGCTTGACGTTGAATACAGCTTAATTCTGCTTTCTTGGCTTGACGTTGAATACCGCCTCACGCTGCTTTCATGGCTTGACTTTGAATACCGGCTCACTCTGCTTTCATGGCTTGAAGTTGAAAACAGCTTCATTCTGCTTTCATGGCTTGATGTTGAACACAGACTCTCTGCTTTCATGGCTTGACGTTGACCACCGTCTCCCTCTGCTTTCATGGCTTGACGTTGACCACCGTCTCCCTCTGCTTTCATGGCTTGATGTTGAATACCGCCTCACTCTGCTTTCTTGGCTTGACGTTGAATACCGCCTCACTCTGCTTTCATGGCTTGACGTAAAATACAGCTTCATTCTGCTTTCATGGCTTGATGTTGAACACAGACTCTCTGCTTTCATGGCTTGACGTTGACCACAGTCTCCCTCTGCTTTCATGGCTTGACGTTGACCAAAGTCTCCCTCTGCTTTCATGGCTTGACGTTCAATACCGTCTCTGTCTGCTTTCTTGGCTTGACGTTGAATACAGCCTCACTCTGCTTTCATGGCTTGACGTTGAACAGACTCTCCCTCTGCTTTCATGGTTTGATGTTGAACACAGTCTCCCTCTGCTTTCATGGCTTGACGTTGAATACCGCCTCACTCTGCTTTCATTCATGGCTTGACATTGAATATAGACTCTCTGCTTTCATGGTTTGATGTTGAATATAGACTCACTCTGCTTTGAAGGCTTGACGTTGAATACAGTCTCACTCTGCTTTCATGGCTTGACGTTGAATACAGTCTCACTCTGCTTTCATGGCTTGACGTTGAATACAGTCTCACTCTGCTTTCATGGCTTGACGTTGAATACAGACTCACTCTGCTTTCATGGCTTGACGTTGAATACAGACTCACTCTGCTTTCATGGCTTGACGTTGAATACAGACTCACTCTGCTTTCATGGCTTGACGTTGAATACAGTCTCACTCTGCTTTCATGGCTTGACGTTGAATACAGTCTCACTCTGCTTTCATGGCTTGAAGTTGAATACAGACTCACTCTGCTTTCATGGCTTGAAGTTGAATACAGTCTCACTCTGCTTTCATGGCTTGACGTTGAATATAGACTCACTCTGCTTTCATGGCTTGACGTGGAATACAGACCCCCTCTGCGATCATGAGGTGCCGAGGTCTTTGGACCTACGGAGTTGAGGCATCCAGTGGTATGTGTGCACAAGAGCAGAGTTCCAAGAGAATCTTAATGTATCGTGTGGCTTTCCTTGGTCTGTGCCCCTGAGCTTCAGAAGACCATCTATTGTGGTCGCATGTGTGGAGGAAGAGACGTGATATGATTTGGAGGGGTTGGGAGGGTCTGTAGAATAGGGTTCTGGCCTCCAAATCATTATTGATGTTTCCTCATGGAAAGCTGGGTATAGATTCCTGTGTTGTAGCATGATGATGGACACTAAATAAACACTTGATAACCTTACTTTCCGTGATGCATACATTTGCAGCGACAGCCTTTCAGGGGCAGGAGTGGGGGAGCGTGAGCCTGGTTATGGGGGCAGGTGGATCACCTGGCGTCCAGCTTTCATTAGCATAGTAAGAATGAACAACATTATAAGTTATTTATACTGTGCTTAATACCCAGAGGTTTCCAAGTGCGGACCCGGGGAGCGAACCTGTTGCTCTGCGTCGTCTTGCTTCGAAGGGGAGCAAGTTGCTTCTGAGCTCTCCTCCCGACACATGGGTCTATTAATTTTTCCTCTTATTTTCTTTTTGTCGCTGTCCCTTTGTAGCAAGTGCGTTCTGCTCATTGCTCAAATCTCTGATAATATATTTTTGACAGTGTGTTAATAAAAAAGCAGCATTTTCGGAAGGGGCATCAAGACAGCCATGCCTTGACCAATAGAAATGACTTGTGTATAAGCATTGCTTGGACTTTTGGAAGGCTTTCAATCTTTGCCAGCCATTGCCCATTACTCTGATAATTTAACAGGTGTTGTGAAGGTGGGTTGCTGAGTGAACATGTCCTTGCAACTGCAACACTCCTACTTCGAATGCTGCACGTTCACACCGCTCTGCACTGATTCGCTGCACGTTCACACTGCTCTACTCTGATTTGCTGCACGTTCACACTGCTCTGCACTGATTCGCTGCATGTTCACACTGCTCTGCACTGATTCGCTGCATGTTCACACTGCTCTGCACTGATTCGCTGCATGTTCACACCGCTCTGCACTGATTCGCTGCATGTTCACACCGCTCTGCACTGATTCGCTGCATGTTCACACTGCTCTGCACTGATTCGCTGCATGTTCACACTGCTCTGCACTGATTCGCTGCATGTTCACACCGCTCTGCACTGATTCGCTGCATGTTCACACCGCTCTGCACTGATTCGCTGCATGTTCACACCGCTCTGCACTGATTCGCTGCATGTTCACACCGCTCTGCACTGATTTGGTGAGAGTGCATCCCATGCTGTGTTTATAGTTGCATTGCACTAGATCAGTGGTCTTCAAACTTGTTGGGCCTGTTCCCCCCCCCCCCCTAAGCAACATGTGGGCAGGCCTGGCCCCTCAGAAAATGCCAAATGGACACAAAGTCCAAATGGCTATGTACTATTCCACGCTGTCACAACGCTCTACTCCCAGTATAGTGCCTGGGCTCCCCCACCTGCTCCTAACCCAGTCCCTGGGCTCTCCCCACACTGCTCCCACCACTATGCCATGGCTACCCCGATCTTGCTCCCCCCACAGACCCTGGGCTCGCCCCACCCCGCTACCAGTACGGTCCCAGGGTGAGTTGCGGTTGGGGAATTTGTGGAGGGGCATCATTATTTCTCCCAGTTATGCCACAGCAACCGAGCGCAGCAAGAGAGCTCCAGCTAATCAAGGGGGTTTTGGGGGCATTTTAGAGCCTACATTAAAAAAACATTGGGTATAAAGCCAAACAGTTTGCAATTGGTGCTGGGGGGCCTAAGGGGCAGGCATGGTATTTCTTACTGGATATCGATGATCGATGTCCAGTAAAAAAATACCATTGCTGTCCCCTGGGCTCCACAGCACCTCAGAAGGGGAGCTGATTTTGGCAGGTGGGATTGAGATTGTGCAACAAAGGTTTTTTTTAAATGCCTTTGTTGTACGACCCTTCCCCCTGCCCACTTGCCAAAATCAGCTCCACGGACACACACACACCTCACACCACTCTATCATTCACACACGCACCCATAATCATACACTCATTCATAAAACAAAGCATACATTCATCCATACACATAAATAAAAAATACATTAACATAAACGTACCTTCTGCCCCGGTCTTGAAGCTTCCTCCCTAGCGCTCCAGCTCCTGCATCATGAACAGGAAATGGGAAGCAAAAGCTCCCTGGTTCCTGCACACATGCATGCAGGGGCCTGAGTGTGGGTGCTGAAACGCCTCGCTCCAGGCTGCCCTGTCTGTATGAAGAGGCACAGGAGCTCCCCATCACACATACAGACACGCAGTTCCCCAGCCAGCATTTCAAATGAGCCATGCCCCTAGCCTTGCATGGCTCATTGAGCATGTGTGACTGGGGAACTGAAGTGTCAAAGGGAGACAGTGTTTCCCGTTGACGTTTCAGTCAGCCCAAGAGCACTCCCTCAGTTGGAAAGAACAGCTGAGGCAGTGCCCCCCCCCCAAACCCGCATTTAATATCCTCCCGAAAATAAAATATATATATTTTTTAACTTTTCAGGCTGGGGTCTCACGCCCCCTCACCCTGTGGGAATACTGCTGTGCCCCACAATTCGAATACCTCTGCACTAGATCCTTGTGGATGGATAAACACAGCATGTTATGTTTGGGATGCTGTACTTGGGCGAGTTTGCCTCCAATTGCCAATTTCTGTAACCGTTAAGTAGCCAAAGCAATAAATGTTGCTGGTTGGGTGGACTGAAATATTTGAAAAGGCTGGTTGTGCAAGACCAAACGTTGATTTGCTACGTATCGGTGCGTTAGAGTGCAGGATAATAACCAGGAAGTGAATGGCGGGGGTGCTGTGAAGGCGCGAATGAGAGGAAAATGGCGGAAGTCTAAAATGAGCAGTTACTGCAACTGTCAGATTGGGTCAGTATCATTCATTGCTTTAGAGACGACAGAGAACATTTTATTTGTGTACCTGGGTAAAGGCGCTAATCACAATGTATGTCTCATATAACGCTACTCACGCATAGGTCTCAGAGTGCTGAAATAACAGATGAAATTATTATCCCATAGAGTGGTACTCAATTTATCGACCTCGCAAGGATGAAAGGCTGAGTTTACCCTGCCGGGATTCGAACCTTCCACAGCAGGTTGCTCACAGATACCAGGGGCGAGCGCTTTGCTCCCTGTGCTATCTGACTGGCTAATGAAGGGTATAAAAGATTTGAAAACCTCCGACAATGTTCATCTCATTCTTTGCAAAGGATCTAGTGAATGAAATGTGAGATTAGGATTTGCGGAAATTGACTTAAATGAATGGTTGGTGGGAATGCGGAGTGGAGACTATTCGAAAGACGGCAATATCTGATCCTGGTAGAAATGGCCTGGCTTGTGCTCTTGGAATGGGTTAGTATACTTGGGCCAAGGTGAAGATCAAAGTTTGAGTGAGAAAAGAGGGTTTCGTGCATGGACACTGCTTGCAAGTTAAGAGCCGTCATTTCCTTCATCGCTCAAACAAGAGTACAAGTGACGAGGGAAGATTTTATCAAAAAGCCCAAGAGCTTGCCTGAACATGGTCTCCCAACATGCGTGCCTGCTGGATGGTCCAAATTAACAGAAGGTGCGGACCCAGATAGGATCCCTTTAGGACACGGTGTGTCTGCAACATTTGGCTTTCCAAATATTTTAGACTACAACTCCCATCAGCCGTAGCCAGCACAGTTACTGGTGAGGGATCGTGAGAGCTGTAGTCCAAAAACCTCTGACGAGCCACAGGTTACAAACCCTGCACTATGGAATATTGTGATGAAACCTGTTTTTATTATCCTCCTCCAGTTTTTGTGTGCTTTATATTTGTCACCATGATGTATGTGGTCAACAGAGCCTCAGTCTGCCAGATCACAATGCTTACTTTGTTGGCTATGCTTTAAAGTTTGCTTGATATTATGAAAGAGAAGGGATTGGAAAATGTCTTTGTAGTTAGATGTTAGTTCTTTGTTTTTGATTTAAAATGAAGGAAATCTTTGTATAAAAACGCAAGCTTGTTCTTTGTGCGGCGTCCAAAGTATCAACATATGGAGGGCTGTTGTTGCAAGTTGTGGACTAGACGATAGAATGGACCAATACTTCCATTGTATCAGTGATGAAGGAAATCTGTTTAGCAATCGATGGATCATTGAGTCCGATGGATCATTGAGTCCGATGGATCATTGAGTCCGATGGATCATTGAGTCCGATGGATCATTGAATCCGATGGATCATTGAGTCTGAAATTGTGATTTAATCGGTCAGCAGAACAGAAACATATTGGATTTTCACGAGAACCTCAATGTGTATATGATTTTCTATTTGGCTTGATTGGGTAAAAATGTGCCTCTTGAGCGTTTGATGGATATGCTGAGAATCTGACCCGTTGGCGGACCTCGAGGACCAGAGTTTTTCACTCTTCAGGTACGCAAGCAAAGAGCTGGTTGTGAGAAGGAGCACCTGCATATGCTAGGATGGGAAGACCGCAAGATAAAATGTTAAAGGGTCGAACACAGACTCAAGATTCATCCTCAAGAGAATAATGGAATGAGGAAAAAAATCCAAAGATAGTAGAACTGGGCTCATCAATAATATGATTGGTTATTTATAACGCGCTTAATACCCAGAGGTTTTCTAAGCGCAGACCCGGGGATCAAACCTGTGTTGCTCCTGTTGTCTTGCTTCCAAGGCGAGCACATTGCCCCTGAGCTATCCTCTCAAGACTAATGATCCAATCAGTAAGGTTTTCCAAGATGCCACCATAAAGGCCAGGTGATAACGCACATAGAATGAATTTTACAAGGAGATTTGCATGTTTTATGGTTGTATCGAAAACCAGACTAATTTTCATTCCTCATTACTCTGACTAGATTGGCCTCAGTGAGGGATGAGGTGGTGCATACAGTGTCTTATTTTGTGGTGATGAACTAACTGCTGAGAAGATTCATACCGCATTGCATGGTGAAGCGGGCAAGAAACCGTGGGAAGATGTTGGCCTTGAATGGCAGCCAGGAACTTGAGTAAATAAACCCGAAGGATGAAGAATACATGTGCTGTAGGTGGAGTAAGGGGTTTAATGGAAGCTGTAATGTTCAGAATCTATCAACCTGCATCTTTCGTCTAGGGAGGATAGCTCGGGGGCAACGCATTCGCCTTGGAAGCAAGACGATGTGGAGCACCACAGGTTCAATCCCCGGGTCCGCGCCTGGAAACCTCAGGGTATTAAGTGCGTTATAAATGACCAATCATAATCATGGTGTGATCATAGTTTGAGGCTCTGGTAAAAGGCTGGAGATTGACCGGCCACTGTTAAATTAAGGCCGGAGGTGGCGCTAATCTGGGGACTGTTGATGAAAAGGATTGGTCAACAGAATGGTAACTTTCTGGATGAAGATGACCAAAGGATGTTCCATTTGAAGTCAAATGTGATGCTCCAGAAGTCCTGCAAATTATGGCTCTCCAGATGTTTTGGACTGCGGCTCCCATGATCCCTGCACATTGACTATGATGGTTAGGATTGAATGGAGTTGTAGTTCTAAACCTATGGGGAGCCAAAGGTTATGGACCACTTATTGTTGCACACACATATTGCATGTTTTGATATTCTTGTCTTGTGAGTTCAAGCAATGTGCTTCATGCTGGATTTTCGTTTCAGATGAAGGATCAGAGAAGTGCTTCGACCGACCGCCTTGCACGACCAAAGACTATTTCCAGATTCACACTCCATGCGACATGGAAGGAAAGGTACGTTCAAGAGCAATGACATTTCATTGGCCCTCACATAAGCCAATCATGTTGCTCTTTACTAATGTGTACACTTTTAGAAGTATATATCTGTTAGAAATATATTTTCACATTATTGTCGAAGGACATGGGCCAGACGCATTTTCTTTCCACTTAAACCCTTACCTGGACTTTGTGTAGAATTGACCATAGAGGCACTTGTTTACCAAAATGCATATTTTTGCGCAGTGTTGTGCTCGCCCTGTTTCCTAACCTTCCAGCGTCTCGGGTGCAAATGTGGTGATTTCAGGTACGTTGCATTTTATCCAGGACGGGATATCACTCCTGTACCACACACATGAGCCCTCAGTTATAATGGGGCATCCACCATCTTCTGATTTTGACTTGGTCTGGACTTTACTAAGGAATGTGATAAGGGTCCGTCACACAGAGTGCACCACCGGTGCTGAGTCGCCAGCAGCAATCCCCTTTGGAAGACAGAAGTCGAGAAATGTGGTGATGTTTGTTTTCTTGTCCACTGGGGTAAGATCCGGAACAGGATCCAGAACAGGGGAAGCTGACCTGACACCATCCAGATGTTTTTGCCTACAACTCCCATGATCATTCCCCAAGAACTCTGCAGGCTACGGTTCACAGAAGGTTGTGAGACATCTGGAAAGTGGCAGGTTGGCTACGCATGATCCACACTGTATGGGTTAAGTACCCCCCACCGTATACCACCCCGGGATCTATTTTAAAAGGAGGCCATGTTTGTTTCATGTAATCTCATCCCCCCCCCCCCCCCCCCTGTTTCTCGCTCTTTGTGAAGATTTAAAGCGATGTGCCTTATGCCACAATAGTTATTATTTCTTCAAGCGCTGGTCCTTGCCCGCAGGTTGGGCAGTGAAATATTACCCAGCTACCAATCCATAAACTGGTTTCTTTCAGACCCAGATAATGTACAAATGGATAGAGCCCAAGATTTGCCGGGAGGACCTTGCGGATTCCAAAAAACTGCCACCCTCCGGCCAGAAGGAGGAGTGCCCACCCTGCAACCCTGGCTTCTACAGCAACCGCACGTCAGCCTGCTCCCCGTGCCCGCAAGGCTCCTTCTCGGATGGAATACATGGTATGATCTTCCTTCGAAAATGCATATTTTAAAATATTTTTTTTAAGTACAGCACATGATGATTTCTGGTGAATTAAGTTGTTTAGGGACCAAATTAGCCTCTTGAGGATTAAATCATTTTATAGAGTTCTAAAACCTGAGCTCAAGTTATTGAAAAGACTTTGAATGTCAGGAGTATGTTGGACTAACAGGTCTTAAACTCTAGAATACCCTTTACCAATGGTTGGTTTAGCGTTCGAACAAACTGACACAATGAGTCATTTTTAATAACAATATGCAGCAGTTCTGATGTTAAACGCGGGGTCTCTTAAATGGCCTCAAATCTCCGCTGCATTGGATCCAAGGTAAGAACATGCCTGCCCTCCTTTTACTTTTAATCTGCACCTAATCTTTTGCCTGCAGGAAAATGAATCTGAACCTAATATTTTGCCTCTATGAAAATTAATCTTAAAAATGTTTGATTGCTTCTGCTGGCCACACGCTAATTGTTTTTTTAGGACATTTGAGCTTAACTCTTCCTAAAATGCTTCCCATACCCCCTCATTTTGGAAGATGGAAAGGTAAAGTAGAAAGCAAAGGGCAATGGCGTAGTGGTCGCGGGAAGGTACTGTAGGTTCAGGTGCTTTCTGCGGGGGGGGCGCATGGTGGGGGGGTTGGGGTAACCCTTGGTATATAGCATAAACGATGTACATAGAAGATTGACTGTTCTAGGTTTAGAGAGGGGGAGGGGGCAAGAGCTTGCTGTAATCGAAGATACACTGAAGGAGAATCAAATCAACTGGGTCACGTGGGTAGATCGGAATAAGGGCTGGGCAGGGATATGAGAATGGCTCTCCGGGGGAAACCTGTTGAACTTGATATCATCCGATTACTTTTAACAACCATTTCATAGCAGACTCAGAACTTGGATATGCTGTAGAGAATCTTGTGCTCAGAGTGGATCTTTTATTTTATTTCTCCTTTTATTTATTTATTTTTAACAAGGGTCCTATTTTTTTTTATTTAATTGGGTGACTTGATGGTAGGAAAAGGTAAGTATTGTCAGTTTATGCCTTATCTGTGTGTTCTCTGACTCCCCAAACATCTGGGCATATCAGACAGAACATACAATGACTTTATTATTTAGCTGAATTGTACGATCCTTAATTTTGACTGGCTCCTTTCAAGACATTTAAACAGTGTCTCATTGTTTTACTCTGTCCAGAAGAGCTCCATATGCTATTGGCTGGGACCCCAAACCCTTTTTGCATTTCTGCACCTTTGAACCTCAGCATAATCTGGCCTGAGTCCTTCACCATGCAGTTTATAAAGGCACACTACATGAAGGGGTGCAACCTGTAAGTGTCACACATCGGGGTCTGAATGACCCGCGCGCCTCCTCATCACGCCAGGTGAAACAGACCACTTTCAAGGTACCTACCAAAGTCGTGACTCTTCGCCACATTATCCGACGTTTCTCAGGCCCGTACTTCTCTCGGTGGCGGTTACCCTGGAGATTGGGCTCAACAACATCAAAGGTATCGACAACCCAGCCTTTGCCTGCAACTCCCAGGAAACCTACTTTTTGCATGTAGTTCCGACTATTCGGAACGTGAGCTCTGACGGGCTTACGGCGCTCGGCCTCCTGAGTATATTAGGCACTGCAGCGGGAAGGACGCTGCTTCTGATTAAAGTTGCAACCGGCATCCGAGGTTTCATCTTCTGTGCCTTCCAAATCATTGCCTTCCCATGTACCAATTCCTGTTTCTCCAATTACGGACTGCCTTGAGACTTCTCAAACTCTTTTGACTTCCTGTGTACCGGACCTTTGCCTGCTCTACGGTTTGCTTGTTTCCTGATTCTGTACTGTCTTCTGCCTACCTGTGTACCAGACATTTGCCTGTCCTACGGATTGCTTACTTCCTGATTCTGTACCGCCCTTAGCCCGCCTGTGTATCAGATCTCGCTGCCTGTTTACTGGATTGCCTTCCTTCTGTCCTGAATTACCTACCACCTATCAACTGGTTTTCCTCACCTTCCCAGCTGACTCCAAGTACTGGGTACTGTTTCCTTCTTCAATTCCAGTGTTCTTTTGTGGATTCCGACTCCATCCCGTTGTTTTGGATTTGCTCCCTCAATTTTATGCAAGGACGCTTTGCTGATTATACACAAAGACTCATTTCTGAAAGTGCACACAGGGACGCCTTGCTGAGAAGTGCACCTACCCGTATCTAGTGCGCCCCTTGTGCCGCCCGGGTATAGCTTCCCTACTAACCTTCCTGTTTATTGTTTTGTACCTCCGTTGTTCTAACCTGGATTGTTTAGGTTATTTCAATTCCTGTTCTGGTAAGACTTCCTTAACTTTCTTCATTAATTCCTATCTGAATCCTCAAAATAGAAGTTAATCTCTTTTCTGTACTTACAGGGGAAATTCCATTTCTGTTCCCTTTCGATGATAAGGGGAGTGGGTGACCCAGGTACTTTCTGCTTTTGAGAGGCTTTTTTCTTGTGGTGATCTTTGCTCTTCCCAAATATTTACCAATTGTCTTTTTCTTTTTAGCTGGGTCCGTGGCGGTGTGTTCTGCCCGCTCTTTTGGGTGATCGGTCTTTCAGTCTGTAATTTAGTGCAGCTGAGAGTCATATCATCAAAAAGAGCTTATTCCCTCAACAGAGAGGAGGCTCAGGTGGAGGCTCCATCTCGAGCTCTTCAAGCAACATCCAGTACAACCTTCCTGGTCGCTTGCCCGAACCACTCGCAGGCCGGTGAGTAACAGTAAGGGTACAATTGATGATGAAGTCCTGCTCAGACCAGTTACAGAATAAATGTTGTCTCTTTGATTGTAAAGAGAACCTGAAATGACACTTGACTTCATAGAGTGGCCGTGTGTGTTAAAGGCACCCGATGACTTATCTGTGTGACTTGAACCGGCGTTGAAATACTCGGCCCTAACTAAATTATAGGGTGACACCAACTGCATGTATGAACTTTAGAAAAGGGCTAGAAGAGCTTAGAAAAAAATGCCAAGATCTAGGATTTTTGAAGTCTACCTCTTTAACAGGCAGCATAGGCCTATTATACAGGTAGGCAACTTTTATATATTCCATTTCCTTTTGTGAATTGAACTGTCTGGGGAAATGGTCAGTTGCATGCCTGCTTCCCCCTTTTGTATGCTACCGGACGGGCGATGCCGTTGATTTTAGATCCGGGTTAAGCAGGCTTAGTGTAAAGAGGGAGGAATTCCCGCCACACGGCAATGCTGCTTATTGGCCCCACCATGGACTATAAGCTGCTCGCTCGGGGAGCCGGCTCAGTTTCGACTCAAAGGAAAACTCAATAAGGGTGCAGTTGCACGGCGCACTTTTGCAGGGTGTTCTACACTCTGGCTAAGCAACGAAGCCTGAGATTAAGAGATGAACTAAGAAGACCGTGGCTTGCAGAGTTTGCTTTAGCTGCACCTATAGCATGCATGCTAGAGTGCCTGGTTAAGTGAGATTTCTGTTGGACATTTTACGAGCTGTGAGTATCATTGGATAATCCCCTAGCCAGCTGAGACGCGTGTGCTTCGCTTCTCCAAGAATCCCTGTGGATCTGGAGGTTGCTTTCTGAATACGACTTTGTCTCGCATCGCACCCTCTGTGTCATGGGATGCTTCTACTATGGTGTGGGAGACCTGGGTCAGTCATGCCGCCTGAAACTCGGGCGCCTTGAAAAGCTGTGCCTGACGCCACCATTATCCTTCGGGCCACATTTAGACCACGTCTGAATTGCTCAAATAACCCTCTTGAATGATATGGGGGATGTTGTGGTCTTCAACTAATCCAGGAAACTGCATCATCCACCCAGGGCACCAGTTCCTTACACATGTATCTTCCTTCGTAGACTTTGCATTGACTGAGGGATGTGGGCAAGGCCCATTGCCACTGTACATGTTTAGCCTCCCCCCCATTTTAAAGCGTACACATTGAAGAAGAGATGTGCCATATGGTGCCAGAATTTGTCCAGATGCAATACATTCATGACAAGTGTTCTATTAGTTGCATTTTCTGAATTTCCCTGATCATGTCAATATCAATCAAAGATGTCTTCTCTCTTGTGCATACCTCCACACACATGTGCAGCCCTATAGATGCACACTGCGCTTATATCTAGACGGTGCATGGAAGCAGAGAGAACGGACCACCATGGATGACCCGGTGAAGGCCGTTCTTGCCACATGCTTCCTCGGGCTGCGGGCTCAAGAACCCCCAGCTCAGCAGCCCTACGTGGCTGGATAGGGTTCACCCTAGGAATGCTTCCCGGGCAGCTTTCAGTTTTCAAGAAGCAGCTAAACTGGCCTGCACTAAGGACAAGTGCTGCTGGGGCAGTTTGTGTCACTATGTCGCTCCTTATTAAAATACATTAACCAGTCTGTTGCAGTATGAATGCAACTGTTTGCAACTCGGTCCTTCTGGATGCCCACCTGTGGGCGATCATCCCGCGTGAGAATTTATCATGCAAGATGCTGCTATTTTGCATTTTTCTTTTTTTGTCCCCATCTTCATACCACTATTTGGGTCTGGCTAATAGTTACACCTAGTGGACCCATACCTATTGCTATTGACACTGATATAGGCCAATGTTTTATGAATGCACATTTGCAGAAGTGGCGAATCATTGTTGCTTTTTAGTTTTTTAATGTTTCTGGGATTTTGCTTTTATGTTGGGTGGTCATCCTGTGTGTGCATTAGTTGCGGTTGTTTGCCTCTGCTATCATGGTAGTACCGGGAGGGTAGCTCAGGGGCAACGCGCTGCCCTTGGAAGCAAGACGACGCAGAGCAACACAGGTTCGGTTCGCGCCTAGAAACCTTTGGGTATTTAGTGCGTTATAAATAACCAATTACAATTACTTAAAACAAATTACAATTACTTAAAACAACGGGTCCCAGATAGGCCCGGCTCGACTAAGCAGTTTTTCTAATCTGATTTTTGTTTTGTTTAGAGGGTGTACCTGTTTTTGTATTATACTTTAATATTTAGTATAACTTGCAATGGTGTGAACTGTTGGCATTTTAGGCGGAGCTTGACATATGCCTGCTAGAACTCATTGGCTTTGCCCAACCTTGTTGTGTCGGCAGGGGCTGGTACACCTGATAAAACGTGCAGAGCAGAGGGTTTCCTTGGAAAGGCCCAGAGTGTTCCAAACCATCACAAATGTGTGCTAAACGCAAACCCTGCAAGATAACCAGCAGGGGGCTTGTAAACCAGCAGCCCTTGCATTTTTCGGCTGCAGCCACATTTAATCCCGGAAAGGGACTGGTTTTCCTCTCAGACATTCCCTGCTGTTCTGCAGGATATTGACTTGTTCTCCTCTCAGACATTCCCAGCGGTTCTGCAGGATAGTCTTTACCTTTGCACTTTTTTCATGTGCTCCTTTTCTTCACTTCCCGCATCCTGGATTATTTTTCCCTGGTGTTTTCTCCTTGGAAGTTAAAATTGTAAGAGTGACCGAAAACAGATTGGTATTCATGGGTTTGGAATTGAAACTCCCCATCCCATGTGCACACCATCCTCTGCTTCTTGTCCTTTGCCCCCTTCTCCTACACTCCCAACATCTCTAGGATGTCTTCCACCCATGCCCTTTCTGAAGTGCAGTGCTCCAGGGATTGAACCAAGCCACGGGTTTGCTTCAAAGCCTCTGAGATGTCTGACTACTGGAAGCGGATCCTGTTGAGTCATTTTGTATAAGTCTACTTCCGGCGCTATTGTGAGTCTGCTGACTCTTTTACTCTGGTGGAGTTCAGCAAACCCTAGTGCTCGCGCTGCACAATTTGGTGCAGCCATGCTGCATTTGGGCTAGTCTGCCTGGAGTTTGCAACTGATGCCATTTCAATTTCCAAGAGGAAAGACGTGAATTGGATCTGTGTCTTTGCGTAAAGTCTACCAGTGGCTGCAATTCTTAGTGTCCTTTCCGCCAACCACACGTGGGGCCTCATTAGGGTTTGGAAGCTTTAACTGCGGTAAATTGGACGGTAATACGAGGACCGCTTCCTCCATCAACTTTTCAAGATGTGGTTATTCCCCTTAATTGACGCTGGTACAAATAAGTCTGGAGGAAAATATTCCATCAAAGTGCCGCAGATATAATTTTCAACTTGCCTCCAACCTCCTAATTCAACGGAGCAGTAAAAAATGGCGGTCATTTAGTTACTGCAATTTCCCATAATACGGGACGTGGGAGATGGTTGCAGTGGGACTGAATGTGCTGTTACACCCTCTGGAGCTTAAGTACTTGAGGACTGCATACTTGTCATAGTTTTCGTGAGCCGAAGTGGTTGTTCTCCTCCACGCCTCTTGGCACTGTGATTAAGCAAGCAGGTTCCATGCTTATCGCGGGGAGCTGCTGTGCGAAAAACTCATTTTGATAACAGCTAGTCAATTGTCAACATCTTCTTGGTGTGTTTCTAAAGACTCACTGCGAAAAGCCTCGATGGGTATAGGCCTGGTTTACGCCCATTCACAGGCACCGCAATCATTTCTGATGGCTGTTATTCTATTGATTGGACATTTTTTTATGGCGCCTATATACAAGTGTTTCCAGGCGCCACAAGACAAGAAGGGTGGAAAGGGGGAGCATGGGATATCATGAGAAAAAACAGCAACATCCTACAAATAGCTAATCGATCGATCACTCACAGCTGCAGCCTCAATTTGAAGCACGGGTGTAGCTACAACTGCCGGCTCCTGTGCAGGCTTGTTATTTGCGCTCTGGGCAAGTCTGACTTGTCTACAGCAGTTGGCCATTCGGCTGCGAAGCTGACAGCCCAGTCGGAAGGTACACCGGGTTGGAACCTGCTAGAGTTCCGCAGTTTTGGAGTTTCGAAGCCAACAGTAGAGAAGGTAAGTAGAAACTATTAGCCGGTGTCTCAACTGTACGCTAAACGTAGTCCTGACTTTCATTTAAAAGTGAGCGGGTCTCATTTACGTTCAAGATGCCGGGCAAAGCTACTGCGAAAGCAAGTCCTATAATCTGAGGAATAATAAACCATATGGTAACACGGGGGAAGAATTCAAAAGTAAATGTTGACCCACAGAGGGGTCTGAATATCTCTCACTTTGTTTTAGATGAGGCGGAGGTGGCCCCGCCGGATGTAGCTAAAACGCTGAAGAGAAGAATTACATGCTTTCCAACCAGTCTAACCTTTAGTGCCAGCACCAGAAGCAGGATCTCTGATAGAGGTAGGACCTGCCTCGCAAAATGGAGAACTTTTTAGCCAACGACAATAACTCGCTTCTCGAGTTGATGTTGTCAGAATAGCGTGGGAGTGGGGGCGACAAACACACTTGGGGAGGGCAATATGAAGGACTAGCCTACAGCAGGGGCTACACAAACTCAAACCTGTCATATAACCAACCAAAGATTATCCTCAACCCTGGTGCTGTATGCTTATTCGGTAGTAGCGTAAGGGCTCAGCTCGGTTAGCGGTGAGTCCTGCAAGGAAGGCATGATATCATACAGTGAAGACAGACGCAAGTGATCACAGTTCAAGGGTGTTAATTGAATGCCTATCTAACTCTAAACCTAAGGATGAGAGCAAGCTACAACCATCAAATAATAAATAACACAGTCCTAGTGGAGCCTCTGTCAAAATAAAAGGGCCTATACTAATAAACAGAGGCATTGCTGGGGTTGGGGGGTGGCTCTGGGGGGCTATAGCCCGGGGTCTTTCGGTTGTAGCCCCGGATAGAAGCTCAGGGGCTACAAGCAAAATGCTACCTAGCTCCGAGTCCCGCCAGTCCCGACATTAGCGTAGCCCCTGCTCTTTTCCAGACCTAGCAACACCCCTGCTAATAAACCTATTGCCAATCCTTACTTCTAAATACAAATGGTGTGGTATAACAATGTATGCAAAAAGAAGGAATATGTCAGGATAGTTGAGCAGTTGGCTTGCCTTCCCCACGTTTTCAGCACGGGACAAGGCAGCACGTTCGAGCTTCACACACACTCTGGCTTCTCTGCCACGAGGATACAGTTCAAAGCATAGGTATCCGGGCCTTCTGTGCCAAAGTTTCTTTACCATTCAAAGTATCTTTATTGCAGATGGCCTGACATAATAAACAAGCACTAAAGTTTTCCTTTCTTTTCAGGTTTTCCACATTCACAAGTTCTCGGGTTCACTATTCGCTATGCGTCTCTCTCCTTCAGGTTTAAAACCCCTTTAGTACAATATTCACAATTGGCCTTGCTCAATCAGGCTTGGACCACGGATCTCCATCATTTGGGATTGAACCCCTAAATCCAATGTTCTCAATTGGTCTCCCTCGTTCGGGTTCGGACCTGTAAAAAATCAAAGACCTTTGATTGTGAGATGGATTTTGCTTAAACCGTTGCATGGCCACTCCGATTCACTTAATTTCTCATTCTCATTTTTTTTTTTTTAAAAACTTTGTTTTATTGGCATTTTTAATAATACAACAAACAGGCTAAAAAAAAAAACTGAGTCAAAAGGAAATACAGATTGCTGGCCCAACGACCCGACCCCCCTCCCGCATCCCCCCCCCCGTAGCTTCGCCCGGATAGATCCCCTTCGTTGGGGGGGACACTGCCGTCATTTTATTTGTCTATAGCACGCAAGAAAAGTGGTACGTTGGCTGTCTTTGTGGCTGCAACTCATCCGCCTGTTCCCGGGCCGTGGGCTCCCGGTCCCATCCTTTCTCTCCTCTTAGCTCAATGCACATCCCATCCCCAGGACTGCTGTACACCAAACCAGTTCGCCTGGAAAGTACCCAGTTTATTGTTCATCATTGCAGTCAGTTTGTCCATTAGAAACATGTGTTTGACCTTTTTCAACCAGACCTCCTTCGTTGGGGTCTCTGGGCTCTTCCACTTTTGTGCCAGGGCCGCCCTCCCCGCCCTCAGCATGGTTTCCCACATCCTTGGGTATCTAAGTATCTCTGTATTCTCCGGGGGGAGGCCCAGCAGCATTGTCAGAGGGTTCTGGGGGAGCATGTCTTCAGTGATTTCAGCGATCCAGCCCCGTACCTCCGCCCAATATGCCTGGACTTTCGGGCAGTGCCACCACATGTGAGCTCTCGTGCCAACCTGATCACACCCTCTCGGGCACGCGGGGGACACTCCCGTGAACATTTTCGCTAGTTTCGCAGGATCTCTATGCCATCCCTGCAGGATCTTAAAGTTATGCTCCATGTCAGCCGTGAACAAATTCCCATGGAAAGCAATCTTAAATATCCTTGCCCAAGCGTCTTCCGAAATCTCCTCCCCCGCCAGATCGTCCCAGAAAATACGAAACCTCCTCCTCTCCCCTAGGTTGACAGTGTTTAGTATTTTGTACATCCCTGATACCGCCCCCTTCCTAGAGGTTGCTGTGTCCACAAATTTTTCGAAGGGAGTCAGCTGCCTATTCAGGTTCTGTCCCCAGGCTTGGTCACACAAGATCCCCTTCAAGCGGAGATAATCAAAGATGGAGAGGGCTCCCCGACCCAGGGCTTCTTTCACTTCCTCGTATGGGCGAATTTCCCCCTCCTTGAACATTTGCCCCGCCCATTCCATCCCCGAGTCCGACCAGGCCTGAGCGTTACGGAACCCCCTGCTTCCCAGTCTGAAGGGGTGTCCCCATAGTGATGATAACGGGGACGGCCAAGTCGTTAGGTGTGCTGTCTGAGGGCCTTCCCGCCAGATCGCCCAGAGGACACCCAGCGTTGGGTGTGATCTTAGTCTATTGGGAATGAATTTACTAGGGGCCCACAGGAGGTCCCTAACTTTGAGTGGGTGAGCGTCCATATCCTCCAGGTACGTCCATTACGTGCCTAGCCCCTCCTTCATGTGTTCAAGAAACACTTGCAGCTGGGCCGCACGAAAATAAAGTCGGAATTCCGGTAGCCCGAACCCTCCCTCCTCCCTCGGAAGGGTCAGGACCGCTCTCGCTGTCCTCGGGGTCCTACCTTGCCATATGAACTCCCTCACTGCATTCTGGAGGACCCTGAAAGTGTGTTCGGGTACGTTAGTTGGGAGGGCGGTGAAGAGGTACATTAAGCGTGGGAGTACGTTCATCTTCACGGCCGTCATTCGGCCGTACCAGGACAGGATCATCGTCCCCCATCTCCTCAAGTCCGCGGTGACCCTTGCCATGACAGGATCGTAGTTCGCTGGGGCGAGGTTGGACAGGTTCCGAGTGATGAGGACGCCCAGGTACCGGATGGAGGATTTGCCCACCCTAATCCCATCCAAGCTGGACATAGGATCCAAGACCGAGTCCACCGTTCTCATGGGGAGCAGGACTGATTTTGAGGCGTTTATCTTAAGCCCCGAGAGGCGCCCATATACCGCCATCAAGGACATAAGGGGGGGAGCGAGGTTCTCGGGTCCACCAGATAGGCCAGAATATCATCGGCGAACAGGGAGAGTTTAAATTCTACCTCCCCTCTCTGGATCCCCCTGATATCTGGGTGTGTTCTGACCGCTATGGCCATAGATGAGGGGGGAGAGCGGGCAACCCTGCCGTGTTCCCCGCGTAAGGGGGAAGGACTCCGTCAGCCTGCCGTTCACCTGGACCCTAGCCCTCGGGGCCCTATACAGGGCCGATATCCAGCTCATTATGTGTGCCCCAAAGCCCATTTTCCTGAGGGTGAGGTCCATAAACCTCCACTCCACTCCACTCTGTCAAACGCCTTTTCCGAGTCAAGCGATAAGACGCACGCGTCGAGATCTGACTCCTGGGCGTAATGGAGCAAGTCTATAGTTTTTTGGATGTTATCCGAGCCCTGTCTCCCCCTGATGAACCCCACCTGATCTCCGTGAACCAGCTTGGGGAGGACCCCTTCCACTCGTCCCCCGATCACCTTCGCTAAGATCTTTACATCAGTGTTCAATAAGGAAATTGGGCAGTAGGAGGAGCACTCCAAGGGGTCTCTACCGTCCTTGGGAAGCACCACTATTATCGCCTCCATCATGGAGTCCGGGAGGGTACCTCCTTCTAGCACTGCGTTGAATACCCTGGCCAAATAGGGGGACAGAGCGGAGCAGAACCTCTTATAGAAATAGGTTGTGTAACCATCCTCCCCGGGTGATGTGCCCCCTTTCATACCCCTAATCGCCCGCTCCACCTCCTCCTCCGTGACTGGGCCCTCCAACCCTTCCGCCATTTCTTCTGACAAGGCCGGAAC